>NC_045144.1:16231446-16560017 GCF_008831285.2 Nymphaea colorata
TTTGTAAACTTTGAATTTACTAAATCTTAACTAATTGAAAAGTTTGAATGGGTCTTTGCTGGATTTGTTTTTTGCCTACCCAGTAAGCAACGTTAGAGCAAGCTTTGGACCTGACTCCAACTTGGACTGAGCCTGGGCTTCTACTCAGTTGCATACCAAGGTTACATCTGCGAAGTGATTCTTATACCATCTAAGCTTGGATTCATTGGACCCTTAGAAAAATGTTCCATGACTTAGACCCACCTGCCCACAGTAACATATTGTTAATGCTCCCACTAAGGGGTCGTCAGAATTTTAATTTCCACGTTTACGAATGTATTTTACTGCTGCCCACCTAAGACGTAAACGCTCCATGGTGTCATTTCCTTCTCAAGTTCTATAGATGCTTGCTTGTTATTTTTTAAGGTTAAAATAAATTGCTACTCAACTACGATTGAGTTTTGCGGTGGTTCAAATACAAACCCAAGATAATAACGATGATATTAATAAGCCCAATACAGCATCCAGTAAAGTTCCCTATAAAGGTCTTTTTAACAATGGCAATGAAACTAATAATAAACTGTTTCACAGATCTTATCCGCGTCCGTTGGTCCAAAGAATTATTTCCGAAACCATTCGATAGAATCCGAAATTTTGTTCCCAGTGGGACACCATTCCTCCTGTCTTCCCGCTACAGCCTTGCCGCCGGAAGGACGAAGGCCTAAAACTATCCGGTCAACGAACCGGATCAGAAAGAGTAGCGGCAAGAGATGGAGGCCAAAAATGAAAACCAGTAAATCGCGCTCTCGGCCAACATGAACGAGGGTTGCTCAGGATATTCACGTAGGAACAAGCTTAAAACAAGAGCAAAACACAGAGTCTGGAAAGACGCGAGAAACGGGGCAATCATTTTAGTAATATGTACAGATCACACCACACGACTGTCCAGCCGAGCTGCATTTCCATATAAACCATAACGGGGTTTTAGGTAGTAGCTTAGAAAAGTTTGCTAAGTCGTGACCAAGGGAGGCACCAGCCCCAAGGAAGGAGGATCTTAAGCTGCTTCAGCGAAACCGACCCGTAGGTTGCCGTAGTCAAACACGGTGTGGTATACACCCATGAAAACATCTCCCAAGATCCTGCAGACGGAAAGGTCACACCATTTAAGGTCAGTCCTGAAAACCCCAATCGACAAACGGGCCTTATAACCACCATTCTTAATTAAAGAACGGCGGGTTAAAGGAAGAGTGATGTTTACCAGAGAGGGCCGCGCGGAGGAGGCACATCCAAAGCAGTGAACCCACTGATGCACTGAGCAGCTGCGCCCTCCCCCACCTTAAGGACGTACTGTACTCACATGAAACAAACAAGGAAAGCAAAAAATAGTTAAAGAGAGAGAGAGACAGGGAGAGAGCAAAGCATATGGAGGAAGTTGTCTTAATACCTGTTCTGGAGAAAGGTCGAAAGTTTTGCCTCCAATGGTGAATGAAACATTGGGCATGCTAGACAAGCCGTTGCAGTCAACAGCCGACTCTCCCATCGGACTCGGCAACCGGTCGCAGAGCTGCATGTAACATGGCTTAACGAATTAGCCATCGGGGATGGGCAGAAGTCCCGCTGCCAACAATGTAGAGAAAAAAAAAATGCTTCACCTGATTAATGTAATTCAATATCTGCTCCTGCGTGCGGTTCATCCTGATCTGGTTTTGCATCCATACAACTGCCATCTCACAAGCAGTGCACATAGCGTCGCTCTTTACAGGGGACTCCTCCATGTTCGCCTTGTCGACCACGCTTTCAATGACCATGCTGTGCGCCCAACACAACATTGTAAGTCCAACATTTCACAGATCAAAGCCAAGGAGCTAGTCAACGAGTATAACAATCGGCAAAGCTTCCAATAGAGTGAACTGTGCTCAACATATAAAAAGGTGTCTGACCTGACATCACGAGTGCCATCGAAGTCGCACAATCCAATCTTGGAACAGATCTTCTGGGGCTGTGTCTGCAATGGTTGCCCAGAAAGTATCTCAACAGACCGTCATCAAAACGATGAAGCCAAAACGATGAAGCCAAAGAAGTTTATTCTTTCAAAGAAATGTCCATGTTGCAACTCTTTCTCTCAGAACTAAAGGACAGAAGTAACAAGGGAAGAACATAAAGCAGTTGCAAAATAATTTTGAAACCCAGTTCCATTTGGGAGGAAAAGAAGGGCCCCCAGTAAAAGGATCTACCAGTTTTTTTTTCACCACTTTTATTTTGTTAACTGTATCAAAGATTTTATGACTGTAATTTTGCACATCTGCTCACACACTTATAACCGTTCCAGTAGTTGCATACCTGAGCTATCAATAATTCTATGATCATATCCCCGTACTGAGCAATAACTGCCTTACACTCCTGGCTGACAATACCAGATGCTCCGATTGCATGATTGATTTCTGCAATTATAGTCTGTAATGCATATAAAAGGTAGCACCAGTTAGACACTTGAGAGTTTGGTATGCAAATATATGCAGTGCAAAGCAACGAATCTTGTAGTTAAAAACTTTAGCCAACAGAAAATGGACAATAATATGGATGTCAAGCATGTCATATGTGCCTGTAACTAATAACGTCCCCATCCATACTGAAGGGGCAACTTCTTGGCCCGAGAACAAACCATGTGCTAACATAATAAGTTTCTCGTCTGTAACTGGAGTTCCAACAAGTAGTTTTACACAGCATAAAAACATTCAGCCTTTTGAAACACCCCTCACCCCTTGTTGGCATTTGACATCCATAAAAGAAAAAATACTCTGGAAGATGGAAAACTGTATGACGAGAGAGCAACAAGAATCTGAGGACGAATTTATAGGAGAAGAAGAACTAGCAACACACACACACCCCAAAAGAGTAGCATCTCCATGAACTAGACGAAATTTTGCCTATTAGACAATCGAGTTCGACTTCAGAGAAATCTCAGTGAAAGAAATCCATCAATTCTCTAGCAATTTCACAAAATGCTGGCAAATAGTATCTATATGAAACTATAAAATATGACAACATAAAATTGAACATCATCTTATAGTACCGTGTCATCACAAAACATTAAACAAATGACCTTTTCAAATCCTTCATTATTCTTGCCACTTTATTGGCCTTTTAGAGGCTAAGTAACAATTTATCGCATGATATGGGAAACACAATATCATCACAAAAAACCACACCTCCCTCCCACAACACCCTCCCTCCTACTATGCTGGTTTTTTTAAATCTGCCAACAAAACCTAGAGTTTTTAAAACGCTTCACATGACTATGTTTGCATGAGGTTCCTGTATCTGCAAACAGTCATTGAAATTATGGAGTAGCTAAATGTTGACATACCGTCGGACCAGCAATCAAGGACGTTCCTGAATCTGCAATTGCCGCACAACCTCCCGAACAGAACCCTGAAAATTAAGAGGCTCTCGGATAAGGTCTTAGACATGAATAATTTCATGTTATAACAAAAACAAATAGTAGAAGAACGGATCATTACCAGTGGTCTCGCCACCAACAAGAACATCACCCATATCAAACTGGTAAAAGAAGAAAAGATGAGCAAAGCACAATTTAAAAAATGCAACGGAAGTAAATGCCAATATCTGAACATGATAGAAAATTCATTCATTGCCCCACCTGCCAGTAACCCTTTTGAGTAACAGGAACGTATGTGTGCTCGCCCTTAAAATGACTAGAATCAACACCTCCGAAAACAATCTCTCCTCCTTCATCATCCTCAGAGTTTCTGTTGAACCAGAAAGAGAACACGGGTTGGTCGATAAGACCCTGTTCGATCATGTTGTACCTGAAAATGGAGATGCATTAACTAAAAATGTTAATCTGTTACAACTGCAATATAGTAGTTTGATATGAATTAAAGTCCTACCAAACGGGCACAACATTCCCAACTGAGATTTCCTGAAATCCTAGTCCAAGGATGCCATCGAACTTGGCAACCAAGAATGTGATACTGGGTTCTCTGGTAGCTTCGATGAAAACCTGCAAAGCGTAGCACAAGTAAACATGTTAAAAAGGCAATGAGCCTGTGCCAAGGGCAAAAGCGTATACCCACAAACACAAATGGTGAACCAATAGTATCAAGCCAGAATTTTTCACCTGATCCTGGACAACAAGGTCACCCACTTGGACATGGTCTTGACTCAAGAACCCAGAAATAGCTCCAGTCCCATAGTGGATATCACAAGACTTGCCTAAAGAAATAATGAAGAAATGTCTCCCTCAGCATATTAAACAAAAATGGACTTGAAAGAGGACTCATGCAACAGTCATAATTACAAACACAAAAGAAATAATAGATTCAACTGGATTACCGATTCATCAAGAATGAAAAAACATTTTTCATGGTTTTTAACTTTTTACAACATACCACACTTTTTTTTATCCAATATTTCAAAAAACGAAGCTTCATTTATTTTAGAAACTGGAACTGAAGAAACCATATTTAACCCTACAATAGCTAGTTTCCAAAGTTACATATATACGTCCACAAATGTCATGCAAACATATATCTCTCGTTCCTCTGAGATCCACCAACCGACAAGAGGAAGCCCAAGAAAGAACTCTTTGGGTAAATAAATCTAATGGAGAAATCCATCTTTTTGACGTTTCGTATTTCAATAATAATAATCAATCATCAAATTCTCTCTCTAACTCCATTGTCAATGACAAGCTGAATTTCACATAAGATCTTTTCCCCTTCCCAACAACCTAAAGGCTAAAACTAGTTTACGATTCAGGTAAAAAATAAACAGTTGCGTCTCTCAACTTGTTTCCCCCAACCCAAGAACCCCAAACTCCCAGCACAAATAAGAAGACTATGGATACATAATAGATCGAGAAAAATCTTTCTTGCAACTAATTGAATCCAAGCAGATCAGTTATAATAATTAAAACCATACCATTCTTCTGATAGGTACTCGAGAGGGACGCCTTGTACTTGGAATGAAAGTAACATGCCACCTACAGTAAAAATTACAAGGCAGTATTAAGAATCGGACTCCCAGTAAAGCATTAGATTCATCAGAACAGATAACTCAGATGAGCAAGAAATGACGCATAAAACCACATAACATGTCATACACCCATTCCAATCCCACGAACTCCTTAATGCCATAAGGAGTTATGTTCTAGGAATATAGCGTCAAGAACCAGAAGCATCACGAAGTAAAGGGATCAGGTAAGCGCCCTCCGTTGCAGATTGGCGAGAAAGGATCAATTAGGAAAAAAATGGAAATAGTCGAAAACAGTTTCAATATGCCAGCATGCAAACGTGTCAGACCCAAAACTATACCGTCTTACCAAATAGAACCCCAAGAGAACAAGAAAAACATTCCATGTCTATATCCTGGTATCTCCAAATATAGATTGGAAATGATCATAATAACGAAAAAGGGGTGGGACAGCTCGCTATTTCCTGTGTCCAAGTGTCCTATTACTTCATGATATTCCTTAGCTATCACCCTTCCTCTCATGCATCGATCAGGAAAAGGAACCCCGTGAACAAATGAAAAGGAGAGAAAAGGAATTTTTTTCAGTTTTTCTACTTTCATTTTATTAAGTTCTAGCCTTCGAATGTCTCAAGGAAGACGACCAAAGAAGGAAAAAACTTCTTCTTCTTCTTCTTCTTTCTACAGAAAGCAACAAACGAGGCGCTAGAAAACAACAAAAACAAGAAAAACACAGGTTTTCTCAACTTATTTACCTTGACCATCCTTTAATGAGGAAAAACCACAAACGTGAGACCAAGAAAATATGGAAAGAAAAAGGTAGCAAGCATCCTGACGACGATCAGAGACCAGAGAAAAAAATAAGACACTCACAGAGAAGTAGCACTTGGCGGATGGAACCCAGAGGTTGGAGCTCCCGGTGTCAAAGATCACCGTAAACTTCTGCGGCGGCGAGCCGACACCGATCTCTCCGAAGTACTGAGCGTCCAGGTAATTCTTCAAAGAAACGATATCCCCCGTGTCATCCCCAAGCCGATTGTCTCCGAGCCCATACTTCGCCTTCACGAAGTCCCTCGACGCAATCCGGTGAGCAAGCAGCCGGTCCTGATCCAGAGCCTTCTTCTTCAGCCCGATTCTCACCGTAGCCCGCGCATAGACCGCAGGGGAGAAAAGCAGTGCAAGAAGCAGCACGGCGACGATAGTCTTCCGATCGGTTCCCATAGTTCCTGTCAAGAAAAACGTCAGGCTCCGGCGAGACGCCGAAATTCCGGCGACGAAAAGCAGCCAACCCTAGAAGGTGGGAAACCTTACCGGAGGAGGAATTCGCGAAGGGGGAAAGGCGAACAGAGAGGTGGTTGAGGGGTGAGGAGTGAGAGAATAAATAGATAATTTCAAGGGCATTTAAGTCAAGTAACGGCACCAGTGTGACACCTAATGACATATATTAACCCTACTCTTTCTCGTAATCGCCTGTGACCTTTTCGTGGATTCTAGGCTAAAAATAACTAACTTGACAACGGGGACGCCTTCGCCAATTCATGATTTGTTCGTCCCTTTTCGGCCAACGGCCATATTCATTTCCCGAGCAACAAACTTTGGAGATACCAACTCAGCTACCGGTCTCTACGTGGGAGAGAAGGGCGTGAGAGAATCTCCGCCGTCCGATGGTCTAGATCGTCTCCTGGCCGTTGGATTCCTCGATAGGTGTCACTTTTATCTTCTCCGCCTTGCTTTATGTTCTCTTCGTTGTTTTCAAAGGAGCTGACGTAAGCCGCTACCTATGAGTCAAGGACACATCTTGTCCTTTGACTTGTTTACGACGAAAAGACCCTCATAAATGGAGTTTGTTATGAGCCTTTTTTTATTGTAAGTTTTTTAGAAAAAAAATATTAACAAAAAACAAGCTTTGAAAAAATAATTTGCATTTAAAAAGTGGAAAATAAGATTGATGGGTATCGAAAAATACCAAAAAAAAAAAAAAAAGTTGTAATTCAGTTAATACCATTGATTGAAGCATAGGCCGATTTTTTGCAAGGCCACATTTGTAAATGCCATGTAAAATTCTATTCATACCACCAACCCCTAATGAAGTTCGAATAAAAGAATAAAAATATATGCAGATAGCTTTTTCAACGCGCATAATGATAATCATCGCAACATTACAGCTTTGGACAAGCTTCATTTGACAACATTAACTTACCAATTCTTTAATGTTTTGTTAAATATTGTGTCAATTTAACATCAATTCATGAACATGACATTATTTATAAATATTTTCCTTCATCTGTCATTATTAATCTTTGATTGCATAAATGTTTCCATGTCACCCTTTAAAAATATATTTTTGAGATTCATTTAAGTGTGTTTGATAGCTTCAAACCTTATGTCCAACGCTGATTTAAGATCCCTTTTATGTGGGATCCACAGTAATATACAAACGCGGGATTTTACCATTATCATAAAAAACGGATTTATGTTTTTCCAAAAAATATGAAATCTTTATGTTTTCTCCTACCTTTATTTGAATTTGAAAAGTTCATTTTTGTTGCTTGACCAATTGGATAATTTACAAATTAATGGGCATTTGGGAGAAAATAAGAAGAAAGGACCTCCCTGTTTGACATTTATGTTAGAAAAGAACGTTAGTGCTAAAAACTTTTAAAAAATCCATAATAGGGCCTAAGGGTGGACCCGTGGATGCAAGTTTTCTCTTTGTGAAAGAATGGCGTGCTTATTTTGGGCGTTGTGAATAAAAAAGTCAAGGATCGAGGAAAAACAAAGCACTGGGAAATACTAACTGGTGTCATTTGTCGAAACTGCTTGAAGAATATCGTCTTTTCCCTGGATGAGTAATGGAATTTAAAGAATGATTCTCTTTGAGATTCTCCTAGACCAACATGAGTAGCCATTAAATTACAGTTTTTAATAGAAACCAAACTGTATGAAATCAATATGCAAATAATATCTTTCACAAATACAAGATAAGTATTTTTTTTTAGTGTTACTTGTGAAGTTTTTATAACGTTTTAATACATTTAAAATGACTTCTTTGAATGGAATTCTAATATTTTGCTTGTGAAGATCACATCTACATGTTCGATTTTACATGGAAATAACAAGTGATGAAAGATGTTGATATGAAGTCCTTAGATAAGTATTTGGCAATGTCAAAGTTTGTATGGGTAGGGCATCGCCTCGGCTATAAGAAGTCATGGACGGTGTTGAGAAAGATCTTTAATAATCAATTAGTGATGTCAATGTCGGTGTAAGTCTGAATTTGCTGATTTGAATCATATTACATAAACTATTTTTTTAGGCGAGCAGGGAGCAGGGGCGAAGCCATGATATTTTTCAGGGGCGGGCCAAACAGTTCGTGGGTCAAGTTAGGATGAGCGACTGATCGAGCAAAAAAGAGCGACAGATTGGGCAAAGAAGAGTGACAGGTCGGGCCAAACTAAAAAAATTCACGCGCTCACCCAAGCCATGCCCAGGCGCCGCCCCCCAAACCCCCCCCCCCCCCCCCCCCCCCCCCCCTTAAGGTACAAAGTTTGTTTTGGTGCATCAGAATACTACCTCCATTGTGCTTGAACTTATAGCTCTTTTTCACAACATAAAAGAGTTGGCAGTCTCAAAATTAGAAACCAAAACTGATTGCTTATCAACCCCCACCCTTCTATTGCCCCAACTTCTCACAAACAAATCTAAATTGTGGAAATGTCAATGTTACTTTTTATACTCTTCATTTTTCCTCTTTTAGTTTTTGCATTAAAAGCGTTTTTTTAATTTAAATTAATTTGATTTACGCCTGATTTCAAATCCGATTCAATCCAGTCCATCCTCAGATTCCGTTCAGATCAAAACCAATTCGATAACATTGAATATTGATTAGGTTAGATCGAATTCCAACTCTTCGGCTCTACGTCATCAGTATCAACCATTGAGTGGTTGGTATCTACCTGTGGAGTTCCCCGTCCTCTAAAAAAACAAGCACGCAAATTTTATCAGTTATCACCACCTCAAACTTGTGACCAACAGTCGAAACGTTGTGGAGATTGCTTCTTGGAAATGAAACCTTTACGTTTCCATCACCCCAAAGCCACATAGAAAAAATCTGTAGTTTATGTATAAGAAAATGGAGTAATATATATATAAAAGACCATGAATAACTCATATCCTCCACGTTAATTCGCAAATTCTTTTCATCACAGTGCTTTCAAGGGAGATCGGCTGCTCACATTTTGCATGCAATTTTGCCGGCGGGCAACGCACAGAGATGGTTTTTTAAGTTCCTTGTGCGTGTACTTCCTTCTTTTGTTAGTGTATTGGCCAAAGTTGCGTTGCTTTGTTCTTAGTTGGTCTGTCTTTTTCTGTGCCACTTAGGAAGCTTGTCAATCATGCTAAGGAATATCACCAGCCACACGCCACTGGCGTCCCTGGTTCACGTATATTGCAACGGCATTAAAAAAAAGACGGGTGCACCATGAGCAGTAAAGGGGGATAAGACAATTTAATAATTTATTAAATAAATATCTCTCATAGTTTTTTTATTTTGTTTTATTTTCAATTTTTTCTTTACAAAAAAGTTTTATTTTTTATGTGAACTTAACGCATTTTAGTCATTAACTATATGGACATGAAGTTATTTTTTGAATGAAAGTATTGCAAGTGAGTATGAGGTTAACATCCAGTGACTCTAGCCCTCGGGTTCTGTGTTGGGATACAGTGTCATGAGGACTGGAGTATGGTTTCAAAATTTTGACAAAAGCCGCAATATTTTTTTAAAAAAAATTTATAGAAGGTAAATAATTTTTTTTAAATTTACATGTAATTTTTTTTTTTAACTTGAGGTGGAGTCAGCCCCTGAAAACATCTTAGCTCCGTTTTGAATCCGAAAAAATAACACCCACAATAATCAAACTAATGATATGCCTTCTACACGACTACATGCCCAACCAGTTATGCTTCATCCCCTTTTACACGGCTGCATGCCCAACTCACCCCTTAGAACTCCAATAATAAAAGAATTCAATCTTCTTTTCATTAACATGATTCTTTCATGCAGATGGCACTTGGAAAAAATAAAATAACATACTCATATGAAATGTAGTTTGAGGCTTGTACCTCGTCACTTGATGGAGCTATAGGTTGAATTTTTTGGTGTTTCATTGTCATCGTCATCATCTCTCTCTCTCTCTCTCTCTCTCTCTATATATATATATATATATATATATATATATATATATATATATATATTAAAGAAATCAATCAGTAAAAACCAAATTGCAAACATAAAAGTGAAATTGTTTGTTTAAGAGTTTAAAATGCCCCTTAAAAAGGATAAAGAGTTTCATTTAAGTAATTCTTTTTTTTCTTCTTCCTTTCCTCCTTTAAAGATATTTCAAATTTTTAAAAAGAGAGTTTGACATTTATGTCTGCAGCTTAATTTCAACCTTATGTTCCCATTACAGTCAACATCCTATGTGATTATTTCATTTAGGTAAGCCTAACACGTCTTGGTCGATCTTATCTTCTGACTCTTATTAGAAATCATTCTTAATTAAGTATTAATGTGAGGTGGTTGATGACTGGCTTGACATTAGGGATGCAAATGACTCGACCTTGGTTCGGGCTTAGATCTGAGCTTTTCTGGATCTAGCTACCAGATTGGATTGAAAGTTGGATCTTGACTCGAATACATTTTCAGAAACCAATAAAAGTGACTTACATTTAATTATTATTTGGATTCCAAGTGGTCTTGAGCTCAAGAGGAGTTTGACCAAACCAAGCTCGACGAATGTCGTTCCTATTTAAACTGCCTCTCGTTGGAGCTAAGTTTGATCCTATGCGCTAAGAGGCCTTTTTAAAATCCAAATCCAATCTGTCGGATCTTATGGATACAGACATACAGGTACAAAGTCTACAAACATGACAACTTTAGAAAATGTTGGTACAAAAGTATAACAGAATACATATATATGTATATATATGCAATATAATACAAAAAATCAAAATGAAAGGAACATTTTAGTAAACAAGTGATACAAATAAAAACGTTATATGTTAATGAACAATAACTCTAAAAACAAAATGAAAAGCAAGTTGGAAAAAATTAAATCAAGTAAATTAACCGGTTTGTGTCAGTTTTGATCTAAAAGGTACCAAATTGTGTCTAAGTACTCATTTTGGATAACAGGTACACTGATACGGGTATAAGGACCTTATTGAAGTACCTACACGACTTAGTTACACATTGTTCTCATGTCCACTGTTTATGTGTACCTACAAACACCACACTAGCTTATGCTTATCAATAGGGAGGTCATTGATCATATTCAAATCCGATCTGCATTTTATCATCTAGTATTGACGGGAAGTTCATATATTTGGATTCAAATTTGAACAAAGAAAATTCTGTACCCTATCAAATCTGATTTTTTAGTTCAGAATCCAAATCCAGTCCATAACTGACTTTTAAATTCACGACCAAATCTAAATCCAACCTCCCAATGCATAATTGAGTCCAAACTGCATTATCATATGATAAGAACCAGCCTTTGAAACATATGAATATTGGATATAGAATATTTGTTTAAAATTGAATCTGAATATGAATCATGATCTGAATATGTCAAATAACTGGGAGATTAAATTTAATCACTTGGGTTTCTCTTACCAGATCTTCAAGGAGATTATAAATTGGAGATTGCTAGCTCAGGCCCTTCCACTATTCCAAAGAATTATGCACAGGAAAATATACAAGGAAAGAAAAGATGCCCACAGCCACAGGCCACAAAACGATCAAATCCAAACCGATCCATTTAGGATGAACTATAGAACAATACCACCAAGATCAGCAATACTGAGTCGGGGACAATATGTCCTGATTATTCCTCTGATCAACCAACAACAGAAACAAACATTTTCCGCACAACAATCTGAATCTGTTGGTGAGTGTTGCAAATTAAAATAAGTTGTAGAACCAAATTAATCAATCGATTTATTTAGGGGAGTTTAATTACTTTCCGGTTTGAGACTTACGATCGATACTTAAGATCATCATTTTGCTTTTTTATATTAAAAAAAGTTAGTCTTTATTAAGGAGGGAAGGAGGATGGTTTGATCTAGTTCTCAAATCTTGAGGATTCAAATCCAAAGTTATCAAACACCCGCTTAGTCATTCAGTTGAACTGACTGCAAATAAGTAAAAAAGGAAGAATAATCTGATACAGTTTAATATGGGCCAATTGGGTACTAAAATTGTAATATGACTGCATCGAACGAAGTAAACAATTATAGATCATGGAGAATCCACATTGCAGATCCAGATCCAAAGCCCCCAACTGGGAATCTAACTCCAGTATGTTTACTTTGAGCCTGCATCCGGATCAGACACGATGGGAACCGGCCACAGGACTGATCCGATCTTGCTATCGAGGTGGAAATTTGCTAAAACTAAAAGCAAACGAATTCTGGATCCAAACTCAGTAGGTGATTCCAGAACCTTCCGAACTAACCTTTTCCGGCGAAAACCATGCGCTTCAGCACTTGTCGATGCAGGAGACGTCCATCTACCATGATGGACGGCCTGGATCAAAGCGCTCTTTCGAAAATCCAGAAGAGTCCGGCAGTTTCGGGAACGTGCTCCGTTCTTCCGGAGGAACGTCGATCTCTCTGCCTCCCCAACAAAAGCCCAGTTCCTCCCCCCTTCGATCACCAGGAAACCAAGTTTACGAATTCTGGCTACCCATCAAACCGTTCTCGAGAAATCGACGAAACCGCTGGCGTAACTCCTTTCGTTCGTTCTTCTTTGACAGTGCTTAGCTAGTTTCTGCATTTTCTCGCGTCGATTGGTCGTCTCTTCGTTCGTTTCTCCTCTTTGAAAATCTCAAATTCTCTGTGTCGTTCGAGAGGTCTTCCATTTGCGCGTTGTTCTTTGGTTCAAGTGCGACCCAAGTTTTCTCGTTGCACTGAAGAGGAATTGCTGCTCAATTGGGAGGAAGAAGAGAAGAGGAGAGAAGTCACACGATGAATCCCGACAAGTTTACTCACAAGACCAACGAGGCTCTGGTGGGCGCGCAGCAGCTCGCCATGGACGCCGGTCACGTACAGATTACCCCGCTGCACCTCGCACAGTCGCTTATCTCTGACCAGTCCGGCATTTTCCGGCAGTCCATCGCCAATGCAGGCGGTGCGGAGGCTGCCAACTCCTTCGAGCGCGTTTTGAATCAGGCCCTCAAGAAAATCCCCTCACAGCACCCTGCGCCGGACGAGGTCCCGGCGAGCACCACCCTTATCAAGGTTATCCGGCGGGCTCAATCGTCGCAAAAGTCACATGGCGACACCCACTTGGCGGTCGATCAGTTGATCCTTGGCCTTCTTGAGGACTCCCAAATTGGAGATATTCTCAAGGAGGCCGGCATCAGCGTTGCACGCGTGAAGACGGAGGTGGAGAAACTGAGAGGAAAGGAAAGGAAGAAAGTGGAGAGTGCGTCTGGCGATACCAATTTCCAGGCGTTGAAGACATATGGACGGGACCTCGTCGAAGAGGCTGGGAAGCTCGACCCGGTAATCGGCCGGGACGAGGAGATTAGGAGGGTTGTGAGGATCCTGTCGAGGAGGACGAAGAACAATCCGGTGCTTATCGGTGAGCCCGGCGTCGGAAAAACTGCCGTTGTTGAAGGGTTGGCTCAGAGGATTGTGAGAGGCGATGTGCCAAGGTAATGCAACGTGGTTACGGTTTCGATTCCCGAGACTTTTTCGAACTTGGGTTCACTTTTTTTTTTTTTCTTGATTGATTATTTTGAATTGAGTAAAACGTGATCGCTTTTTTGGGAGTTACATTGATGAATCCTTTTGTTTTTGTGACCAGCAATTTGAGTGATGTGCGGTTGGTAGCATTGGACATGGGAGCATTGGTTGCAGGGGCCAAATACAGAGGTGAATTTGAGGAAAGGCTGAAGGCCGTCCTGAAAGAGGTGGAGGAGGCGAATGGGAAGGTTATTCTCTTCATCGATGAAATCCATCTTGTCCTCGGAGCAGGTATGTCCGAAAACACCTGCTCGCTCTTCCCAAACTTCTTGCATGTGATTTCTGTTCACGTTTATAAATCTTACGTTTTGTTATCAATTGTAGGTCGAACTGAGGGATCAATGGATGCTGCTAACTTATTCAAGCCAATGCTGGCTCGAGGCCAACTCCGCTGCATTGGTGCCACTACACTTGAAGAGTACCGGAAGTATGTGGAAAAGGATGCTGCTTTTGAGCGAAGGTTTCAGCAGGTTTATGTGGCTGAACCTAGTGTTGCGGACACAATTAGCATCCTCAGGGGACTGAAGGAGAGGTATGAAGGACATCATGGTGTTCGGATTCAGGACAGGGCTCTTGTTGTCGCTGCTCAGCTCTCAAGCAGATATATAACTGGTATGTTTCTTCTAATTGTATATAAGAATCAGTCGATGGGTTCCAATATATTTTATATTCTGGTTTGCTGATCTTCATCCAATATATGCTTGAAATCCTTCTCAGGGCGTCATCTTCCTGATAAGGCCATTGATTTGGTTGACGAAGCCTGTGCTAATGTCAGAGTTCAGTTGGACAGTCAGCCAGAGGAAATTGATAATCTGGAAAGGAAAAGGATTCAATTGGAAATTGAGTTACACGCATTGGAGAAGGAGAAGGACAAAGCAAGCAAAGCTAGACTTGTGGAGGTTGGTCACTGTTATTTCTAGTTATTGTAGTGCTGTTTAGGACTGCTAGCAGTCTTGTAGAAGTTTTCTGAGTATCTATCCTTCTGGTTGTCAGGTGCACAAGGAATTGGATGATCTGAGGGACAAATTGCAGCCGCTTATGATGAAATACCGCAAGGAGAAGGAGAGAGTAGATGAGCTTAGGAGACTTAAACAGAAGCGTGAGGAACTGATGTTTGCATTGCAAGAGGCTGAGAGAAGGATGGATTTAGCACGAGCTGCTGACCTGCGCTATGGTGGTCTTCAAGAGATTGATGCTTCCATAGCCAAATTAGAAGGCTCCACGGATGAAAACCTCATGTTGACTGAGACTGTTGGGCCAGAACACATTGCAGAGGTATATATGTCATTTCCTAGTGTAAGCTACTTCTATTTTTGGTAAACGTTGACATGAAATGGTTCTAAATTGTTAGCATGTTCTTGGTTCATGCAGGTGGTTAGCCGATGGACTGGAATTCCAGTGACCAGGCTGGGGCAGGATGAAAGAAAAAGGCTTATGGGTTTGGCTGAGAGGCTTCACAAAAGAGTTGTTGGTCAGGACCAGGCTGTCCAGGCTGTTGCTCAAGCTGTTTTGAGGTCTCGTGCGGGACTGGGCAGACCGCAGCAACCTACTGGCTCATTTCTGTTCCTCGGTCCTACTGGAGTTGGCAAAACGGAGCTTGCAAAAGCTCTTGCAGAGCAACTCTTTGACGATGAGAATTTGTTGGTGAGGATCGACATGTCAGAATATATGGAGCAGCATTCAGTTGCTCGTCTCATCGGTGCCCCACCTGGGTACGATTAGCATCTCTGAACTCTCTTCACTTCTGTCAACACTTGAATTATGTGTTCAGGTTACATATCTCTGTTGTATACACGCAGGTATGTTGGCCATGAGGAAGGAGGACAGCTTACTGAAGCTGTCAGGAGGAGACCGTATAGTGTAATCTTATTTGATGAGGTCGAGAAAGCGCATGTATCAGTGTTTAACACACTCCTTCAGGTTCTTGATGATGGTAGATTGACAGATGGGCAAGGAAGGACGGTGGACTTTACAAACACTGTGATCATTATGACTTCAAATCTTGGTGCTGAGCACCTTCTTTCAGGATTGGTTGGTCAGACGTCTATGCAGAGTGCAAGGGAGCTAGTTATGCGAGAGGTGGGTAAATTAAGGGAGTGTCTAACGTTACTGAACATGTTTGCAGTCATCCTGTCTAGACTAACAGTGGGCACTAACATAACACAATTTTCAAGTGACGCTGACATGACATTAACACAATTTTCAGGTTCGGAGGCACTTCAGGCCTGAATTATTAAATCGGCTGGACGAAGTTGTCGTGTTTGATCCTCTCTCACATGACCAACTTCGGAAAGTGGCCAGGTTGCAGATGAAAGATGTGGCTGCACGGCTTGCAGAGAGAGGGGTTGCTATAGCAGTTTCAGATGCAGCTCTAGATGTCGTGCTGGCACAATCATATGATCCGGTGAGTAACTCTTAAAAATCTGTGCGTTTGTGTTGCACCCTTTGACTCATTATGGAAATGCTGATTCTCCAGTATCTGTGATTCAGGTTTATGGTGCTCGCCCAATTAGAAGGTGGTTGGAGAAGAATGTGGTGACAGAATTGTCGATGATGCTCATTAAGGATGAGATTGACGAAAACTCGACCGTTTACATAGATGCAGCATCAGGAGCAAAAGGATTGTCTTACAGAGTGGAAAAGAATGGTGGTCTGGTTAATGCTGACACTGGGCTCAAGTCGGATATACTGATTGAGATTCCAAACGGCCCTAATAAGAGCGAAGCTGCACAGATGGTGAAGAAGATGAAGATTTTGGAAGAAGATGATATGGAAGAGTAGAGTTTGTGGGGCATGTCGTGTGATGAGCCTTAAATCTTTTGATTTTGGTTTGTCTCGTTAGAGACGGATGTTGTTGATAGAGGCCTCAGAGGAAGAGCCACCAAGAGTCTATCGTCACTTTGTATATGCATGTATGTTACGCATGGGCATGGATTGTCCTTGGACACTCTTGCCTATACTATTGTGCTTTTGTTATGCTTAAATTGTGAATATAAAGCATTTCATAGTTTTGAAGTTTGGATTTGCAACTGGTCCGTCTACCTGTTGATTTTCTGTAACTTGCGGTTCATGCTTTTCGATTTGTATGTGAGGCTGGCTATGGTGGGTTACTGATAGAATATGCGCAAATAAATCGACGACGATTTATACAATGAACACGATTCAGATGCATAAGAACCAGGCTCTCGATTTCTTTTCTTCAATTTTGAGAAGAGGTGTCTATTTTTGCGATACGAGAGGAAAGTTACATCTGGATGTGACCAAAATTGACTCTAGTGATAGGATTCTTGAACATAAACTCGCGTCCTGGTTTCTATTGGTGGATTTTCTCTATTCTATGGTGGTTAAGTTTATCAAAGACCCTTTTAAATTCTGACAGTTTTCTACTTGGTCTTAGGTGGCCGTAACCAAGAAACTGTTCACCGTTGATCTATTAAAGCTACTCTTCTTCACACGAATAAATCGCTTTTCGATTTGGGGACTGACATCTATTGAAACCAACTTTTCTCCTCTTCATCTTTTTTTCTTTAGGCGAGGAGAACCTCATCGTTTCAACGAGGCCCTAAGGTATTTTGATAACTCAATAAGCATTAGGCTGGTGGAAGAATGCGGTCTCCTAAAGAATTTCTCGCTGCAGACATGGATTATAATAATTCTGTCATTATATGTAAAGCTAAACACAAACTGTTGATAATCTCTTTTTGGTATCAATGGTCAATTTAAATGTGCCGGAGCTGGCTTGTGGCGGTGCGTTAAAGGTAGAGGATGGACGATTTGCCAGTGAAAACCTGCGGAGGGGTAGGCTTTTGACCATATTATTGCCAAGAATTTGTTATAAATCCCATGGTGTATGAAAAAAAAAAAAAATACCAAAACCTTAGCTTTCTGAGATCCCAGTTACTTGAGTTAGTATCCCCTTCCTTAAGAGTCCACTCTTTCAAAACCTGCGAACGGCACACTGCAGATCTCCAAACTCACAGGTTCTGATCTAACAAAAACTAATCTCTCCAACTGAGGTTCAGTCTCAAGGAACTTAGTTCAACACAAGAACATTGCCTTTATTAACACGATGGCTTCCACTTCCAATTGTTAGCTTGGATAACAATAGAACCTAAAGTACAAGCAATTCTGTGCAACACCTGTCAAGGACCCATGTTTTAGCAAACATACTACCATCTCTAGCCCACGCCGAGCAACTTTGTGGGAAAGATCCCCTTTTGTAGTTCTAATAAGTTGCAGCAAACCTTCTCAACCCTCACCAGCATAGGAGACAGCATGAATACTGAGCAGATTATGCCTGCTAAAGCAGCAACTGTCCACCCCAATGCCTGTTTGAAACCATAGGCCCACACTTTTCTTGAGCCTTCCATCAAGATTCAACTGTAAGAAATGTTCCTGCAGCAGTGCCAAGCCCGATTGCTATTGCCCGAACTCCCACGTGTAGGATTTTGCATCTTATTCTTCCTCAGTTTCCATGAACTCCGTGCAACTAAATGGAAGAGAGCTTGCATAGTTTCTCCATATTTTAGTTTTTGAAGTTGCTTTCTGTGAACCAACGAAATTTTTTTTGAATTTCTTTTCTTCTTCTTCTCTCTCTCTCAAGCTAAAGATGAGAAGAACTCATCATTTCAGCAACGCCCAAGGCTTTGATGACTCTAGCATCGTTAGTTGGTGCGAAAATGCTAATGTCACTAATGATCTTCTCACTGCTGCCATGTATTCTGATAATTCCGTGAAGAAAAGCAAGCTGAACAAAACCGTTGAGAAGCTCCTCTTGGTGTATGGGTTAAACTCAACGTCTGCCTTCTTGTTTAACATGAAATAAGAGTTTGGTAGGGATGTCAACATATCTGATTTGGATCGAATATCCGACCAAACTGTTTGCAAAATGGATATGAAAAAAGTGTAATATCTGATTAAGAAATCAGATCGGATTCGGATTTAAGAAATGAAATGCGATCAGATTCACATTTAGATTGATATACATATAAAAAACCGATTGGATTCTGATTTGGTTCAAATTTAGCTTTAAATAAAGATAATATATCCAATGCTCTTACATTTTGAAAATTAATCAGATTTGGTTTAAAACTCGGATTCAGATTTGAATATGAATGTAAAAATAGAAATTCTGATTTAGATTTATCCGATTGGATTCGGATTTGGTTCAAATTTAGCTTTAAATAAAGATCATATATCCAATGCTCTTACATTTTGAAAATCAGTCAGATTTGGTTTAAAACTCGTTTCAGATTTGAATATTAATGTAAAAATAGAATTTCTGATTTAGATTTAGATATAACTTTTCTTTGTTCATATTTGAATCTGAATATATAAATATCCTAAAAAGTAGCTACAGTTAAGGGTATTTCCAATTTAAATTCGATTTGTTGACATCCCCAAAATTTGATTATATGGTTGGAGATAGCAAGGACCAACTTGAATGTGCAGGAGCTGCCTTTAGGAGTGGACCAGTTGAAGGTAGAGGATGGATGGTTAGGAAAGATTTTTTATCCACAATTGAAAGAATCCAGAAGTTGACAATTGAAATTTCAAGGACACTTGAATCACATTTTCCACAGCCCTAAAATGCTTCAAAGAAAAATATTCCCATTCTGGAAGATCTAAGAAACTTTTTTTACAGTTTTGACAAAGTAATTGCTAAGTTCATGGATAAACAAAATTGAATATGTAGCTCATGGTTTAGCTTGGATTGCTTCTGCTGATACGTTTTATTAATGGAGGAACAAGCCTCTTGAATGACGCCATATTTGTGAGCTCATTTTGACTTGGCGAAATAAGCTTCTAGGTGGCTGCCAACAGACATTCAGAAAGAAAACTCCTGAAACTTCTTTATTTTCAAGCTCTGCTTTGAGTGTGGCTTGATCATATTTGTTCTAAAACAGGGTTAGACCCAACAAGCCGCTAAAGAAACAAAGAATAGAGATAATGTAATCTATGCATTTATTCATTGAAAATGAGAATGTATAATGGTGCCCATTGGTGTCCACCAATGGTAGCATTATGGTTCTAGGCACATCTTATATATATGCTCTTTAAGGACGTGTTTTTTCTTAAGAGTATGTAATAATCAATTAAGACAGAGGTATAGTCGAGTTAGATAGTTGACAGTAAGAGTATGTAATGGGTGTTTCGAATATAGCTTTTCTAATTCTTTTTCTATGTATTGTAATCCGTTAATGTCATACATATGTAAGGTTATTTCGTTGAGCCTTTTTCTTGTCATTTTCTCATTTAACTTACTGTCTCCTTTTATCCAACTTGCTTTTTCTCTTTCAATATTTTTTACTATTAATGCTTCTATTTTTTCATTACAAGGTTTTGTTAGGATTAAATGGTTGTAGGTAATTTCAATTGGCAGATAATTATTCAAAAAAGTCTGCCTAGTATCATATATTTTTCTTGTAATTCAAAAGCATAAATACGTTTTATATTAATTATTTTCTTTCATATTTGTACTTTTGTTGGCCTTAAAATTTATAATGTCTTTTGCTCCATTGAACCCTTTTACTTCAATGGTCGGTTCCAATTTTTCCCAACATTTTTCTGGTAAACAGTTCTTTTTACATATGTTGATTTGTGCTCCTGTATCGATATATGGCGTATAATATATAATATCTACTATTGTAGTCTTTTACTATAATTTTAAGTAGTATATATATAAAATTTTCTTTTATTATATTCATTCTTGTGTTATTCATCATTGTTGGTTTCTGGCAGACTGTCTTGATAATACTCAGTGATTATGCTGAGTTGGACAACTTTTTCTTCAAATTCTGCGTCTTTTGGCTTTGAAGTTCCTTAGTTGGCAGGTTTCAACGACTTGTTGTAGTCTTCTTATAAATTGCTTTATTAATATATATATTTTCAAGTCATGTTGTAATTTTATCCTGATTTTTTCTTTGAATATTTTCTTGTGTATTCTAACGATGTCTGTCGTGTTTGTCTTATAGTAAGAGCTCATTTTCTGTCCCAGACAAATCTGAATTTAGGCTACCATAACCCGTTATATAATCTGGAGGGTGATATCTTATATATAATATATGGTCTGTATACCAAGTGTCCATTGCTTTTATTCTTAATATTGCTATAAACCTGTTTACAAGTATATAGATTTTCATCTTATGACTTAATTGATCCTTTAGATTTTGCCCATATTTCTTTTTACATTGTTTTGTGAATTCCTTGGCATTTGTTCTATTAATCATTATATTCTATGTCCAAAGATCATAAATTCTTCTTGTAAGACACATTCATCATAATCTGATAATGTTGTATCCAATTGATATCTATATTCCATTACTTCTGTGTCTAGTTCCCATCTTTTGGTCGCTAGAACTTTTAGATTAGTGATGAATTTATTTAATAATATAAAAATTTTAAACTTATGACCAATCTCTTCTCTTACCTTTTCTTTATATTTGGTTTTGCAAGATTTTGTGAATTCTTTATCGCTTATTCTACTAATCATCTAAATCTCGTGGTATAATTATCCATTTGTTTGATGTACTTTTTTCCATAATTTCTCTTTCTATCCTATAATTTTGATATTTGTTTAACCACTTATTTCTTAGGATTATGTCTGTTTGTCCATCTTTTCTTTTTTCTTGTATCTCGAATGTGATATTAAACGTATAGTTAGATATAATTATTTCTTTACTTACACTGTCTTTGCTGGTAATGACATTTCTTTGTATATCCTTATATTTATGGTTACTAGGAAAAATTAAGTCTCATTCTGCAGTTTCTGGTGTTATGCTGATCCTGTGTCTATTAATATTCTTCTAACATTTTTGTCTATGTTAAAAAGTTGTTTTGCCTTATAACTTGTTTCTCCTATTGTTTTGGTATCTTTAACACTTAGTTCATGTTTGATGATTTCTAATTCTTCAGTCTCTCTTTCAAAATAACATGGTTCTTTTTCGTTTATTACTGTAATTAGTTGTTTGAATGAGTTGTCTATTTGTATATTATCATTGTTTCTTCTTTTGACTATTATTTTTGTTTATTGGTTATCACATATAAATTTTTTCCTTTTATAGTCAGCACTTTACATCATTTCTCCAATTTTATTCCTGATAGCTTCTAATATAATACTAGATTTTTATCTATATAATTGTCACTAAGGGCTATAGTTTCCTTTTATTTTTGCTATTATTGTTCTTTCACCCGGATAGGTGATTTGATCATCTGCTAAGTATATCTCTAAGGGTGTGTTTATGTCTTCTTTAAAACAAGCTTTTACCATTATCTCTATGCCTCCATAGTATCGTATTTCATTGGTTGGTTTATTTTTAGTTGTTTCAATTCTTCATTTATTCCTATTCTTCTTATTAGTGGTACTCTAGTTGTTCCTACTGCTTGGTCTATATCTATTATATGTTCTTTCTTATTTATAATGTAATATTCTTCCTTATATCTACTGATTGGTCAAGGCTATTAAAATATTCCTGATTTTGGTTTTATTTAGTTCTTTGTATACTTGATCGATATTTGAGTGTGAAAATTCTGTTTTTATGGCTGACACGTATTTCTCTAAGACATCTGTTGCTTTAGTTATTATATTTCATTTGTCATCTGTTTCACCTCTTAATGAGTCTTTTGTTGAACAATCTAACTGGTTAAACCATAATCTTACATTTCCTACAAAAGTATTTTCAATATATTTTGGTATCGTTTTTACATCTATCTTAGCTTATGTAATTCTCTTTCCTATTTCTGCTTGCCATATTCAGATAACTTCTAAAACGTTTTTTACTTCATCCAGGTTTAATATTCCTTGGTCATAAGGAATTGTTGTAAAAAGTTGTTTGTCTCTTTCCTAAGGTTGTACAATAGTAGATATTATACGCCATATATTGATACACGAACACAAATCAACATATGTAAAAAGAACCGTTTACCAGAAAAATGTTGGAAAAATTGGAACCCACCATTGAAGTAAAAGGGTTCAATGGAGCAAAAGACATTATAAATTTTAAGGTCAGCAATATAACGGTACAAATAGGGAAGAAAATAATTAATATAGAACGTATTTATGCTTTTGAATTATAAGGAAAAGATATAATACTAGGCAGACCTTTTTTGAATAATTATCTACCAATTGAAATTACCTACAACCATTTAATCCTAACAACACTTGTAATGAAAAAATAAAAGCATTAATAGTAAAAAATATTGAAAAAAAAAGAAGCAAGCTGGATAAAAAGAGACAGTAAGATAAATGAGAAAATGACAAGAAAAAGGCTCAACGAAATAACCTTACATATGTATGACATTAACAAATTACAATACATAAAAAAGAATTAGAAAAACTATATTCGGAACATCAATTACAATTTTGGGAAAAACATAAGACCAACATAAAAATAGAATTAATGGATGAAAATAGTATAATCACACAACATCCACTAAAATACATACCAAACGACGTACAAGAATTTGATAAACATATCCAAGAATTATTGAGGAAAGAATATATTAGACCCTCTAATTCAAAACGTAGCAGCTCAACCTTTATAGTTAATAAACATAGTGAACAAAAAAAGGAAAAAACTAGAATGATCATAGACTATAGAAACCTGAATGCAAAAACCAAAATGTATAATTATCCCATACTCAATAAAATACTTAAATTAAAACAAATATCAGGATATAATTATTTCAAAAAATTCGATTGTAAAAACGGATTTTATCATTTAAAATTAGAAGAAAGGAGTAAAGCATTAACAACATTCACTCAAATGGATTTTATAAATGAAATGTTTTACCATTTGGATACAAAAACGTACCTATAAGATTCCAGACTTTTATGGACAAAAAAATATAAGGGCTTATGAAACTGTGTTATATATATAAAGAATATCTTATTATATACATACACCAAAGAAGACCATTATAATTTACTGTGAGAATTCATACGATATACATGTATAGCCATTAATAGAAATAAAGCCATAATATGTAAAAAACAAATTGAATTTTTAGGAATATAAATAGATAAGGTAGGAATCAAAATGCAGAATCATATAATACAAAAGATAGCCTTATTAGAAAATTTGGATACAAAAGTAAAATTACAATCATTTCTTATACTATTAAACCAAGTTAGGGAATACATAAATGGAAGTGCTCATCAAACTCCTCGTCCCTCTATGGTACATGGCTTGTTTCTTGTGCTTTAAAATCCATTGAAATGTTTCTTCATGACCCGCTAGGTATGGGTAACGGCATAAGCAACTCCGGGTGGCTTTTGGGTATCATATTTTTGTTTTTGACATTCCTTGCAATTCTTAACATAAGCCTTCACTTGATCCTTCATTCATTCCCAACGAAAAGTTTCCTTTCATATGAATGTTATGGAAATGATGTAATAGGTCATGTATTAAATTAGAGGTCTTTGGTATTATCACTCTCTTCTTCTAGTATAAGATTTGGTTCTTAAGGGGGTGTTTGATTGCCCGATTGAAAGCTCATTTTTCGAAAAAAATGGTAGGGCGGGTAAAATTTCACCCGCCTGACTAAAAATGCATCAAACGGGGTGAAATTCACCCTTGAGCGGGTGGAATTCCACCCGCTCGACACCCTCCCCCGACGAAAGACCACCCGCCCTCCCCCGACGAAAGACCACCCGCTCGACGGCTCCCGACCAGACGACGCAGAGGGGAAAGGGAGAAGTAGAAGAGTGGGAACGCAGAAGCAGAGGTCCACTGCTCTCGGTGCCTCCATTTCTGTTTCTGTTTGGGGGGATTAGGGTTTTTGAATTGGGGAAAGTTGGGGACACCTTGATTATGGATGCCGATTCATGGGCCGCTCGCTTTTCTGCTTCCAAGCATCATCAATCGGGCCTCCAAATCCGTTCTAGTATGTCGGGTCCTCTTTCTCTGCTTGAAGTTTTTGCCTTTTTTATTTGCAGGATCTTTTGGGCTTCATTTTTGGTTTTCGGCTTTCATTCATTAGGGGCTTTCGTTATTTTTCTGTTCAGGTGCAGATCTTCAATTGACTTTTGATGATTTTGATGGGGAAGAGGATCTTCGTGCGAGCTTATTGCTCTCTCAGCCCTTCCTGCTCGCATTCGTAACGACGATGGACACGTCGATTTCCAGGAGCTCAAGATCATGATGCGCAACGTCGTCACAGACTGCCCAGGTAATATATGACTGTTGCTATACAGAAATGCTGTATGTTCGCTCTTATACGAGGGCTTAAATCTGTCTGTGGACTGGTTTCAGAGGTTCTGCCTGATGTATCAAAGAAGTTAAGAACGACAGTGATAGACTTGTGAAAGTGAGGAACAAAAAGAAAGAGAGGAAGAAAGTATCATACTTTGTATTCATGACAGACCAACATATTTATAGTTGGTGTTACACAGTTTTGGGTAAGCCTCTCAATGAGATAACAGAGATCTTGTAGGGATTGGATCAAGCTATTGATAAAGATGAACAAAAAACTGTTGTGATACCAAGATTTTTGTTATAGAAAGTTTATCAGTTGAGATCTTTCCAACACTCCCCTTCAAGTTGGCGTTCCTGGATTGAAGAGTGCCAACTTGCTTCTTAATGTTTCGAACACTTCTCGTCCTAGTGACTTAGTGAACACATCTGCAACTTGCTGAGATGAAGGCACAAACTGAGTTTGAATCTCTCCACTTAGAATTTTGTCTCTGACAATATGACAGTCAATTTCAATATGCTTGGTCCGCTCATGAAACACAGGATTGGCTGCTATGTGCATTGCGGCTTGATTATCACAAAATAAAGTGATCGGCTGTGTGTGAAATATCCCAAAATCTTGTAAAAGCTCTTTAAGCCATATGAGTTCACATGTTGTAAGTGCAATGGATCGGTATTCAGCTTCAGCGGAAGACCTAGAAACTGTTGTTTGTTTTTTTGTTTTCCATGTAATGAGACTGTTGCCGATCATAGTGCAATATCCACTTGTAGATCTTCGAGTCATGGGACATGATGCACAATCTGAATCACAATATGCCTTAAGTTGAATGGAACCTTCTGAAGACAATAATACCCTATAGCCTGCAGTTCCCTTTAGGTACTTTAGAAGACGATTCATTACTTCTCTATGCGGGATGCGAGGTTTGCTCATAAATTGACTTAATATATGTACTGTATGTACGATATCAGGTCTAGTTATAGTCAAATATATGAGCTTACCAATGATTTTTCTGTATTGACTGGCTTCTTTGAGGACCTCTCCTTCTTCATTATCAAGCTTCAAGTGCTGTTCCATAGGAGAGTCATGTGGTTTTGCTCCCATATAGCTTGTTTCATGTAAAATATTGAGGAGATATTTCTTTTGAGATAAAAATATCCCTTTTTCAGATCTTGCGACTTTAATGCCGAGCATGTATCTAAGCTTGCCCAAGTCTTTTAACTTGAATTTTTCATTCATCACAAATTTGAGATTCTTGATTCCCACTAAGTCGTCACCTGCAATAATTATATCATCTACATAGATTACTAGAAAGACGCTTCCTCTAGTCGTGGTTTTGGAAAATAAGGAGTAATCTGCCTTTGATTGGGAAAACCCCAAATTTGTGAGAAATGTTGTCAATTTAGAGAACCAATTTCGAGACGATTGTTTAAGTCCATAAATGATTTGTTCAATCGACATACCATATCTTTCTCCCCTTGTCGAGTGAACCCAGGTGGCAAGTGCATATATACTTCTTCTACTAAGTCGCCATGAAGAAATGCATTATTAACATCAACCTGAAATAGATGCCACTTCTTAATGGCTGCAAGGGCGAGCAAACAGCGGATGGTAGAAATTTTGGCAACAAGGGCAAAGGTTTCATTATAATCAACACCTTCAGTCTGAGTGTATCCTTTGGCAACAGGGGCAAAGGTTTCATTATAATCAACACCTTCAGTCTGAGTGTATCCTTTGGCAACAAGACGAGCCTTATATCTCTCAACTGATCCATCAGATTGGTCTTTGATCTTAAACACCCATTTGCAACCGATGGGGGTTTTGTCGGGAGGTAGCTTGGTGACCGTCCAAGTCTGGTTGTCTTGCAATGCATCAATTTCAGCACGCATGGCTTCTCGCCACTTTGGGTCCTGCATAGCTTGGCTAAAGGATGAAGGCTCATGTTGCTCAAGTAGGGTAGTCATGAAACATTGATAATAAGAGCTGAAATTTGAGACATCAATATATGATGCAATTGGATAACGTGTACCTTTTGGTGTTGTCGAACCATCACTTGTTAACAACTTGTTGGAAACGGGTAGGGCAGAAAAACACTTGTAGTCCTTAAGGTGATTGGGCATATGGCTTGGTCGGGAAGACCTACGGAGTTGGATGGAATCATTGGTGGTGTCGGGGTTACTAGTATCTTGGGTTTGGTTGCCTAGTTCATCACTAGGTTGAATATTGTGGTGGTCATGATTTATTTGTAAATCAGGATTGGGATCTTGGTGTTGGGTTGGATGTGGAAAGAGCTCATGTTCGCCTAAGATTTGATCACTGAATGGTAAGGGAAGCACTACTATTTCATCTCCATTAGTAATTTTCTCACTTTTGTAGGGAAAATAGTTTTCACAAAAACGAACATCCCTACTTGTGAACAAAACATTGTTTTCAAGATCATAAACTTGATATGCCGCTTGTCCATATGGATATCCAAGGAAGATACATCTTCTTGCACGCATATCAAATTTATGCTTTTTGTAAATATTATGGGCATAACATAGACATCCAAACACACGTAAGTGTTTGTAATTGGGGGCTTTTTGGAACAAGATTTCATAAGGCGTTTTATTGTGAAGTGCATCGGTGGGCAACCTATTTATCAGATAAGCTGCTGTAGTAATGCATTCTCCCCAAAATTTGATGGGCAAATTTGCTTGAAAAAGAAGGGATCGAGCCATGTTTAAAAGATCTCTATGCTTGCGTTCAACTACTCCATTTTGTTGTGGTGTCGCAACACAACTATGTTGACGATCAATTCCTTTTTCATGAAGAAAATTTTGCATATCTTGAGAAAAAAATTCTGTCTCATTGTCACTCCTAACAAGTTTAATTTTTCTTTGAAATTGATTTTCTATAAGTGTGACAAAATTTCTAATCATGCAAAAAACTTCAGATTTGTGTCTCATAAGATAGACCCATGTAGATCGAGAAAAATCGTCTACTATAGTTAAGAAATAATGTGCGCCACTTAATGAAGGTGTCTGGTAGCCTCCCCAAACATCACAGTGAATCAATTCAAAAGGTGCATGAGTAGAGATTGAACTAGTTGGAAATGGAAGTCTAGTACTTTTAGCAACAAAGCAAGTATCACAATTATCAAATGGCATATAAGAATCGATGAGTTTCAATCGAGATAACATAAGAAGTTTGGGATTAGAAGCATGCCCAAGTCTGAGATGCCAATGTATAGGTTTGGTTATGGTTGTACTAACAGCAACTCTTTCTTCATTGAGGACGTACAAACCATTTTTTCAGTTTACCCGTTCCAATCGTAGTCGTCGAGTGACGGTCCTGCAACAAGCAAAAGTTTTCATTAAACTTTGCATCACATTTTGAGTCACTACAAAGCTTAGGTATGGAGATGAGATTGAAATGAAATGTTGGGACATATAAAACATTTTTGAGAGTAATGGTGGGGGAAATAATCACATCTCCTACATGTGAAACAGCAGTTTTAGAGCCATCGGGTAGGCTGATTGGTGGATGATCTATGATTATGGGTTGATCAAGATTAGATAAGACATTGGTGATGTGGTGTGTTGCACCGGTGTCAAGAATCCATGATTGGCTGGTTGTGGTACAAGAAATGAATGGTGGGAGCTTACCTGAAAGATTTACTTTGGGGTCATTGGTACCTCGGCTTGAGTTTTCCATGAACTCAAGAAATTTTTGAAATAACTGAGTTTGGGATTGTTCGGTAGCAGGAGACCTCGTGGCGTTCACCTTTGGCCTTGTTGATGCAATGGAAGAACCCGACTTGTTAGGAAAACCAACGAGGAAATAACATCTTGCCTTGATGTGGCCGAGTTTCCCGCAATGCTCACATTTTAGTCGAAGTCTTCCCTTCTCCTTGATTTGATTATATTTGTCTCCATCATGGGACTGAGCAGCAAGAATAGAAGTCCTTTGATCATTTTGAATAATATTAACGTCTCTTTGTTTTTCTTCTTGGATGAGAAGAGAGTACGCCTTGGCAACGGTTGGAAGAGGATCCATTAATAAGAGTTGACTCCTAACAGCTGCATAACTATCATTGAGTCCCATTAGAAATTGCATGAGGTGGTCCTGTTGGCGGAGATCTGCAATAGTTTTCACGGACCCACAAGAACAGTTAAGAACATCGATATATAATAATGCTAATTCGTCCCACAAGCCCTTCATCTTGGTGTAGTAAGCTGCAATGGAAGATTGATGTTGCCTGCAATTTATGATTTGTTGTTGTATTTGGTATATGCGAGGTCCATTTGTTTGGGTGAATCTGGCCTCAAGGTCCCTCCAAACTTCTGCTGCCGACGTTGCATGGATCACACTAACAGTCAAGTCTTTATGGATCGAGTTCAAGATCCATGACTGGACAAGATTGTTGCATCGCTCCCACGTGAATTTGAGAGTTGCAGGGCTCTCAGGCTTGGAGAGTGACCCATCCACAAAGCCAAGCTTGTTTTTGGCACTAAGGGCCATCATCATAGCCTTGCGCCACATAGTATAATTTTCTCCAGTTAAAGGATGAGATACAAGAGCAGTACCTGGTCCATCTGAATGATGGATATAATATGGACTTGAGCTATCAAACTCGTTAGCATAAGAAGCGTGTAACTCTTTTTCTGTTCCGTGTCTTCCTTCTGCCATTTTCTCCCTTGATTTAAATGGTCTGATCAGGAAAAATTTGGCATTCAAGGAATATCGTCCTCAACCAAGATGGATATGACAATGAAGGCACCGGCATCCGTTGTCTCCAATTTCAGGTGTACTCTTACTGGCCATGCCGACTATCTGAACACCATCGCTGTTCCCAACGGGTCTCTCTGTGCCAGCGCCAGCAAGCAGAAGATAACGGCATTAATCAGAGGAGAGCGGACTCTACCCTGATGACATCCGGCCTACCATAATAAGGATCAATTGGGGCACCCGATTGAAGAGGTGCTCTGATACCATGATAGACTTGTGAAAGTGAGGAACAAAAAGAAAGAGAGGAAGAAAATATCATACTTTGTATTCATGACAGACCAACATATTTATAGTTGGTGTTACACAGTTTTGGGTAAGCCTCTCAATGAGATAACAGAGATCTTGTAGGGATTGGATCAAGCTATTGATAAAGATGAACAAAAAACTGTTGTGATACCAAGATTTTTGTTATTGAAAGTTTATCAGTTGAGATCTTTCCAACAGACAGCAGCTAAAGAAGAGGCAAAATTGTCAGAATTTCAAATGGAGTTAGTTCACCTTGCTGCAGTCCTGAATGGTGATCGTTTTCTTAGCAGCTTTCCAGACGAAATAAGCAGGAGAATGAATGTCAAAGAGGCAGATGAATATGTGAATGGTGCTGTCTCCAGATTCATGGAAGCTAGCAAAGAAGCACTGTTGAGATTTTATGGCACCATTGAAAGAAGGAGTTGGAGTCTTTACAACGTCGACGAGTGGAAGAGCATACGAATCCATTGAAGAGTATGAAGACAATCCTTCAGTAAGGAAGGCCCTGCTGGTCTGCACGGTGATTGCAGGACGAGTTCACAGACTACTTGAAAACATTCTAGAAGTGAAGGGCCAATTGGTTTTTTGTGCAAGAGAATGTATTTTCTGTAGATTATAATGGCAAGCAGGACCCTTCCGTCAAAATTAGTTTCTTGATTCTATGCGTGTATTTGTGTAGTTCTTAAACATTGAAACCTTGTTTCAAAAGTATGTTTCACTCCTTTTGTAATTACTACATATAATCATCAAGTTCTTTGTATGCAACAACAGCATCGTCATCTCCTTTATCCATACTGAGTCTCCTAATTTTTCTACCTTGCATCAAACGGAGTCAGGTTAAATTTTTTCAGTGCATGAAATATGACCTCAAATTTCATATTTTTTTTAAAAAAAAAAAAATTTCAGGAAAATTACCACGTTAAATTCTTCCCTCATCAAACGCACCTAAAGGGTAAAGTTTTGATTTGTGTGGATTATGTGGGTCAAGTTGTGACTCGGATCTGGTTTAATTTGGGTTTGAACCGGGTTAAGACCGACTCGTATCAGTGACTCGGCCGGTTCGTGCCGATTTCGCACGCGTTTGAAAAATCGGCAGAACGCCGGTGTTTTTTTTTTTTGGCTTTTGAAATGTTGTCAAGATGAGTGATTTCCCGACGAGTTTTCCGGCACCCAAAACGCCGAGATCTTCAAGTTTCACTAGCCCATTGAGTTTCCTTCTATCTTCCCCTCAAAATCTCTGAAAAATCCGACGTTTCTGTGAAAACCGCATGATTCTTTGGCGTAGCAGCGGCGGATGCAGAGGGAGAGATTTTCCGGCGGTGTGGCAATCCTTTGGCGTTTCTCTTCCCTCTGACACCCTCACGCATACTCGAGTAAGTCTCTGTGTGGCTCTCAGAGTTTGCCGACGGTAATAAACACTATTACGACTCCCATCGGCATCTGTCCATGCCATTTTCTGGTGACAGCTTCAAACCAACAATCGGCGGCTCCTCCGGCGTCGTCCCGGTGCCCAAATCGCTCATCATGCGACATATGAACTCACGATCAACTTCACACACAACTCCGAGCCCTCCTCGTTCGGGTTTGACGATCGAATCAGTTGATTTGGGGAGGTACCCTGTTCCTGACAAGCGGCAGTCCATCGCTTAGGTTTGAGAGAACACCAGCAGCGATTCTGGCAACGCCAGGCGCTCAAAGGGCTCAGGCTGGAATGCCTGCGTCTTCCGAGCATATTGGTGGCTATCCCAAGCGTTTCCATCCATCCTCAACTGCGATTGATCGGATTTGTTCACCTCCGTTTCTACGGGTCGTGACTCCGGTGAACCAGTTTCATCCCATCCATCGGCGACGCTACTGGCAACCACCGACCACCCCACTACTCAGGCCGACTCTCCGTCGTCGGGCGACCGTGTTGGACCACTGCCCGACTGGAGAGACGATTCCCACCAGCCGGAATCTCAATGCAACCGGTTGCCTCCCTGTGGCGGTGCTTCTGCAAGCGAGGGCGTCCCTCAACTCCGCCGGCAGCGTACACTCTCGAACCTCCAGCCAGCTTCCCCGTACATCATCCTCCGGTCATCTCATTTTCTCAAAGAATAGAAAATAAGTCTTATGTGACGCAGTAACTTAATGATATGATCAGAAAATAAGTTTATCCAGCTAAATACTTATTAATGTAAGCTATTTTTTCTTTTTTTTTTATGGCATTTCAAAACTGTCTGATTAATAATGGGAAAAGAGAGATGCAGATATGGATGTCAATATTAAATCAGATTTAAATTCATATCCGACCAAACTATTCTAAAAAATCAGGTATGAAAAAATTTTGATATCTGAGTAAGAAAGTAGATCAGATTCGAGTTTTAGAAATAACATTCAATCGGATTCAGCTAACTTCAGATTTAGATTTAAGTAAATATCCAATGATATATAGATTCCGACTCGAATCAAATATAGTTTTAAATAAATATCCTATTCAGATTATGAATTTGGATAAGATATAGATTTTTCATTTGTATTCAAATTTGAATATAAGAATGTCCAAAAAACCAGGTATGTTCTTGAACATATCTGATTTGATTCTGATCCATTGACATTGCTAGATGTAGATTTCTTACTGAGACTTTATTACATGTTCTCAATTCAACTTTATAAATTCAATGGATATGCCATTTATTTTTTGATAAGGAAAACCTAACCCTAGCTTTTAACTGGTAAACATCGTATCAAATATATGATAATGAATGATCTGTTGTGATTTGAGAAATTAACTTAAATAATTACCAACTTTCTGTTTAGATGGGAATCTAGTGACTGGATATTCTTAAATATTTATATACAAGCAATTCAAACCCAACCCTAACCAGATCCACAAAGGAAGATCCAATATCCAAATGGATCATGATGCATCAGAATCCTTTCACCTTGGTGCACCGACCAGTTATATGCCAGAATCCTATTGTTCCCTGGATTTAGAGTTGATTTGTCAGTAATCCAAATCAGGTTAAACCACATTCTATAATTTAATTAGTCATATTTCTCAAGATTTAAGTTTAACTACTTTTCGTCAGCATTAGCTCAGCCCTAGAGACCATGCAATACTTAATTAAGTATTAGAAGATGCATTCACTTCTTTTCATTATGAAAGAGACTTAAATTTTTGCTTAGAATATTAGCTGCATTGATCAATATAATAATAGAATGACCTTGATGCCATAAATTCTAACCCCTAGTTTCTTATTCGTCAATTAATGATATGATGCGATATGATAACAATATTTTTTTTTGCCTGGAAGCAGGTCATGTTGAATCAGGTTTGCCTCCTTGTTTATTTTATTTTTACAAATTAAATAGACATAAATTGAACCCCCCCACGACTTATACTTCCTAAAAATCCGGGTTGAGATAAGAAAGCTTAAAAAAATTCTTTCTTTGGCAAAGTCATCCCTGTTTTATGAACTATATTGCAAAATACCACCTAGCTTTTGCGATTATGCAGATAGCTTCCATTATCTGCTGCTGCATGAAATTGTTGCTGAAGAAGTGTTAAACTATGGTCAGTGCTTTACACATTGGTTAGGATTTGTTTGACAGTTGGTGTATGAAAGATTGAAGCAAATTAATAAAACATTAAAATTAGGTGCTCATAAATATGTGACAATATATACGGCAGATTTACGAAACAATAACAAAGTGTTTTATTTGCCAAATGAGCTCTTAAATAACCAAACAGATCTTCTGCCTGGATTACCTGCTAGGAACCCTAATTTTCGTTTGAGTTGTATTTGTGATAAAAAATTAATAATATGGATGAAATTTCCACATTCAAAAAATTTTAAAGCAATATAGAAAACAAGTGAGGGTTTTAGATGAACGGTTAACATTCTTTAACGCTGATTTGAAGTAGAAAGAGAAAAATATTGTGTTTAATTTCGTTGTTATAGTTCTAAAAATGTTGATCACATCACATGCATGTGGTTAATTTTGTGAAAGATCACTGGAATATACGACTGTCGACTATAAAGCTTAGACACAAAATTAATCATCTCTGCAAAATATTTACAAGGAGAGACTTCCCATTTATCTAACTATATGGTTCATCTCAGCAGCAGTTTTTGCAAATTAAAGTTGCCAAAAGATAAAATACATAAATCAATGACTGTTCTCTAATTTAAATACGTAGAAGACAAAGTCCTATGACATATTGAATGACCGAAGATAGAAAGCTAGGTGAGTCCGTTGATTATTGACTTGCACCCATAGAACCGAAGGTCTAGCGTTGTGTATACTTTAAGAAAATGACGCACTCATGCATTAAAGTGAGTGAATTGAATTTGTCCTACACCTTATAGGCAGAGCCGCAGATGTATTCCAATATTATAATAAATCATTCTATACTTAAAATATTAAAACCGGACCTATTTGGAGAGAGTCGTATAGAGATGAGAGCATCCTGTTCTACGAATTTGTCAATGAATCTAAACAAATTTTTTTATTACATGCATGAAACAATATGTTACTGTTTCCAAACAACTCTTGGAGAAACCCTAAAAAGAAGTTGGCTTAGAACATCGAAAGATACACCGCGGACTCATAAGCTCTCGTCTTTAAACCTTACATTTATGAATTTGATGTAACATATTTTTGCTGCTACGTGCGACAAAAAATTCAAGCTACCCACGCATGGGACCTTTGATCTTACCTTTTTACACTAGCAAAATGCATGATCTAAGATTATAAACGAAAGAATTCCATAAACCTCAGATCTTAAGTTTAATTGGCGTCAGACTAGATCAGAAATAATTATCAAGTACCTCTGAAGAAATTTCTTAGAGATGTCCATAATTTCATACCATATACATACACGCTTGAAAGCTTATATATCAAAGAAATTTGCCACACTAACGCAACTAAAATTGCAGAGAACAAACCTTGTCCTATGGTTACGGGTGCTGGTATAGACGCAGATGTAGTAAAAAAAAAAAAAGATACAAATGCGGTGAATATATATATATATATATATATATATATATATATATATATATATATATATATATATATATTCAATTGTTTAGTAGTCTTCTTTGTCTATATTTACATATAATAAACTTGTGTTTGTATTAGAACTAGTTTGGACATGTGTATGTTTAAGAACACTTTTGCCTCGATATGATTGATCGAATCAAACATGATGTGTCTAAAGAACACCTAACACCAGCGCCGATATACACAATACGTGCATACAAGAACAGCAGCCATTTAAAAGCACCTACGTACGTGACATGGACGTTTAAGGAGTTTTTTCAAAGTGAACAACGTCCTCCTTACTTTTCAGAAGGAGGGCCCTCGTGTGGCGGTAAAGGGATTCCTCCGACTAGGAGACGTCGTCTCTAAGTTACGAACTTGTGACCATGGCGGCGACTCGATTTGACTTCTGGAACGATGCTTTAATGAAGGTCGAGAAAAGTGGACCTTTTTTAATCCTGCAGTTCTTTGAAAACTGGAGTTTAAAAAATCTTGTGACAGCAAGGTTCTGACGGAAGATTTGGTTTTCCTGAATCACTAATAAGAAATTCCGGACCCCGCGCTTTTCATGGTCTTAAATTTTCCGGTCAATGCGCTACCCAACTCCCTTTCTTTCTCTTTCGTTTCTTAATAAAGAAGAAAAAGCGAAAGGATGAGATTTCCAGCCACTTTCGTGTGCATGTTGCTCTCTGACTTCGTTATCCTCCGTTCAGTTTTTTACAAAACAATGTACAATTATGAGGAGGAGAAGAAGAAGAAGAAGAAGCAGACAGCCGTGGGAACTCCAGGCAGTCTACTATTGCGTGCATGTTCCACATCAATGGCGCCAGTAGATCAGAAGATGGAAGAAAAGTTAAAATATCACTTTCTCCTGTACACACAGAAATCCATACGTTTCTCATGGAGAAGACAGATACCCAACTTACTAAGACTAGTACATGTGACAATCTGTACATAATCTTTCTTCTGAGAGGAGGAAACCCTCAAAAAAAGAAAAAAAAAGAAAAAGAAAAAGGGGAAAGAAAAAAAAGTATAATCTTTATTCCATGCATGAAATGGAAGAATGGAAAAATGGGTAGCTGTTTTTTTCTTCAAAATTGAACCTGAGGAAGGGAACTGAATAATTATGACAGCTGCTGTAATGTGTAACAGTGAAATCTGGACTCCAATTTCTTCATCTATGCAAGGTTCTGCTGTAAGGAGCTATTGCTAGTGCTGTTGGTGGTGTTGCTTTGTTGATTGTTTTGCTGCGAACCGATGATCGAAGTGATCGCGGCTGCTATTGCTGCTGTGAAATTGGGATCGGTCGTGATTGCGCTTACTGCATCTGCGAGAGATGGCGTCTGCTGCTGCTGCTGGCCTAGCTGCGCGGCCACCGCGGCTTCAAGGCCGCCGAAGACCTGGAGGCCGGAGAATTTCGATTGGTTTTGGATAGGCTGGCCGAACAACTGAGCTGACGGCGCCGCCGCGTACGGCTGCCCGACATTGCCGAATGGGAGATTGAAAGGCGCTGAACCCGGCCTCTGGAATCCTAAAGGAGCGGTGGTCGACCCAGATTGCTGCGTCAAATCGAGAGTGACGGTGGGAAATGGGGCCGAAGCCGAGATGGTGGCCATGCTCGACGAGCAAGGCAACATGGTTCGAGCCAAGAAGTTGGAGTTCATGAGCCCGTCCGCGCTCTGCATCGATCCGGAGAGCAGCATGCACGCCGCGGCCGATGTCGTCGACGCCATGGCCATGGCTGCCGGAGGAAGAGGGTGGTTGTGGTTCCCTTCGTAAGTAGTTATCAGGATCGATCTATCTTCGGCACACCTTTGCACCTGTTTGCGCACCGGGCAACCGGCGGCCATGGTGCAACGGTAGTACGCCCGGGGACATGGATTGCCCTTCGCCATTTTCTGCCCATATTTCCTCCATTGGCATCCATCTGTAATCTGAATTGACCAACAGCAACCAAAATCGATCAATCGGCAGTTCATCATACATATGAAATCATCAATTTCCACATACTTTTAATCAAATTTCATATTCTCATATAAGAAGTTGATTATTGATCAATTGGTGGTAATTATCTAAAAATTAAGATCAGATTCTTACCATGGGAGCTTCAGATCTCGCTCGAACAGAAACTCTAGCCTTCCTCATTGTGGCCTCTGCAGCTTGCTCAATACTGCTCTTCTGGGTCTGGCTCAATTTGGGAGATTTATTGCTTATCCAGCCTTGTGAAGCCCTGTCAGGGCTCTCCTCTCTCAGGTGATCTGGGCTATGTACTGAAACCATCTCCCTCGACACAACTTCCATGTTGTTGATTGGCGACGCCGACTGTTCGTGGCTCCGTTCTTCTGACGAAGACTGCAAAGTCTCTTCTGTGTCCACCGCGCCTGAGCCCGGGCCCGGATCTAAGAATTGCCTAGGCGTGATTGATCTCCCGCCGGGGTCAGCCAGTTTCACGCCGATCTTATCTTCTTCCCCTCTCTGTGACATAGCAATTGCACCAAGAATGAATTTCTGTTTTTCTTTTTATTATTAGCTCAATTGAAATCAATATCACTTTCATTATAATTAAGCTCTTCATTTGAATTGACGATCGTGTCAAAGATCATGAAGTTCCACCCAAGGCTTCATTCCATCTGAATGCTTTCATGAGAAGGCATATATTTAACAGATCGATATAAAAGAAGAAAATGGTGACTATTGGTGAATTTGGAGATTGATGGTGTGCTACAAACCTGCTCCTGGACTCCATTGGGCTTGAGATGATTCTGGTGCTGCATCAGTGTCGCGAACTGCATCTGCAGGTTCCTGTACTCGTTGCTCACTTGATGAAACATGCTCAACAACCGCCGGTTCTCTTCGTTCACTCGTTCAACTTCGGCTTTGAGGATCGAAACCTGCAACCTCCAAAATTAGTTCCTCCCACCGAATGAATCAAGCTTTTCGCCTGAACTTCATTAAATAAGTCTCAGTTTGAAGGTTTCTCGTATTAAAATACGCCCCCGACCTCATTACTTGGATTTTTCTCTTCATGATCAACGGGTGCACCATCGTCGATGCTCGATTGATCGCTTCCAGTATTTGCAGTAAGAAGGCGCAGGCCCGTCTGGATGAAACAAAAAACCAAAACTAATTAATTAATCCGTCATTCCTTCTCAATTTCGTCATGCTTATATAAGCCAATACATTCAAACACAGTGAACTCGATCTTCCCAAAAAATTCGGTCGAAAACCGAAATCGTTCGCGAAAAAAGACCCAGTTCAACTGCGCACTCCCCAAGAAACATTAATCCACCGAAAAGAACGATGAATTCGAGGAGTCGCGACTCGCGACCAACCGCCGGCCAAAATTAAGATCGAACTGGAGAAAGAGAAGCAGATGAGGAGGGCCGCTCACGTTGACGCTGCGATCCAGCGGCTCGCCGGGGTGCTCCTTCTTGACCTTGAGATCGGAATCGTTGCGCTTGTCGGAGAAGAAGTCCATCTCGGCGACGGCGGGAGGGCTGGGCTCGCGCTTGCGCTTGGCGCCGTGGAAAGGGTGGAGGGCGGTGGGCTTGGCGAGGTAGAAGCCGGCCGACTCGGAGGCGATGCTGAGGCCACCACCTTTGTCCATCAACGAAGTGAAGAAGAAGAAGAATAAACAATGAAGAAGAAGGAGAAGAAGAAGAAGCCTTTCTTGTTGCAAGGATAGGCTGAATAAAAAGGGAGAGGAGATAAGAGAGGGAGAGGCAGAGGAGATTGGACGTAAGCTCCTGCGTCAGTAAGGGGAAGGTGACAGGTGGGGGAGAGGAGGAAGCCACGCGGCGCGAGGGGAGGAAGAAGGACAGAGTCAAACGGCTGTTCGACCCGTTCAATGGGCAACTCCGGCTCCGCCATTGGCTGATCTCCTTCCACACCCTCCCTGGTCCCCACCTCCTCCCACGTGGGCCCCACTTTTCTCCCTCTATCTCTCCCCCTCTTTCTCTCTCTACACGACCCCCTTTGACGGCAAGGCCGAACCCGCCCACGCCCCGTTCCTTGACTGCCCACTCTCCGTAATGTCGACTGTACCGTACCTATTTCGTATTATTCTTTTTTAAATACATCTCCTTCTCCATTAATAAAGAAAAATCTTTTTTTAATGGAGATTTACGCTTTTATTACCGGGTCGTTGTGCAGTCGAGTGGAGGGGGGCGATCCAAAATATCTCACCCGGTCAGATCCAAGTAACGGCTGCACCTGAACCAAGTCAAAGGTCCGCGGTCGTGAATTTCGGATCTTGCGGCCGGCTTGGTTAATCGGTTGTTGACTCGAACCCTTTGGCGAGGTTCGCGGGTCAAAGCCCGGCCGGGGCGCAGCAAGAGTCAAACCACCTTTGTTCGTTGGTCCGTGCTGCGGCCGGACGGACTGCAGTTTCGGCGTTAGTCCATTGGAGACCATGGGTCGAGACCGGTTTGTTTGGTTTCAATGGGTCCAAGTTTGGCCCTTTCCCCACGGATTGGTCGCACCTTGACCTGTGGACTATAGCCAAGTTCAAGGAGCCCACCGAGGGCGGCCCTTATACATGTCCTACTGGGTTGCTTTCAAAGTGTTTGACCATGGAAAATAGTGGTAGCGCACTGGGTGGTAAGGCGGTGTACCTCATTAAGGGACTTGGGTTTAAATTTTGTGACCCTTATTGTCACGCCTCAGTAGATTGTAAACCATAATAAGTCCTGAAACAAGCTTTGTCAATCGCCACTGAGTGAGCCGACTATGGCCGCTTAGGGGCGATCGTATAAACCACTCATCTTCAAATAAAAAAGATAAAAAACATTTTTTGACAATTAAAATGGAGTTTTATATAAAAAAAAACAACCATAACAAACTATGATAAATTTATATGTTACCAATTGACAACTCAATTATATGTTCACTAACACAAAACAATAAGCTTTTTCATAATGAAGTTTGATGCAAGATTTAATAATCTCAATATGGTTAATGCAAGATTTTCTTTTGTGGTTTATAAATCATAACCTAAACTAAACTCTTATTAAATAGCAATATCATATTAGTCAAAGGTATGATAATTGATAATATGTAAACAATCCATTCAGAATTAGACGCGTTGATGTCCGTCACCAAAGAATATAAGAAATTTAGTACAAGCTCGGTCCAAAATCAAATAAAAAATGTAGTCAAGGCCCCTATCTACGACTTAGCAAGTCAAATTAATGGAATCTAGAGACTCACTCGGGACCTTGATGCCAATTGTTTATTGGCTGAACCACTCGGCCGGCAAAGTGAGTCTCTTGTTTGACTAACAAAGCTTGACCTGAATTGGCTAAGAACGTGGCGAGCATGTTAAGTTGTTGGTCAGGAAGGTGAACGAACCTACTTGGGTCCATGCACGACGTGATATTTACTTTAATGTAGTGGTCCGGGTGGGCTCGGTGGGTCCAATTCGGGTTGAGTCGGTGCGGCGACCCGCTTTTGGGGTTAGACCGGAAAAGTGAGTTTCTTCTTGCTTTTTTTCAAATCTGATTTGAATCTAGACATTGATCTTCAATCTGGATCGCTAGATTCATATTTAGATTAGAATAAGCAGTGATTTAAAGCTGAATCTTTATCAAAATACGTTTCAATTTGAAGTTTTTTGCCATTGTTCTATTGAATCCAACCTACCCACTTAGATTTATTTCATCCGAATGGAGTCTTGGTATTTCAATTTGGATTTTGAATCTAAGAAGATCCCTTTTCTATTTGAAAACATAGAATTAAGATGATGTCACTCATTGTTTAAGATACCTACAAATGTATATAAATGATTCATCACTTAGATTCTACATAGTAAAGCACTATTAATATTAGAAATGTATGCGTCAGATCAAAGGACATAAGTTAGTATAACATAGAAAGATGCTTTAATATAAAATAAGAAGATTAGTTTGATAAAGCAATCATCAGATTCTATGGGAGAGACACCAATTTCCACTTCCCGGCCAGCCATGTATTATTATTAATTGAAACTTAGCTACAGTTTAGGTAAAAGCCTATGAAGATGTTCTTATATCTCAATTTCAGAAATCGCCGGCTCTGGACCATTTTATTCACAAAAAAATACTATATCATTTTATATACATATATATATATACCTAGAACACAATATTCTGCTTAAGTTAACCGACAGTTAAATCATGAATGTTATTCTTATATTAAAAACTTAAACATAAATATAATCATACCATGTTTCTTGAAATAGAAACATAGTGTGTTTAAAACATAGGTTTTAGAAACATACATATATATTATATTTTTACGTATTACTAGTTTTGATCACAACATCATTGGTTATGTTATTCAACTTTTAGACCAAAAAAATAATTCTAAGTGAGTAGAAAGAGTATTTCATTCTCTCGTCTAAGAGCAGGCCCAATCTTTTCCTGTCTCTTTAAAGTACTATGCCTTCTTTCGGTGTCTCAGAATGACACTCTTATTATGCTTTAACTTACATATTAGTACCATCCTATCCTTTTGCAGAATAAATAATCGATGCTGCGAGAGTTCTAAACAAAGATTGACTACCTACCAGTCTTTCTTCCCTGCTCGTTCTTTTGATCAAACGAATAGATGGTAATAAAAAGATTGAAAGTGATCATCTATACTTAAATAATAAAACCTAGAATTAAGTATACAAAAAATATTGCTAATTGCTAGCTCATAAATTTAATATATCTCCACTGGCATCAATAATATGAGATGAAAAACTTAGGAGGCGCCTCAGATACGATGAGCGAGAAGGGTACAAGACCCTGGTTTGTCTACGTAGTTGTGTACGGCTTCCCACCAAATATATATATATTCCAAGGAGGCAGGAAAAGACGGACCCGTATCTCCCAACTCTTCAGTTTCTCGGCCGCCCATTGGGTAAATGGGTGGCACGATGGGGGTGGACCCCACCAAAAGCAGCTCCGTTTCCCCACGAAAAGAACTATTTACTAAAAGCATTTATTATCATTTTCTATTCGTCCCGGTCCCTCCCTCTAGCATGCGTCATCGACCATGTTCATCCCTTCTTCGAGTTAAATGCGTCGATAAAGAAATATTTTTTTTTTCTAATATGGCATAAAAAATTGTAAATATTTAAGCATATAAGCATTTTTTTTTTGAATAATATAATTCAGTTAACAACCATTGTTAAGCTTGATTATCATATTCATAAGCTGATAATTAATTAGAAAGTAAGTTCGCTTTCCTGAGAGCATCTTCTCTTAGCGATTTAAATAATGTCGCCGTTAATGCTAATGTAATATTTTTCAAAGATACGGAGATTAGTATCTTAAGCGAGTTCACATTAGTTGCATGTTTCTACCATTATTGGAAGATGAATGACTTAATTATTGAGTGAGCAGAAAGTTAAAAGAAGCTAGAATATTGAACCTGGTCACTCTGCTGTATTGCATTTAAGTTTATGCTAATGATTGATTATGACGTATAATTTAACAACTAAATTATTGCAACTTGTTCTTTCCGGCGGCCATGGGGAAGTAAAGGGTAGCTTTTGATTTATTTGCAAATGGATCCTAACATTTGACAAATCACAAATGACCGCTTGAGTTAGTTGAACTCACACTTGATGATCAAAAGATGTAAGAAAATATATTTAAAGTTTAATTTCCCCTTGATTACATCATAATTTATAAAGAAAAGAGACTTCGCAAACCATATTTCAATTTGTGTATCGTTTTATCTCTCTCTCTCTCTTTCTTTCTCTCTCTTTTCAGGTCTTTAGCCTTAGAACTAAACTTGCAAAAATCATGCAAATCGGCCAAAAGAAAAACATAAACTGAGAAAAATTAAACTCTTTAGTTAAAAGGTAATTTTTTATTTACAGTTAATGTGATCTTTCAAAATATACTTTATTTCATGCTTTCCGTTCATATCGGTTTTTGAAACAGTGGGCAGTTATTTAAAAGTATATATATATATATGTGTGTGTGTGTGTGTGAAGTTGAGCATTATTGCAATGTTTTTTTTTTTTAAATAATGTTGAAAATATGAATGTCTTAATGGTCTACCTTGCTTTAATGCGGCTGATGCAAGCGGATTCTTGATCTCTTTATCATTTTGTAAAATGATTCTGATCATTGACTGCATTGCTTGATGACTTTCTTTTCTTAGTTCAAAAAGTGTAAGTGGGCGGAGCAAGTGGGACTTTTCAAACGTTTGAATGTAAATGCTCATTATAATGCAGAAGATATCTACACAAATTATTAGTTTCTAAAATCAAATTAATAATTTTAATGGACTTGTTCATCGATTTGCTTCTCTTATATAGAACTTATATTATTTTTCTAGAACAATAATTACATCTAGGGCATCGTTTGACAACAATAACATTTTGTTACATCTAAAGAGCAGATTCATGCAATACTATAGCAGAATGATACAGTTACGAAAGAGTCCTGACATTAAAAACAACAGATGTTAGTGTTTCATGAATATGCCTTAAAATTGAAGTAGATTCATATAACACTGATTCATGTATTCTGTAAACATGCTTTAATCTTTGGAACAGATTCATAAAATACTCATATAGTGTTCTTAATGCCTTAAAATTGAAGTATATTAATATAACACCAGTTCATGTGTTCTATAAATATCCTTTAATATTTGGAACAGATTCATAAAACACTCATATAGTGTTTTTAATGCCTTAAGATTGAAGTAGATTCATATAACACAAGTTCATATGTTCTACGAATCTCCTCTAATCTTTGGGACAAATTCATAAAACACTCGCATACTGTTTTGAGTGCCAAACGACTTCTAAATTATCCATACCACAACCACTTTTCTGTTTTCAACATCCAATAAGCAGAATTAAGGGAAAGGAAAGACACACTCTATGGATATAGTTCATCTATCCTTCAATTTTTGAGAATGAGCACAATTTCTTTATGGCTTCGAAAGTGAGAACCAATAATAAGCTTCATCTCCATTGAGTGATTTCGGACCTAGCCCGTGATCACCTAGACTCGCCATGGCTCAAGCTCAACTCGGCTCTTGCACAGACACGATCAGTCTACCGACATTACTGAATTCGAGCCGCGGCACATTATTTAAATGAAAAATGGAACCTTATCAATTGAAAATGAAAGGGCATCTCAGAGAGTCAAGAGGAAGAAGAAGATGACAGACTTATTTTGTTGGCATGCCGTTCCACTAAAGGCAAAGGGCGATGACTACCACATTATCTCTTATCTTATCTTCCTTGGCCTCATTATGAGCGCTCGCTACATGGAAAATGATGTTTATCAACCATGATTCACGGTCACGGAAACGTCGGCATCGCAACCGTCGGATCGCCGCCGATCCGACGGTCCGCAACAATAGTTCTTCAAGCCATTGACCGGTGCAACCACTTTTGTGACCAGCCATTGACCAGAACCGTCCAGACATTAAATGGGCTTAGTTGGCTCGATAAAGTGTGTGGTCATCATCTTTGTCACTCAATTAAATGTCTCTAATTTTTCTGGTCATTGCACGTGAAAGCTCCCGCCTGTTCATTTCAACGATTTTGGCTTCGACCATGTGGGCGTTAAGTAGCTTCCAAGAAGGAGGAGGTCATAGAATATCTTGTTGTTTGCTAGTCACCTTGGTCGCACCTCGCCCACCCTTTTCCGTTGGATGGTCTATGCGTTTCCACCACAAGAGCCTTTCTCTCTCTAGAAACAAAGAAATCAAGTGACTTGAATCCCTTGTTTGGTTGTTAGGTTTAGAAAGGTATATGCTTTTTTTCCACTGATAGAAAAAAGACGGGATGTCCCATGTAGCTTGACAAATTTAGTCACACTTTTTTTTATTTTTGGGCGGGGGTTGGGGTGGGTCTGGGTAGTGGCATAGCCACATGGTGACTGGTGTTGATAGCTAGTCTCTTAAAAGTTCTTTATTTTTAAATGAGAATTTTAAATATTTATCAGTATATGTATATAAGTGCTCCACCAGATTTGAGTATTTTTAAAGAAGTGCCTCTCCAACCAATTTTTCTAGCTCCGGCACTGGGCCTGGAGGCTTGGTTGGGTTGAGGTGAGGTGGGAGGAGACTAAGACAGATTGTCATGGGAGTCTGTTGTATTTTTTAAGATTTTTTATCAAGGTTAAATTATTATTTTTTAAATGTAAACAAGTGAAAATTTATTTTTCAAAATCTAGCGGCATAGCCCTTGCCGACCCACTTAATTGTGCATGGGTTGACTTTTATTTTTTTTCTTTGAATGAACAAAACAGGGTGTTTCATCTTACCAAAGAGCCGAAACTCTCACCAGGAATCCCTAAGGTACAAAGTCTGCTTTCAGTGCCTTATAGTGCCGTTCCGGTCATGTATCAACTTGCACGTCGGCGGCCCCTCGTTTGGAGCACAATGAAGTTGAAGTTTTAGAAATTTAAAATAAAAACTGACCACCTACCAACTCCTGCCTTGACCATTGCCTTAATCCCATTAAGGACTATCTTTTCACTCTCATTTTTGTCTAAAAAAAATGAATCACTTTGACAAATAAAATTGCTGCTCAACTTTTAAAAGTTATCAAATAAAAGACATTTAACTCTTGAAAGAAACTCTCAGGGAGGTGCCCATCAAATTTTAAAATAAGAAATAGCTATTAACTTTTAAAAGTTGAGCAATGACTTGTTATCTGATCTCTTTAACAAAAATACTATTTTAACATTTACAAGCATCTTACAAGCAAAAGTATGTGGAGACATATAATTGGAACTGTGGGCCCTTGCTCTCAATACACTAACTAATTAATAGCAAGTAATGTTAATGACGTAGAAAGTGGACTTAATAAAACATGGGGTCACATTATGAAAGTAGCTAACATACGACAATGGCTTCTCACCAAGTTTGTTTACGATATCAGTGGCGGAGCCATTTGTTTAGATATCAGTGGCGGAGCCACATGTAGTCTGGTGTAGGTAATTACGGGTACCAGCCCTATAAAATACCTTTATGTTTCCATCACTCCCTTCAAATATTTGATTATTTTATATGTACTCGAGCCCCTCCAGTGCATAAATCGATATTCCCATCGTCAATGTCAATTAAGGGGCACCAAACAGTTCTATCTTAGAGGGGATCATGAGATATGAATTTGTGATTAATTTGTAAAAAATAGTTCAAAAATTACAAATGAAATCGAGATGAATCATTTTATTGTGAATCACATGATTAATAGGGAGAGAGTTTTAAAGATGGATAAGCAAGATCTCAACATTGATCTTGTGTTTAAATATATTTGTTTGTTTGCGGAAGATGTAACTCTTATGGATCTCCGTATCAAACTTTAGGGATTGTTTGGTAAATGAAACACTTTGTGAGTGTTTCATGAATCTCGTTAAAAAATTGAGATAGATTCATGAATATCTAGTTTTAGTGTTCCATAAATATACTCTAATCTTTGAGATATATTCATGAAACACTCATAAGGTGTTCAAACTGCCAAACGAATCCTTGATTCTCATGATAGGACAACTACAAATTTTCACTTTATTTTCTTTAAATGTGATCAATATGCTTATTATTATGCAGACCATTGAGAATCAACAAAACTAAAGCATAAATTTTTTTAGGCAATTGGATTATTGCTCTTTGTCTCCATCAAACTCGTTACACACGAAGACATACTCAACGTTTTTTGTTCTTCAACAGGAATCTCTAGTATGAGAAGTTAATATCTTTTCTAACTTGGAAAGGTTTTCAACCTGAACAAAGAGATTCCTTGAATTATACATATTGCTGTCGCCATCATCATCATCATCATCTCGTCTCGTCGTCGATCCCAAGGTCAGTCTTGGCAGCATCTTTCTCTGTCAATGGAAGTTCCCTTACATGGGTGTGAACATCATGGATTTCCTTTTCCCCCTTGCTTTTGGGAAACTGAGCTCTTCACTTGCTAAACTTGACTGGTAGCAGAAGAAAAGTGGAAATCTCAACTCCATATATTTTGTATTGCTTTTAAACCCAGGCTTGCCATGACCTACCAGTAACTTTTGAACGTTTTGAAGAGATGATACAGAAACTTTTGGCCAAGCGGCTCTGATTTTACACATGCTAAAATGATCAAAGGGCACTAGACAAATGATTAAGGGGCACTGAGTATATAAATGAACAAATTGTTGGCAACCACAGATGTAAAAATTAAAAACTTTTGTGGGACTGTGTGGGCAACTGCCCACACAGACACACATGTGGCTTTGCCCTGGCTAAGCCCCATAACCCAAGCTCGCCATCTAGAACCATCCATCCTGGCCAGACTCAAGCTTGAACTCACAATAAGATGCACTCTGCTGGGCTCGCCATGTGCATGCAGTGGCGTAGCCACATGTGGGCTCATGTGGGCAGTTGCCCACATCAACTCTTTAAAATTCCTTTATTTTTTATGTTAGCAAATTTAAAATTTACTTGTACTTTTATGTTAGCAAATTTAAAATCTAAATAGGTGCCCCTCCAGTTCAGTTTTCTGACTCCACCACTGGGTGCATGTTATATACTAGGTGCAAGTCATTCTTCTTTGACTGGAAGGTAAGCCTTGACCACTAAATTTTATGAGAACACCACCATAAAAAAGGTCAGTATGCTATTAAATGAAGGAAAACTTTGAGGAACATTTAATCTGAAAACAAGGAAAAGCAATGCTACTGGCGTCCAGCTCACTTTGTATAGGGCAGGGTCAATCTATTTATATAAGGCAGACTCCCCCACAGGTTGGAACCAGCTAGCGCAGGTCCGGACGGGCCACGTTCGGCCCGAACCAAGCCCATGTGCAGGCTGTAAATAGATATAGGGCCTGATATCATTGACCCTGCAGCAAGTAGTTGCAGAAAAATTATATGCAACCATTGTTTCAGAAAAAGCTTCTTCTGCCTTGTGATCTTTTTAGAAGCCAACAAAAGCTTGCATCGAATTTCAGACTTCTCATTGGAAGAAAGTCAAGAGTTCAGTATCTTTGCATTGGAATAGTCCGATAAGGGTCATGGCCAACACAGTTCGCATATTTAAAAATGAAAAAATTTATAAAAAAGCAATATGATGAATATGATATTCGTCACTAGTACAAAAGCAGAAGGCATGTAGTTTATTTTTTATTTCACTGGGATCCGTAGTTAATATTTGAAAACTCGTAGAAGTTTCAGAAATTTTCAAACCGTTGAAACTTGGATCCTCACGGAATCTTGTTTGTAAATTCAACATAATATATATATATATATATATATATATATATATATATATATGTTGTTAGATAGTTAAATAGATATCTAATATTTGTAGCTGAAAGCACCATAAACCGCCATTAAAAGCAACACAAATCATCTTTGCACCATACATCAATACTAATACCCCTGCAACTATAAAGTTTTAGTGAGAAGTTTTCAATTTTTAGCCATTAGACAACATTCAATCAGGCTTTTCTCCGTCGTCTGAGTTTGGATGGAAAAATTCTGCGGCCTCTCATAACACACCACTGTGCAAACATAGACCAGGCCATGTAGACGAAGAGTCATTAAAACCAGTCGCTTGACCCCACGCCTGCCTCCCCAGATACACGCCTGGGCATTGAACCCGGTCAGCATTTCTACTTCATGCAGCATCCATGCTGGATTTCCATTCTTTGATGGAGACTGAACCGATGCGGCCGGACCCACCAACAGACCCAGACCCACATATTTAGACGTGGCCTGGTCCTTGTCCATGACTCGACAGTCACCTACTTCTTGCCATGTCTCGGCTCAATGTGACCCACTCTGCATTTGACTCTCTGCTTCCCTTCGTCCCTGCTTTCCGCAGCATGTGGGCTCAACCACCCTTTGCCTCTTCCCTTCTTGTTGGCACACACGTTGTTCCTGAGACAGATACTCTCAACCAAGCTGTAAAAACTTAGGGACAGCTTGTCACCTATATGTATATATATATATATATGTATATATATATATATAGCTTATGGATTTCTCAGTTTGGGTTTAGATTGAGAAATTCTCCAGCCTCTCACAGTATGGAATTGCATCGAGCGATGTATTTAATTATATCCAACTATGAGGTAGCCGTGATTGGAAAAACTCAAGATGACTAGAGGATTTCAGCTCTTATTTATATGAGAAGCTGAAATCTTCCGGCGATCTTCAGCTTCTTCCAATCACAACCACTTGATGCATTGAGTTGGGCAGGTGTGAGAAGCCAGATGATTTCTACATGTAAACATGGATTGAGGAATTTACAAACTTGAAACTTTTGACTTTGTTGAGTATCCAACCAGTAAACTTTGATTGATGTTGTTTTTTTTCTAATGAGTATAAAGAGATGGCCTGTTAAAAAGGTTAAAGGCTGCTTCACACCAATCAAAGAAGGAAAAGTTCATACAAAAGTTAGAGGGGATTGGCCAAAAAGGGAGCTTTGTTTCCTCTACAAGCAAATATAAAAAACAATGGACTTGCTATGTCATCAAGATTCGGGGTGCCGGTGTTGGTGCAACCCACCTCAAAAAACTTAGGTGTGGCGGTACGGCGAGAGTATTTATTATTAAATTATATTAATAATATCAAATTTATTAAAAAACCCAAAAACTGAACTGAGATGAACGTGGTGCGGTTTGGGTGTGAATCTGGGTCGCACCCACACCCGCATCGCGTCGACGCAGGTGCATTTTCTTTTCTGCCGCACCCTGGTGATTGTGTGAACTTGTCATCTCAAGGGCAGTGGCTGATGTTTAGTCTACCTACAGGGCTTCACTAGTGAGTTGAGTTGACGGGGGTGCCTCCAATTATATGATCAGGACAAAGGATGTGTTGATAATGCATCATTAGTTCAATTTTTGTGAGTGCTACTTTTCTGAATTACAAACAGTTGCTACATAATACTCAAGTTGAAAAGTGTACCGTATAGTCTTCGATTTCAAAGCAGCTTTGAACCTTATGCGTAAAGACAAGGTGGGGTGGCCTTGCCTCTCGCGAGCCACCAATTATAAAATCAAGTATAAAAGATCTTCAACGCTTTATCTCCAGTAGAGAGAAGACTTGTGGATATATCTACATGGTTGGTTGGTGGTGACTGGCTATTTTCCTTGCTCTTATCTCTTTCTTTCTTTTTCAATTTGAAGACAAGCCCCGACTGTATGACTTTCAGGGAGAAAAAAAAAAAAATCTGATGCAAAGATGATACAAGGTTGAGACTCAATTCAAGGTGCACCTTTTATCGATTTATCACCTAAAATACAAATAAAATGAAAACAAAAAGGCATTTCATTCAACATTCTTGATGTGAGTAACCATTAGTGGCAGAGCTAGAAATTTAAGTGGTCACGGTGACGCTGCTTAAAAAATACCAATAAATGGGCAAAGGCTCGTGCTGCATCAGGCTAGGATGTACTACGCATCATGACAGGATTTTTTAGAATTTGTGTGTAAGTTAAATTAAAATTTTCTAAAAGCATAAACATAAGTTTTTTTTTTTTTTCTAAAATGTGAAGGTCACAAGGGCGGAGCCAAGGAGGGGTCTTCAGAATTTCTTTTTTAAATTTACATGTAAATTTTAGAATTCTATATAAAGTTTTGAAAAATAATATTTTGGTATGTGTCAAAAATTTAAAAATTTTAATTCGGCTTCGCTAGTGAAAAATTTCTCCTACCATCCAACCCCATGCAGTCTCTGATTTTTTGACTCTGCAACTGATAATGAATTAAGTAGAAGTATTGATTTTCCACTGTTACAAGGGCAACATTGAATCCTGACTTTAAGTGCTTCACAGAAACGGCAATGAAGTTGTCAATTCGTTATTGAAGAGAGAGAGAGAGAGAGAGAGAGAGATTCTGGTCCATACAAGGTTCTTAATTGTGATAAAAATAAATAAATAATAAAATAAATAAATAAAATGGCAGTCGAATTCGTGACAGATGTGGCCACTGTTTGATCAGACTCGACTGTGATAGTGCAATATTGAATCCGAATATTCATACCAACTCCAATTAAGTTATTTATTGGAATTGGATATCCATCAGATCCAGTTTGAAAAGGCTGAACCGCGTTGAAATCTGATGAATTCTTAATTGGATTCAGCTTTCTTTAGCAAATCTTGAACGGAATTAGGTTCCAGTCAGACGTAAAATGACATCCCATGACTACCCACATTTTAACTTATTATGAATCATCTTCCTTACCCTTATGCAATAAATGTAGATATATTTCTTTTAAAACAATTCAGAACACCCCAACTGCCCTTTGTATGAACTCACAATCTGAATATGTCAAAGATTTTGAATTTAATGTTTTCAGATCTATATCTAATCTGGAGGCACTGGCAATATGGGTCCAGAAAGTCAGAATCGGCTCAAAAATTCAACTGAAGGTGGAGGCCAGTCAGGAAGCAAATCAAATCCTTCAGACGCACATAAGGTATAGTGATCCAAGATCCGGAAAGCTTATAGTTGCCGACAGACTGTTTTTTGGATTGGACACGACACCAACCTGAATCCAATTAAACGCCTTGGTTTTTTCCCTTACCCTATAACGTAAGTAGGACTTGGATTTGGGTTTTCGATGCAAGCCGGATTTGGATTTAGTGTCAAGTACCATCTAATACATGAACACTTTTTTTTTTTTTTTGTTCTTCTTTCTAACTTTTTTTGAAACCAAAACTGTTAAGGAATAAATTGAATTTTTTGAAACCGAAACTGCTAGGAGATGAATTAGAATCCATCAAACCAAAAGCCTGAACTCGGTATTAGGAATGGTCTGGTTGTTACACTTCTCATCAGTCGGTATTAGGAGTGGTCTGGTTGTTACACTTCTCATCAGTGGACCTAAAGTTCATCAACCTTATGGTGGATAGTCAAATGAATTATTCACTGATTATGTCATTATATATAGATCCAAGCTTCGCTACGTCCAAATCTACTTCCTTGGGAAGCCCCAGCCTTTGACAAATGACAAGGAAATTGATTGAATGAATTCAATCTCCTTACATTTTATTTCCTTTCAAAAATTATTTTTAAAAGCAAATAATTGCTTGGATGGCATTGATCAGATTCACCGATTTCCTTATTCTTTATTTTCTTGACCAAAAAAAAAAAAAAAAAAGAAGAAGAAGAAAAAGAAAAGTCAGAAGCAGCTTGTTATCACAAGCTATCTACTACTAGCTGAAAACCAGTAGCTAGCTAGCCTCCTATTTTTTCTTCAGGTTGACGCAAGTCGATCAAATAATGCCAAGAAAGTTTTCATATGAAAAAAGAATGGTCCTGCCTCAAATGGCGTAAGATAGCTGGTTGGGGCAGGGAACGCGTAGATGACGCGTCCTTACTTTCATACCCCATGGATGCTACTTTCGTATGCTGCAAAAGGTGGGAGTGTTCTGTTGAGTTCAAGGCAGCCCGCTGCCATGCATGTTCCGACGCAGTCCAAGACCTTAGAGACAGGTGGGTCTCTGGTCTGTTGAGTTGAACCGCTGCTGATGCAGTCCAAAACCTTAAATGAGTCTCTTGTCCTTTTTTTCGGGCAATGGGTTGTTAACCAGTGACGCTTTATCACCAACAAGAGGAACAAGATGCCAACTTTGATGGTACATCAAGAAAGCGTGTGGAAAACGGAAGACCCAGTGGAAGTTTGCAGAGGTGGGTCCTAAGACTTCTTAGAAAGAAAATTTAAACATGTTCTACAGCAGAAAAAAAAAGCTTGCAATCATACTCTAGTCAAGTTTTACAGCGTTAGCTAATGCATGGGAAACTGTTTGCCGACGAAGACGATCATGATACTGTAACTAGACAACAGAACTTCACATGGGAGAAGGAAGAATATTCTTGGAACTATAAAGGATTATTCTATGCTGTTGTCAAGTTGTTTTGAAGTCAAGATTTGTGTCTCTGCTTGTTTTCTTGCAGAATTGAACCACATGATACTCGATTCAGTGTGCTGGTTAATCAAGACTGTGGGAGCTTCCTTTTAAATCACCGAAGCCTGCTTCACAGTAATCAAATTTCAACATCCGCAGGTGTTTGTCAAACTTGTGGAAGGCACGCCATGAATCTCTGATTGGGGAATGCAGTAAACAATGAATAATGTGCCAAATATTATTTTGCTAGGCAAGTGCCAAACTCCTTAAGAGACAATGCTAAACGGTAGTGATGTCACAGCCTATGAACTAAACTCTATGGTTGATTATCAGATCCCGTTGAGATGTGGACATCACTAAATCCAACCTAATTCTAAGCTTGATATAGATTCAAATGGAAAATATGACTACCAAAATCAAACTTTCTCCCAACTACCACTTGAATTCCCATTGATACCTGTCCAACATTTTCCGAAGCCGGGACGAGTTTCTCTTAATCTGTCAAACTCAGATTAAGTGTTGGAAATAGAGGTCTACCAAGAGAAGAAACGAGGACAAGGAAGAAGAAGACAAAGAATTGTGACGTGGTTAGAAGACAAAGTTCTCTTACGCCCACAGCCACAGATGTTTCTTCTTTGTTACCTCAGAAAGATCAAGAGTACAAGAAAAAATAACCACCTCCCCTCTTAAACATCGAGATTAGGGCAATTACAAAATTACATAAAAGCTCTTGATTAAATATAGGTAAGGCTCTACACTCCAACATTAAGATCATCTGGTTTTCCTCATTTGGCTAGGAAAGTTTTTTACTGTTTCAACTTTATGTTGAGACAAGAAGGTCCCCAACTCCAGAATTGAACTCCAGACCTCCTTTAAGTTGAGTGCTCTCCTATCCAACGTACATCTAGATGAGATATTGTGCCAAGTATGAGTCCAAATAACAAGTATGAAATATCTTTTTTTTTATGCTGAATCTGACTAAATTGGTTCATAATGGGTATGACTCAAAGCCATTTGAGAGAGGTAAGCTTTTCTTCTGGATTGGGGAAAAAAAAAATCAGGAAGCATGAATGTGGAGCCTACAAAGAAAAACTGCATGAGTTCAATGTGTGAATTGAGATAAAAAACCGCGTGCTCTTCCAACGAGCCCATTGGAATATTTTCTCTTTCCTGTTCTTTTCTTTGATTCTGCGCTTGAATAAAGAAATGTGTCAAACCTTCATTGGATTTCAAGGTTTTCTTCGGTTTACTGGAAGCTGATGGTGAGTCCCACCGTGTTGAATTCAGATAATTATGAAGGTCAAATATAGCTGCCAGATTTGTCAAGAAACTTTCATGTAAGGTAAGGTTGCTGGATATATAACTTATTTCATGTAAGGTAATATTGTTTATTCTGAACTATGATAATTAAAGGCGTTCATGTTTCATGTTTTAGACAATTTGTCTCCGAGAGTAGAGATAAATGATCTCCAAGTGAAAACTTTTTATTTGTTGAACATGCACTTAGATGCCAGAGGTTTGCATTTTGGCGTCTCTTCTGCCAACAACCGTATCCCAGCTCATTAATTACCTGATTCTAACAAGCAATACAAAAGTTTTGCCAAGAACAGTTTGCCTTCGTGCCTGAATCTTTACTCGCAGAAGTTCAGCACAAGGAGAAGATCAGTTGCTTAATGCAGAACTTCCATCATCAACCAATGAACTCACCAGAGCATGTATAAATCAATGGAAAACCAATGTTGTTATAAAGAAAAACTACATGAGTTCAGTATGTGGGTTGAGATGATAAACACTGCTCTTCCAAAGAGCCCATGGAAATATTTTCTCTTTCTTGTTCTTTTTTTTGGTTGGGCGCCTGAATAAAGAATTATATCAAATCCTTTGGAATTCAATGTTTTGTACGGTGGTCTACTGGAAGCAGACGGTGAGAGCCACTATATTGTATTCAGATAATAATGAAGGTCAAATATAGCTCCCAGGTTTGTCAAAACTTTCATGCGCGGTAAGCTTTGCTGGATATAAAACTTATTACTACTCGAAGGATGAAAATACTAATTAGATAGTCCACTAAAAAACAAAGGGTATGTTTATGCTGAACTCTGATAAGTAAAGAGATGCATGTTTGATGGAAGAACAATTTGCCTCCAAAAGTTGAGATATATAAATGATTTCCAAGCGAAACTTTTATTCATTTGGGTTATCTCCCCTCGTATATCACATTTTTCAGATAAAGCTCCTTTTGAATGAAAAAGTAAGTGCAGAAAAGCTGGACGAGGAAACCCTTTAGTTCTTAAACTTACCAGGATTTGTGATAGTGGAAGATGCAACATTTTTACTAAGCAAATTCCTGTCATGCCTTTCTCTGCTGTTCTTAGCATATCCAACTGCTCAATGGCAATGAAATTTTTTTCTGCCCTTATGAAATATTTCACGTACGTCAAATGCTTATACATGATTGTTGAGAAAAAAGTATGAAAATCAAGGAACCTACAGATTGGACGGCATGCATACAAATAAATTATCAAGCAATTTCGATGAAGATGGTCCACTTGGTCTCCAAGTTCTCACATCTCAGTCTCGAAAATTGTAAAATCTGCTGCCGTTCACACTATCTTCAGAATTACTAAACTCAAATTTCTCATGTTTGCTCTATTGTTCAACTATTATGTACAACAACAATCATTTAATAAAGAAGAGAAGAAGAAGAAAGGCTGTAGAAATGTAAAGCTAGTTATCTTTATAAACTAGTTGGGAGTTGTTTCATTGCGGCGTTTCATTTCGACATAGACAACCGGGGAAGAACTGCTCATTTGACAGAGGTGAATTGAAATATTCACCAGGTCGATTGGACAATATTACAGGCAACGGGGCACGTTGTTTACTACCCATATCAAGGTTAGATACACTTTCTAGTGGCCAATAAGGCGGCCTCTCTCTCTCCCTCTCTCCTTTCTTTGTTTGAGGTTTTCATGGAGTTCTCCTCGTGAGACTTGAACGCCAGGGTTAAGTATCTGGAGAAAGGAAATAAAGAAAGAGAAAGAAGGCTCAATGCAGGCAGGTTCATAGAGAAAGCACTACAAGAAAAAATTGATGTCCTGATGGTAGTTTCTTTGGAATGTATCTACCTAACGATTGGAACAAATTCATGAAACACTTTTTAAAGGTTGAGTTTAAGACCTTCAAATTAAAGAAATACCAATTACCCTGAATATGTTTAATTAGCATAATATCCTAGTAGTCTGCCTAACCTTAGCTTTCCGTTGGATAGATGATTGCCCTAAAAATTTTTACTCAGCAAATATGAATGATCTAGTGGATACATACAATGTCGATTGTTTGGATTCAGAGATTAGATATCTGACTAAACTGATTCAAAATCGGATATGGTAAAGGATACATCTGTTTTGAATCTAATCTATCTTGACCAGATGTTGAAACAGCCATCCTAGCAGAGGAAAAGAATTTGATTTGAACCATGGTGGCTAAAGTGAAAGCTCCTGATTCAGTCTCAAAGCCCACCCATGCATCGCATTACATGAACAAGTTTCTCTCTATGTCCACTAATGCTTTCTTAATATATATATCAAGTCAGTGGTGCGCAACAGTTTCAGAAAGTCATTAACCCATGTCTTAACCTAAAAGTTTCTCTTGTTCCCAAGTTCAGAAAAAGAGAGGAATTGAACAAAATGAGCAAAGGATGGTAGTCAGATTATTAGAAGGTTCAACTTGAGATCCCCAGTAGGCATATCCATCCCCAAGGCAATCCATAAACCCAAGCACTTACATGCTCAAGTTTCTGCCCATCAAGCAAACTGACCCTGGTTCAATAGACTACAAAAACTGTTCAAGAGAAGAAAAAGTAGCTAATTCTTTGATTATTAGCCTAAACATTTTGAATATAAGCTATCCAGGAAGAGAAGTAGTATTCCTAATCGTTAACTGATTCCAAGTTTGAAAGTTCTTACCAAAATGGTTCACTTTATATACGCCATCGATAGCTCGAATCAACAGGGACTTTTGGTTGAAGAGATGACATGGGCCTTGTAAGTATATAATTCTCTCATGATTGAGAAGTTCATCCTTTTGTGTCACATTCAGAAGGCATTTCAGAAGATCAAGTATACTGGGTCGATCAGTTTTGAGAGAAACTTCCAGATTGCTATCCCAACAATTTTAGATGTAACACTTTCTTTGACTACTATACTTTGACATCATCTCAACAATGGAAGTTCGATTTACTAGCATAAGCTAAATAATTACTATGTAGAGTGGAGCCTTGCTATCCCAAACAATTTTAGATGTAACACTTTCTTTGACTACTTCTACACTTTGACATCATCTCAATAATGGAAGTTTGATTTACTAGCATAAGCTGAATAATTACTATGTGGAGTGGAACCTGAAATGATAGAACAAACTGAAAGTTCTAGTAAGCCAAAAAAAGGACGTGACTTTTTCACAGTAAAATAGAATTGTACGGATTTCAACCAAGTTTTTGTTTTTTCCATTGATCACCACATTATCCCGAGTGCCATTGCCCGGCACCTAATTAGCTTCGATCCAACTTTTCATTAACAATGCCTCATCACTGTAGGCCAAAGACTGGAGATGTGGAGACTAGTAAATATATTTTAAGGTTGGCTTCCAAATTTCAGTCCCTGATGGCACAAATTTTCTTTTAAACTTGGAAATTTGGGCACAATTCCCGATGTTCTAGCTGCCCAGCATGCAAATCCACCCAGAAAGGACACTATACAGCAGAAAAGGAACCTACACTAATAAGCAATCATATTTGCAGTCTATCAATGAATAGCAGGATATCACACCTATCAGGAAAAAAATTGGTCATTATGCAAACATGCTGAAGGAGAGACAGAAGACAACTACGAATTCCTCCGGCTATCAGAGCGAGACAATCTCCGTTCAAATGATTGTAGATGGGTACGGAGGTTCTGGTTGTCCTCCAAAAGACGATCATATTCAAGAAGGAATCCATCAGACTGTTTTTTCAGAGCCATGGCATTTTCTTCAGCAGCTTTTGCCTCCTCGCTCTTTGCATCAGCCTCTGTTTCCAGCTGCTTCACCTTCTCTTTCAATGCAGAAACTTCCCTCTCCAACTCACTCATCTCTGCTGATTTTCTGTCCATATAGTTTCTGTTTTGCTTTTTTAAAGGTTCAATGGTCTTCCGGATTAGCCTCAACTCCCTTATATAATGATGTAGCCGATCAATTACAACAAGCAGGAAGATGGAGAATCCTGTCACGAAAAAAGTTTTTAAGATTGATATAGGATATTGGCGATAGAGGGTACCATATAAACCTGCTTGAGATAACTTGCTTATCTGACACATTCAATTTGAAAAAATGTTTGTGATGTTACATTTATTAGCAGGAATTTCCCAATAAATAAGTAGACATTATCCAAAGTTCAGCAACACCTTTTCAAGATAATGGTGTCAATTGAGCACAATGGCCATCCCAGCTTCAACTTTCTTCAGCATCATTGTATATACAATAAAAAACATACAATTAATCCAATTATAACCTTAAAAAGACAAAATAGACACTTCTTTCCTTTTTCCTTATTGTCGGTTCTTCAGATGACATTGGGATGAAAGACTAACTATAATTCTGTAAAGGGGTTATTCCAGAAAAGAAACAGAAGCAGGTTTGGCCAGGATCTATTCCCAAAGTATTTAGATTCTGAGAAATCCATTAATACAAACATGAAAGACATGCCAAGAAGTTTGAAATCTTTGAGCCTCTGGGTTTGTTCTTTTATTATGTTCTTGATGGCTTCTTTTGATCTTGACAGAGAGTTCATAATCCAAAAATGATTTGCTCTCTATCCAAAACATTTATGAGCCATTGCATAAAGTCAATGGTTACCTACTTATCTTCCTTTTTCTTCAATTTTCCATGAATACCCATCTACTTTCATAAAGCATGAAGAAGGGACAACTTCTTTGACTACATAGTACATATAAAATTCTACATACGAAGCTAATAGTACATTTATACACAACCAAACCGAGGAATTTACGTTGTAACTGATAATGCTGCCAAATATTTACTAAAGTGTTTCTTCTTGAGAAATTTGTTTTCAAAACCTATTTTTTAACATGGCTTGATTAATTTCTGTCCTCCATCATTTCCCGATTCCAGGGCCATATGAGCGTGAAAGAACTCTTTTCTACATCTATTTTCCAGTGTTTGTTCCTTCTCTTTACCTTTCAGCAACCTTGTGTCATATAAACATCCATCTGTAAGTAAATCCTACTTTCAAGTTTCAATTAATATGCTACAAAATGTCATAATTAAATTAAAAAAAATTATCACCTTTTTATGATCTCCAATATTAACTTTTGATTTTCAAAGATTTGCAAAACCATCATAACCAACAAAAGACTTGACAGGATCTGTTTAATTGATTACGTTTCAGGTTAGGCCAAAATAGAGTGCCTTTGGTGCCATAGATTCTTCATTGACAATGAGAGGAAACATTCAGAAGAATGATAAACAAAATCTTTTCAAATCAGTCTCAAACTTTACCTGTTACTTCAGGCATTTAAAGTTCTTTTTTCTTAGTACAGCATATGTGGATGAAACAAGAGCTACGTATCTAGTGTTTTTTTTTTTTTTTCAACATCAGCTGCAAACCTTGTTTATTTAGGAAAGAGTACTACTTGCGCACGAAAGGACTGATGCCTCCCTTATAATGACCATTGAAAAATGTATTGGCGAGGGGTTCCTACAGTTGGCCACATCAACTGACTTGAGGGAGCTAAACTGAACAGCTGGAAGAAGTGCTGTAAAAACGCAATTGATACAAGAAAATGGTTTCTTTCTGGTCAGACGTATGCATTGAAAAGAAAGACAATTTCCAGGTATCTGCACGAGTAAATTAGAATAACCATGGTTAAAGAACTCCACCGTCGACAGACTAAGTTGTCAGAAGCTGCAACCGTAGCAGTAATAATACATAAATATGAGAATTGTTGAAGCGTGGACTTTAAGCACGAAACATGGAAATCAGGCATTGCAAATCAGAAAAACTTACAAAGTTAAAGCACATATAGCAGAAGATAACACAGAAAAATTCTTGGACCTTCGAATCAATATGATCATCTCCCATGGGCATGCATTAGTCTGAAACCAACAGGGGATTCTATGAGAAAGTCGCGTCCTAAGTCCATATCAAGGGATGGATGGCAAAAAAGAACATGCTTCTTCATCTTTGATAGGATCTGTTTAATTCATTATGTTTTCTTCCTGTTCAATCTTTATGCTACCATAACACAATGTAAAGACCTGGAGACAATCGATTGACCAACAGTAAAAAGGGAAACGAGGAACACAGATATCATGAACTGTCATGAAAGGGTATTTCAAAATTGGAACAAAATTATCTTTCTGGTATCAATTCTAACAGGATTCCAGGATGCATCAACAATTGATCAGGAGGTTCACAATTCAAATCCTACAAAGGAATGCATAAACTGGCACTAGATAAGCATGAGAATTAACAGTAAGAGAGTAACGGCACCATTCATACAGTAGAGGGGATAATCGCAGAAACAAATCAATCTACGTCAATCACATGGATATGAAGGCGAAGACGGATCGTTACCCATCAACGAGGCTTCCAGCATAAGTCTGGTCACGAGCACCTGATCGGTTGGCGTGATCGTCCCGAACTCCGCCGAACGTCTCTGAGTTTTGAAAATACTCTGCGTACTAGACACCAACAAGATAAACATCAGACCGGCAAAGGTCTTGACGACAACGGGCCCATGATCGCGCTTTGCTCGATCCAAGCACAAGATGACAAGCTTCCTGAATGGGTTCTTCACAATCATGAGCAAGACCATCATCCCTTCACCTACGAGAACTGTATACAGCAACTGAATCATGTCTACTAATTACCCAACTCTCGACCAATTTGAAGATGAGAAAACTTCTTCTTTTCGATTAAATCAAACACTCGAGAAACACCAAACAAGATTGAAAGACGAAATCAGATAGATAAAACCATCGTAACATCCAACCAAAACCCACAACCGGTTAAAGTCCAAGGTAGAAAAACTAAAACCAAGCTCTGAAGAGCCCAGATTTCCACAAAACACAAAAACCCAGATCACTAAAACTGAAGAACAACGATAAGAAATACAAAACAAGAGAGTCAGAGGTAAGAACCCATCTAACTGTGTAATGAAGTTAGTTGGGATTGTTTGTTGGGGCTGGTGAACGGGTTAAAGGAGAAGGGAGAGAAAGAAAGAGAGGCCATGTGAGGGAAAGAATGATGAAGGAGAAGAGGGACGCAAGGTGGGGGAGGTGGTGGGGAGCCAAATTGCTATGATTATGATGAATAGTAGTGCATACCACCATAATGATGATTGCGTTCCCGCTCGTTCCGGTGGCAGGAAGAAAAACCCGAGATGGGGAAGGAGGGAGGAACCGGCTACGGTGGGTGTATGTGTTGAGCGACTAGCTTCAAAGGCGTTGACGCCATCGTTCCCTCTTCCCCTTACAGACTTTCAACAACAAAATCTACATGTCGCCAACCAACGTGGCTCCTACTTCTCCGTATCGTGTTGTCTGCGTCGTCTTCTCATAATAAATGCTCTAGTGGTTGCAAGTTCCAACTGCCAACTCCCCACTCTCTATTTTTCCTCTTGTTGACCGTAGCTGGACTGTGAGTTTGTTCATGGTGAATGATTTCTTTGATTAAATCTCTTGTTGACTGTAACCGGAAGCTGCATTTTTGGCCTTTGAACAAGTGCGTGCAAGGAAGAAGGCACCTTAGGAACCATTAAAAGCGGTATTGTGAAGTTTAGTTGGGCTTGAGGGTATAAAATAATAAAATAGCTGGTTGGACACATCGAAGCTGTGGTACCAGTTTGCTTTCTATAAGGTGTTGTGCCCGTCATAAAGTGGCCAATAATGGTACCAACATAAAAGGTGCACAGTCGACCCGGAGAGTGGGAGATCCGTCTAATTTTAATTTTAAGTGACAGTGGTACCAGTTTTAAATAAACCATTAAAAGTGGTATTTTTAAGTTTAGTTTTGTTTTAAGAGACATAATATAGCTGGTTGGATATACAAAACCCGCTATTGATTTAGAGTGTTGTGCCCGTCAGCCTGATAAAGTATCCAATAACGGTACAAATTAGATGAAAGGTGCACCAATAGACCTGAAGGGTGGAAGATCAGACTCTCTATTGTTTTCTAGTTAATGGGCCATAATCCTAATTCTAATTACGAAAAGGGAGCTCATTTAGCAGGTTTAGATTGACAATTTGAAAATAAACTTGGTCAGCAGCTTGGGTCCGGCAATTCACATGACGAGTTTGAGTTAATGAACCAACACACCCACTTACCATCGCCGACACGAGGCAACCTAAAATCCCAAAGGCAGTAGGAATGGGGAGGCCTTCGGGCTTCTTTTCGAACGGGGAGGAATGAACCTTCCACTCACTCATAACCAACCCAACCATCTATAAACTTTTTTTTTTAACTTGGAGTTAGTGCAAATGCCTGTTATTATATTTTCTTTATAAAAGTTGGAGTGAGGTTTAAGATAGATTGAGTTTCTTGATAATATAAAATAGTGCATGTGCTATGCACGGAAATAAGTTTCCGAAAATTTATGCTCCTAGAAAAAAAAATCAAATAATCACTTAGTTGGAAATATATATTTCACAAAAAATTTCAAACGTAATATAAAAACGAAAAGTCAAAAATCAAGTTCTTGAAACAATTGTTTTATCTAATACACACACATATATATATATATATAATAACAGTAAGAAGCATGTTCATACAATCTAATAAATACTTCTTTCATGTGCATAATCAAGCCTCAAATTCAGAATACCCAAAAAATCACAACGGCTAATTTTTTTCGTCTTAAAAATATTGTTATTGTCATGGTCAAAGATGTTCAGGACCGGAGCGTCCTCCCGTTTCATTGTATATGGATGATCGTCAACCAAAGAAACACTTCAGAGTTATTTTATGGCAATGAGATGGTACATGTCTACTGTAACGATTAAAATTTATGATTTTTAATTTTTTTTTTTTGCAAATTTGACATTGTTATATATATGTGACGATTCCGTGCCGCCAATTGTGAGATAGTTAAAGTTTTAAAACTTTGTCGCCAAAAACAGTCACTATCTTGATATTAGTAAATGCAATAGTTTATGATAACTTTACTAACTATTTATTGTTCATTTAGCATCAAAATTTAGTTTTTAGCCATTCCGAGCATTGACATTTCATATATATGTATATATATGCTAAATTGATAATTGGTTGATCATTTTTGAAATATTAGTTAGGATGAAGCGTTTTATTTTGTCTACTTCTAGGAGTATATTTCTTTCATCTACTTGTCGATTACTCGGATCTTATAAATTATTTAAATAGACCGATCCATCAACTGAGCCGGTTGAGAAATTAGTCCATGGAAAAAGTTGTATTTGCAGATCAAAATTAACATGGTTGCTTGACGGCATACCCGAAATAGATATGGTATAAACCCATTTGGATCCAGATCTGTACTTCAATTTGATCATCCAATGGAAGTTGGTAGGTCACAGATGGACTGGTGCAAACTGGACACAACTCCCATTGAAAATCAAAACCTTATTATGTATCTGAAAAATGTTCATGCCAATGGGTCGATTTGAATCCAATTGGTGGCAACTCTACTTGATTCCTGGGGTCGCTGTAAGTAGGGATGTCAATGAGATAGATTTGAACAGGATGTACCCTTTACTATGTGAGATTTATCGGATAGTCATATATTTGGATTTGAATAATGAAAAAAAGTCTTATACTATATCTGAGTATGATTTTTGAATTCACACTGATTTTTGAATTCACACTTTGAATTTGATTCAAATCTAACTTTTATTTTCACATCCATAAATTGTCTCTAAAGTCACCATAAAACCGTCGCTGCACTATAAACCGTGGTTAATGCCAATTTAATGACTACTTTTTTCAACAATTTTTTTAAGTTTAGCCATCGGATGACATCCAGCATTGAACTTTTTAGAGGTTCATTTGTGTACTTATACCATCGCCTAATCATAAACCGTAGCTAATGTCAATTGCTTTTAGCGACAGATTTTTGAATTTTATCAATCCAGCACACGACACCATGCTGATTCAGATTTCTGCAACGCTCGTCCTGACACAACATTAAATCAATTGAACATCTCTACAGGAGCTAGAGCATGAGAAGGATTAATCTCCTAGTACTATTTCATACCTGGCTACCAAGGGTTTAATACAGTTAAAGAAGCTTAATCTGAAGCTACCTTGCATGACAAACATCTTAAAGAACATGTTTGCCAACTTCCAGGTGCTTCATCTTTACATATGAAACGTAAGGATGTAAATGAATTGAATTTGGATGGAACGAAGTTACTGGAGCTTTACTAATAGGAAATTTGACTAACAAACTCGAAATCCGATATGGATTCAAGTGTACATAGACAAAGTGAATTTAATATTTTCGATGTAACTGGATCTGAATGATCTTTGGGATAATTGGCATGTCGATTGGATTCAGTAGGAAACAGGGGCAGGGCAGGTGTGGGCTATGTATGGACAATTGCACACAGGGATTCCAAAATACTTTTTATTTTTATATTGATATTTTGAGCGATTTTTATCATTTACATATTGGTATTCTTTAAAAATTTAAAATTTTACTCCCCCCCTGATAAAAAAAAACTTAGATTCTTGTTCTCTTTTATGATATGCACTTCAAACTTTTGCCTAATCAAATTGGATATAATAAAAAAGGTCAAAAGTTGGCCTTTAACGGCTTAGATTCTTATGAGAGAGTGCAAACGGTGGCATAAACGACATTTAAGTTGAAGGGTACACAGTAGGACCATGGGTGGTTCAGCGGGTGGTGGGTAGTGGTGGGTTCCTTCTCGCTCTCCAATAAAATAAATAAATAAAAGTTGACATCTTTTGATCAAAGGGTATGCATAGGAATGTTCAACAAGCAAGTCGAGCCCAAACCGAGCCAGCTTGAACTCTGACTCGAGCTGAACTCGGTTAACCAAGTGTGAACTCAAGCTTAACTCGTTTAAGCTCGTCAGTGAATAATGATTCTCATCTTCTTCAGATTATGGAGGAAGAAAAAACAACTACAATATTATTCTACTGTTCTTTTCTAAGACATAACTTATTCACCAGAAAATAGTGTGTGAAGAGTATCAACCTAAATTTCATTGTTTACATCAAAAATTAATTATACAACCATTCATATAACCTAACGTTTGAAACAAAGAAACTATATAACCTAACGTTTGAAACAAAAAAACTATCACCTGGTTTGTGACTTGTGGTTGCAGCCTGATAAAAAGAGGAGCTAGGAGGAAAAAGAAGAAGAAAAGGAAGTAGAGAGAGAGAGAGAGAGAGAGAGAGAGAAATGAAAAATAAAAAGAGGGAGAAAACATAACAGAAAAAATGAAAAACAAACTAGCCAAGTCAAGTTTAAACTAGTCGAGCTCATGTAACTTGAACTCAACTCGCTTATTACTCAAGTTTTAACTCGAGCTCGAACTCGACTCATTTAATAAGCGAGTCGAGCTTGAGCTAAGCTTATACGAGCGAGTTCTTGACTAGTTGTACATTCCTAGGTATGCAACCATTCTCCAATTGTAAGCCTATTAGTGGTTAGGTCCCCATTTTTGTTGCCCAAAAATAAGCACGTATAAGAAAAGCAGGATATACATAGAGGTGTTTCATTCTTGTTCCACTGGATGCCAGGAACTGGCCCTAGTGTTTCAGGGACGGGAAGAACAAACGCGGCCCCAAGAGGGAGTGTTTTTGTTTCAAGCAGGTTCCTCGACGTTCTTCAAGGATAACTTCAGAACGGCCAAACAGAAGCATGCCAGATGGGGACGACGGTTGATCTGCGTTCCACAGAGGTGCGTCTTCTGCAAATCAAACGCCAGACACGCTTCCTCTCCCTGCAATGCATGACGAGGAGTCTACCAACTTCAAGGCCTTGATCTCTCCTTTGTCTATAAGCTCCCATTATGTAACCAAATCTGCAAAAAAAGACTTAAGTTTTCTTCTCTGGCTCTACCTTCCAGGACTGCTCTCATCTTAACGAGCATGAACTCCAACCCTAACCACAGATGTTCTGTTGCTGTGTTGCATGTGATTTCGGAAACTTCGTGTGGTCTATTCAGACAGCCTCTAGCAGAAGTGAGGATAATGCCTTCTTGCCTCCAGCACCACCCGTCATGCACCATTGTTATGGCTAGCCAAGTTCTGCAAGTTCATAACCTATCCTGTTCCATCGTTATTCCTCTTGTTACAGCAAGGATTATGATCTCCCTCTAGCCATGTGAACTCTGCAACCAGACATGACTTCTGATTTTGGGGAAGGCATGGTTCTGTCACGCAAAATTTTCCGATGACAATTAAGGAAAAAAAAAGGTATCCAGATATTCACAAGACACCCTATTTTAAAAGCACAACTGTACCACCATATGAACTCCTGCCCAGCATGACACGAGACTCACTTTATTGATCTTACCAACGATATTGAAAACTTGAAAATTGATTTCCTTGTGAATTGAAAAAATCCACAAAAAGGCTTCATAGGTAATAAAATTTTTAGACCTTGCATCTAGCAGCTCAGATTCTTGGCACATCCCCTCTTCCTTTCGGAAGAAAATTGTCAAGCTTCGACGCTAGCTCCTTAGTTCTTGTCAACCTACTATAAAAGGACAGACCCTAGTCATCCACATCCATGGAGCCCTTGAAAGTCTGTGTCTCTTTTGTACATTGATAAGATTGAATCCCTATATTTTATGTTCATTTTATGTTCAATGAACTACTTGTTTGTGCTTAGAGGTGTTTAGTGTAGGTGGTCAAGCCAGTGACTGGTAAAAAGCCAGTCTCCGGTCCAATTCTCGGGGGTGAGGGGAAGGAAGGCAAGAATTGGCTTAGTTCCTTCAGGAAATGCTTGTCCTCAGTGCTATCTGAGAATTATATGAAGTTTTTCTGTTCAAGAATTCTCCAGTTCTCATCATTAATTAATCAGTCGATCAAGCAACACAAAGATGGCAAAGCTTAGCCTGCATTTAGTTCAAACTTTCAACTTCTTTATAGACCCAAAGAAAATGAATGGAAAAACAAAGAAAAACTCGATGTATAACACAAGATTCAGCTTGAAGTGTTAACAGCTAGCTGAGAATCTAAACAAAGAAATAGAAACATGTCGAGGGGATGAAAAAAAATTCCCTCCTGTTGCTTCATTACAGGAAAAAGAGTGTCCTTGACAAACACAATAGACATGCCCTCCATTGACAAGCTCTATAAAAAATTGACTATTAGAAAAAAAGAAAAACTGCAAGCTGAGGGAATTTGTTCCCTAATGCACAACTGGTACAAGCGCACCGGACTTCCAAGGGCATAAAAGAGCATTTGGAACAAATTAAATATTTACAACATGAGAAAATTCATGCTACAGATTGTAGGAAGAAAGAACCATCGACTTCCACTTTTGAACTGTCGGCACCTCTGTTCATGGACATTGCCAGTTACGAAAATCAGGAACAAAGTCAGGAGTGTCTGGCATACTTCGATGTTCAGACCTGTGCAGATGGTTGGCACCCCTTCTGGAACTACTTCTAGAATCTGCTCTTGGTGCCTTGGAAGAAAAAACATGCCGAACATGTACTTCATGGCTCCTAGTCTCTGTCGTGCAAGCACCTCCAATAACTATTTCCAATACCAAATCCTGATCTCTGGTATCTTCTGACCACCAAGTTTGGGGCACCCCATCAACAAATTCCTCCTGATTTTGGACCTCTTCATGGTGAACTGAAACTTCTATTACTTGACCAGGCTTAATTACACCAACAGCTGGATTGACCTAGAGGCAAGAATATGAAGCAAATCGATTAAAGCTTCAATCAGAGAGAGTGAAAGGTTAAGTATGAAAATCAGAAAAGTATCAACAGAATATGACCTCTCCATGGATTCCAAAAAAGGGAAAATAAGATTACTATCAAGGAATGATACAGTTATTGAAGAACAGATGGAAGGAGAGGTCACCTCAAGCCAGCGAGGAAATCCATAGCCACCTCTAGTATTATTTTCAGAGGCAAATCCATCATCCTTGATGGTGGTTTGCTCTTTGCATATTATCTTGAAAGTTGCCTTGTTCCTGACACACCTGTTGGTGATACGAAGGACCGAAGTGTCCTGGTTTTGCAATATAATGTTGTTTGTACTGACAATCGTTTCAGGTATACAACTCAAATCCTCCAGAGCAGCCTGAATTTTTGCATTAGATAAGATAATCTCCCCAAATTCCCTTCTTCTTATCTGCTCATCAATATGTGCAATTTCCACAAAGAATATGCATCTGACAGGCTTGTGATCACTGTCTGTAACATCCATGCAAGCTTCATAGCTGGTAAGAGAGAATACAAACATTAAACAATTAAAATTTTCCTAACTAAAAACGTGAAAATATTTATGGTAAGTACACAAGTCATAAACAACATACTGTTTTATACATGCAACCACAGGGCACTCTAATGAGCACTGAGAACCTGCAGTGGCACGGTTATCACGATAAAGAATACGGTCACACCAAGCAGGGATGCGCTTCTTTTCACCCGAATCATATCCTGGTTGGAAGGAAGAACCATGTTAAATCTCCAGAAAATGAAACTTTATGAAGGGGTCCCAGGAAGCAAACAAAAGATACTTCCAAAAAGCTGGAATTATACGAAATTTTTTGCCATTGAAGGAGGTGAAGATGATGTAGCTGCAACATCAACCCTCACCTTGTAGACCTGCTTGGTGCCTCTCAAACTTATATGTTGGTGGGAATCTCACAAGTCCTTCACGCAGTCCTTGGAACACCCTCCCAGCTTTCATTTCAGCTCTTAGTTGGTCCCTTTCTCGGAGCCAGTCAAAGCATCTCTGAGATACAAAGTCCCGAGCTTCATCATAAGAAATACCATAGAGCCGATAGTTGAAATCACCAAGAAATATTATCATGTCTGCTTCAGATAGCTCAGGTTTGTTTTCTTCCTGGTGAAATCCCGTGGCCTGGAGAAATGAAAAAACATAGATATGAAACCTACAGAACGTTGGTGAAGCGAGATAAAGATAAATTACATGTGGCAAGTCTTACATTTCCACCACGAAGCAAATGAACAGCATTAGCTGCAGTAAGAACAACAAAGATTCAGATTTTAAAAGCTATATAACAAGTGCACATAATCACAGATCAATTGATGCATCTTACAAGTAACAGCATTTATTGCACTGGTTGGTTTATGGAAGACCATATTCCGGTAGACATGATCAAAATCTGCATTTCGTCGATTAACAGCTTCCAAGTGTGCAGCAAAATGGCAGTTGACAAAGCACATTGTCCGATCATACACTCTCATCTTCAGGCCGACTGCTCCCTGGAACAATAAATAATATGATATTACATTTAAGGAAAAATAAAAAATCCATTCTGAGAATCGGCAATAACCCAAAACAGAAGTATCAACATACCAAGAGGCTTCTAATAAATGGATCTCAAACTCCAAACATCACAAAGTTGGAATGTAAGTATCAGCAATGTAAGTTGCTGTATGTTAACTACAGGAAAGATCAGCTATGTAGACAATCACATAAGGGATGTCTGCCAGCCATTCTTAAGGGACAGGTTATCTCCAACCACATCAAGTTGGTAATACTTAGTTATTTATGCCCATGAAAGAGGATCCATCTTTTTCTTGAGGATGAAAACAATGCTCAATTCAAATGGGAGTAGAACTGACTAACACAAAACAAAGAATAAAAGAAACTACTATTGTGGGAAACATTTCTTCTTAAGGAGAGGGGGTTTGGGAGGGTGGGGCGAGGAGAGAGAGATTTGAAGGTATGATTTAATATGTTATAACCATGTTAACCAAACAGGAAGATATTGGAATCAAATCTACAAGGTACAAAAGTATGAGACTATGAGTTGCCAAGGCAAGCAAGAAACTTGGTTATATATATTTACGGAATGATTCAGTAGTTGGAGAAAAATATGATACTGAGGGATGTCTTCCATAATCTGTAGAAACTAGACTTGTGTGATTGTAACCCCATGATACAAATGTTTCCATTATGAATGCATGAAAAAAAAAGGCCTAACAAGCTACTCCTACACAAAGCCAGAATCACAACACTGGGTGGTGAAGGCGAATCTGACTTGGTCATTTGTAATGGACGAAGTATCCACCTCTTCTACAGAATGAAGGCATGGAACCTTTCAGTGTTCATTGACAAGGATAGAGCTCATAACATTCAGTAGATACATGATACACACACAGAGCGAGAGAGAGAGAGAGAGAGAGAGAGAGAGAGAGAGAACATGAGAGACAGAGACAGAGGTAACTAGACCCTAACTTACAGAAAACATGATAGTGTAACTACTGACTAATTTTCCCTAAACTAAAAACTAGAAGGAGAGGGTAAAATGCAAAAAGATTGAATAGTAGTTTTTATCACGAATAAAAGCTTGTTTTTTTTTGTATCCATTCAATCCAGCACTCAAACAGGGGCAGTCTTGGTAGTTTTTTAAAAAAATTTAAAACCATATGCGCCATTTATTTTCTAAAAGAGATAGTCTTTGTTAAAAACAAGCTTTAAAAGGGCATTTTTGGACTCGTTTTTTCTTTTTGGAAAATTCAAACAAGATTAGGGCTTTTAAGCCCTCGTTTCCCTCTTTCACGTTTTGTTTTGGTTGCTGCTCCGTGGAGACATGAGAGAAGGGAGAAGGCCACCTACCGTATGATTCGTTTTTTTACTAGTTTTTAGCAAGTTTCAATTTTCTTTACATATTTTTTTATTTTAACGTCAAAAAAACATTATTTTTGTAAGTTTATGAGTCTAGTTGGACATTTTTGTGTCCCCTCCTTCGTTTTTTGTTTATTCTATTCCTACATAATCTTTTAATTTTTTTCGATTTTTATAAAGAATTGATGAAATTTTCTCAAAATTTTTCCGAGAAAAATAGCTTCACCAAAAAATACCCAAGAAAAACTTTGCCGATATTTTCTGAGAATAGTATTTGTGGCTATGATTACAGGTTCATGTTTTCCAAAAGCCAGGATCTACTTTTCCTATCCCACTCTCTCCTGAATGCAGCATGGTACTTCAGTTTGGCACAGTATTATCATACTGCATTCAGCTTAGTTTCATTATCTTTCAAATACAGCAATTTTCAAATAATAGGGCCAACAACGTTTATGCCAAAATTTAAACTGATTAGACTTTTTCTCTTTTTACATGTAAACAAATCAGATTTAATATATTTAAAATAGCATTTTTATTAATTTATTAGCCTATCCATTACAGGTCCAGCTTCAAGCTTTCAACCAACATCATCACTGAGGATTTGTCACCGAACATGGCCTTTTACCCAAACTATTTGATCAACAATAAGAATTATATCTAATGAGAGCACACTATTTTTCTTTTTATGTATTAAAATTATCAAATTATATTTTGTTACCCAAATCCAGTGCAACCACTTATATTTCAAAGTGGATCCAGCATTACCTCATCGAATTAGGTTTTGCATCAAAGCAAAGACTTAGATTTATCATTTCTCTCTTACTTGTCCATTAAATCTGGATTCAGAATTACCTCATCAATGGGATTTGCACGCAAATAAGGATTAGATTTACCATTTTCTTATTCAAACCCCATACAAGGATTTAGCTTTTTTCTCCCATGCCACATACCTTGTTGCCAATGGCACGTCCAAAACCACATGGTACTGCTGCCGCATCTACATCACCAACAAATGGACGCAGGTGCTTTCTGATCCTGCAAGGAGACAATTTCTCAGACAAGGATATGCTGATTCACTAAAAAGCAACTTTTTTTTCTTCTTGTTTTGTGGTTGCAGGTGGCAAGGAAGAGGAGGGTAGGGGTGTTTGGAAAGCTCACCATACAGCGATTAGCAATCCTGCTAGCTGTCTTGATCCAACACGCTCAAAACTCGTTCCTTCATCTAGTACCTTCCCAATAGTATCTAACCACCATTGTCCGTTAGAACTCCCCTCAAGTCCAACCTAGAAATAAAAAATTAACATACATATGGAGATTGAAACTCATTTGAAATCTAATATGAACCACACAGTAACATAAAGTCGGATCTCAGTAACAGATACATACAAGTTTCAACCTTAACCCATTAGTTAAAGCAATAGTAATAGTCAAATAGTGACAACTGACAATTAAGACAAGAACATATATATGAAGAACATTTTCTGCGGACAAAATCTGTCACATGGGAACGTGATTAAATTAATCCATGTTAGACAATGCATAATCACAAAAAATATGCCTTTATTAGCTTGACAGCAATTTCCAACATCAAGATGTAAATCCCAAAGAACTAATCAGAAAGGCATACATTAAATTTTGAATAATATGTAAGACCACTTCGTAATCCTGTTAGGAGACCACCAGATGCCTATGATGAATCTTCATTATGAAGATAGGATCCCATGTTCAAACTTCATCCCACTGAAATCGAACAGTGAGTTGGATCATATCTTTAGCTGGATTCTTTTACGTTAACTTTTTCTTGGATTGGACCAGTATAAAAGAGTATGGACAATGATTTTTAAAACATTTAGTAAAATAAAGTGAGAGACTCCGTAACAGCAGCCCCAACAGAATGACATCTATGGGTTCCAAACCTTCTTTTTCCATTTCCGTTGGTGTTTTTCCAGTTGGCTCAAGTATTAAAAGGCATGACTTGAGCTCAAGTTTTAAAGGCTCAGTAAGTTTGAGCCAAACTAAGCGTTAGGTGCAAATTAAAGGATTTAGGCAGTGTTCGGATGACACCCCAACCGGGCTTTAGGAATGTTTGGGTATCATCAAAACTAGGTTTGAGGAATCAGTTTTGACAAAACCTGATTTTGTAAAAGGGAGTGAAAAAACTGACCCACCTTAGGTTGTTCATAAAAACCAGGTTTTGGGTGTGTCACCAAAATAGACAAACCAAGTTTTTAAAACTCATTAAAAAACTTGGTTTTTATAGAACGAAGTTTTCATAGATCTGGGTTAGATGAGACTGTCATCCAAACGCCTCAGACTTTTTCTAGACATACAGACAATGAAAACCCTCATGGTATTTGAACAAGAAATTTGCCAAAACCAGAAGTTTTGATGATGCCTATGACACCAGAGGCACAAAATGTTGTAAGTGTGTGAAAGAACAAATATATATATATATATATATACACATACATACATACATATATATATATATATATATATACATCAATGAAAGTATTTTCATGCCCATGAGCATCCCGACTGCCCCTCCACTCTCCCCCTCCCTCTCTTTCCCTCTGTCCCCGAGCCTCTCTCTCTGTCTACCACTCACTCTCCTATCCTCTCTTCCCCAAGCTTCTCTCCTCCTCCTGCCTAGTCTCTTCTCTTCTTTCCTTGTTTAGCCCATGACTCCAAGCAACAACGCTGTTGGCCATCCCTGTTGAGCCCCTCCCTCGTTTGTTGCATCAAGTAAGGCCATGGATGATGCAGCACCTCTTTCTGCCAGCCATGGCTGATGGCCTTTTTGGAAAAAAAAAACAGGGGGTGGGGAGAGAAAGAGAGCTGTAGTCCCTCTCTACATTGGCTACGGTAGATGCCTTACCACAAAAAGAGAGAGAAAGTGTGGAGGTATCAGATGGGAAATCTGCAGAACTAATATATATATATATATATATATATATATATATATATATATATATTTATTTATTTATACATACATACATACATACACACACACATGGAAAATGAGTTAAACTGGTCTTAAAATGGGTTGGAATTTTAAATCCCTTGCCTCCCATAGGATTCATCAAGATCCACCAATCCTAGAGAGGAGAAGATAGTTGCGGAAAGGGTAAAAAAAGGTAGGTAGAAAGTGAGAGAGTTTCAAAGGGGTTGGAAAACCCAGTCCCAAAATGTGATTGGTTAAACACAAGCCCATTCCAATGTTAGAACAAACATACAAAAGTTTAAAATATATTACGAATGTCTTTTTTTTGTAAAAAATAAAAAAATGACAATATTTTCATATTGGTGATAAATATCAGAAAATTTTCACATTTTCCCATTCTTCCTCGTGTGTGTGTGTGTGTGTGTGTGTATACACAACACACATATATGCTTGGGTATTTATTGGTGAAGTTTCTTTCCTGAAGCCTAGTCCTATCCTAAGCCCTTATTCAACCACTCAATCGCTTTGAGCCTTGAGCTAACTCATTGACCTCACTTGAGGAACTTTGGGGGAAGACGGCCGAATGGTCGCATACCACAGTGACCTTGAAAGGCGTCATGTCACCTAAAAGCATTTTTAACATTATGAATTCCTAGGAGAAATCTAAAGAAATCCAAAAAGTACAAAAGATATATAAAGAACAATTAAAAAAATGAAATTATGAGTTTTTTACTAATTTTCTTACAAAAATATGTTAATTCCAAATAATTTTTAAAATTTTAAAAGAAACACAAAACGGAAATACACTTAAGTATATTTATAAAGGATTTTTTAGAAAAAGGAAAAAAAATACAAGAATATTGGTTTTCCAATGATATTTTCCTGATAAAAATGTTCTCTCTTTCTTGAATGATATTAATGTGATACTTAAAAGTATTGCTGATATTTGTGACAAATATATGTGTGATATGATTATATGAGCTTAGGAGAGTGGAGTTCATGCACCTTGAGCTCAGTCGATTTAGCTGTTCAAGATAAAGCATTGGCTCAAGAAAATCATTTGAGAAACAAGTTGAACTTAGGTAACTAAACTCACATCGCAGGCATACTTGCAGCAAATCTAAAATGTTGTTTCCGAAGTGAGATGAGTATAACTTGAACATAGGTGCATCATATCATGCTAAAATACCACAAATCCTAGGTGAAAAGATCAAATTAACAAAATTGTAAATAAAATATTTGTCTTTAGAGATTTTAAATAATCTTACAGATTCTTTTGCCGCAGCCATGGCAAGAAAACCGGCACCCATTTCAACCTCTTGCAAACCGACAACAATAATACCAACATCTGTTGCAGCAGAACCAATCCATGATATTAGTGAGTCATGAGAAGCTCTTTCTTGTCCAACATTCCACGTTCCAGTTAATATTTTCACTGTGTTTTGTTTTGCATAAAGAATCTCCTTCTTAGACAACTCTAATTTTATTGTGTTGTCAATAGCACTTGGAGATGCCATATTCCAAGCACGAATACCACCATGGTTTGCCATACTAAAAACATAGCCAGCGCCCACAGCAATCTTGGTAACTGGAGCGCTATGAGCAACCCATTCTCCCAATAACTTCCCTTCAAGACTCATTACCTGAATAACACCACTTGCATAGCCTATCCATATACGTGTTCCAGCAGCACATAGAGACTGAACTGGAAAAGAATGGTGATTGAACTCTTGCAATCGGTTAGCATTCCCATCCCATTGTACCATTGAGCCATTGGCACATCCAGTCCATATCATTCCATCTGCTGACATGATGATAGCATCTGTTCTTCGGTTATCATCCAAAAAAGGTGATTTTGCTGCAACTCGACGAACAGCATCAGCTGCACCCATCAGGGCATTACGCGAACGCTGGAAAAAACTCAATGAAGATTGACTCTTCTCCTTTTTGGAGGATGTAACAAACTTCACCTTCATTTCATCATCCACAGTTGCATCTTGAGCGGCAGAAAGATCTGGAAGAATCACAGCTTGCCCATCAAGTCCAAATACTTTCAGCAGTTCCTTCGTACGAGCATCCCTTTACAAAAAAATAGAGTTAGTTGATTTTGGTCTGACAAATGCCAAAAAAAGAAAAATCAATCAGATCCAAACTTCCATATGCCCAGCTAAGGTATATAACCAGTTCACAGACAGGCATGATAACAAGAGTAATGAGAACTCATTGTGCAATGAAGATGCTTACCACAATGCAAAAGCCAAGTGCCCACCTCCCCACACTTTCCCTCTACAAGTGTCTGCTAGCATATATTTTACATCACCAGGAGGCAAATGACACGTACCACCCACTGTTGCCTGACTGCGAAGGTCAATAAAAGATTTCTCGATTCCTAAGATTGCTATATGCCTTTCTTCCTCAATCATACCAAGAGCTTTAGTAATGGCCTCCCAAGGCCAAATTTTAACAGAACCACCATCAGAACCAGACCATAAATCGCCTGAATAATCAATTAATATTATCAGATTCAGCAAAAAAAGCATCAGAAACTTTCTTAAGGTAAAACACATGTCAAGCTGCAGCACTATCCATTTGTATTTGATTCCATCAGAAACCAAGCAAAGTACGATACTCCTCCTTGTGTCAGAAAGACACAACAACAATGATGTTATGGCAGAAAAGATAATTAAACTGAACTTAAACATGTTATGGTTAATCAAAGGAAATAAAAATTGGCTAATAATTTCTAACACATAGGAACTGAAAATGGAGACAGAAGGTGGTTTGAGTAACAAAAACTGGATACCTCAGCAATTCTCATTTCTCCGAACTAAAAAATTGCATATAATTCCGGCAAGAGGAAAAACAATTAGAGCACATACATTTTGTTCTCCAGATGACCCTCCGGCCCTTCATTCAATTTAAAATTGTTCTCCAGAAACCCCATGGAACATGTGGATGCAAAATGTCCAAAACTATATTATTCTTAAAGACCCATGAAAACCTGATGCATAGAACAGATTTAGCTCTTTCACATAAGGATTTTAAGATTAACAGTGTTAGGTTTTCATGATTCAAAAGATCTCATGTAGAAGTTGGATTTTCATTATTTTCTCTATTTATATGTTACTCATCATTCTGCATCCACTTGTGCAGTTAGACTTTTGAAAAAAAAAACACTAAATGTACTAGATGGCCCAAATGGTAAGATGGTTGGGTACACATATGCACCTCATCTGGAACTCAATTTTCAGGTACATCTTCACAAACAAACCACCAGGAAGTGGTCCCCATGCCCAAACTCTAACAATTAGCAAAAGTGATGCTTGGCCATTGTATAGAAATTTATAGGTCATTTAAGTCCAGACCACTGAATTAAACCATTATAAAATCTGATTGGTATATCCAAGATCATGACTTTTAGTTTGGTGCATAGGTTTCTAGAAATCAAGCTCATATTGTGTAGTAAATTTTCTGGAAGTAGATAAAGTTGGGCATAGAAGTACATCTAAAGTATGCTAAACTTGAGTGTATATATAATATATATATTGGGAATGATTATTAGCATGCTCAAAAAGAAACTCAGGAAAATACAATACTGTCCTTTTGGGAAGGGATTAATATGGAACTAGCATACTTAGAAGGTAAAAAGAAATCAAAGAAAAAGTTGCCGTTCAGCATGAATCACGTAAGAAATGTACTCACCATAAGAACTCATTGCAAGGGAGAGTACAGGATTGCGGTGTGCTTGCCACGTAAGAAATTCTCTAAATGGACTCTTATCAGAACTATCTGGATTGATCTTCCAGGACCTGATCTTTCCATCCTTGTGGCCACTCCAAATAAGTCCGTTTGCAGGATCAACAACCAAGCATAGGGTAGGTGCTGTTCGAGCAGATTCACAGAAGGGAACTGTCTGCTCATCCCCTTTTATATTGGTGCCTTCTTCCGTGAACATATCATTAAGGTTCCAGAATCTAATCCCAGATTCATGCCCAGCCCATAGCTGACCTTGTATGCAAGTTATATTTCTCAGGAAACGTCCTGTCTGGGTTTCTCGCAAAGGATGTGGTCTCAATTCGAATGAACCAGGGCGATTAGGGTGAATTGCTGCTCTCACAGGAAGCTTAAATATCCCTGTTCCTCCTCCAGCACCAACAAATTCAGGCAAGCTCAAGGCATTAGGATTCTGAGTAGCATCTTTCTCTGCAAATGGATTCTCAAATGCAATTTCATCATTTACAGCATATGACTCACTTCTGCTCCTTTCTGAGTGGCCCATATGTCTGGGGCCCTTCTCATCAAGGCTATGCTTTCTCCACACATTTCTCTTTCCCTGGGGAATCAACTCATTGCTAGCACAGCCGGAACCCAGCTGCTGGCTATAGGAAGACGTCTTCCTATGAGCAGGCAAATAATTAAATGGTGTAATTCTGTCCTCATCATGAAGATCCCCTTTTTCCTTCGCAGGAGCTTCTTCTCCTGTGCCTTCTCCTGAGCATGAAGACCCGCCAGGCTGTTCCAGCCACTCAACAGAATCAGATTGAGATGCTATAGATGAAAACGATGATCTCTGATTAGTAGCTTCATGATCGCTGGTCCTGATAGCATCAGGCGATGAGCCATAACCTCTATGGTGATCTGAAGATCGAGACGCCGGTTTATCCAATGATGACTGGGAGTTATCAAGAATCGAAAGGGAAGAAGCTTGGTTTGTTATCTCTGTATGCAACACGTCTTCATTGTCCAGAATGCTGGGTAATGGTGGCTGAAAAGGGGGGTGCGGTGCAGATAAGAAAGCATCGAGCGTACTGAAAGAGGGCTGGAATAGATTTTCTTCATCGCCTGATTGGTTCTCCATTGGATTAGCGAATTGGAAACTGCAACCATCCTTAGATCTCCGATGGGCACTTTTGGATTCGAACGAGGACGTACTGGACGGCGTATTGGGGGCACTGTTGCGGCGTCCGGAGCTGCTCAATCTGTCCTCAGTAATCGTTCTCTGCTGGGAAGCTTGTACGGGTTCATTCCAAGTTTGCGCCGAGAATTCTTCGTTTCCATCATCCCCAAAATCTATCAAAGACGGAAGTGAAGATTTTCGAGGAAAGGATTCTGCCATCAATCAACTGGAAGAGATAAAACCAAGGGGAAAAATGAAGACGGATCAACTGGCTTCTTTCCAGTAGCCAAGGGCAACAAAAATTCCATGAACAAGGAGATCAACTAAAATGTTGAGTTAAATATGCTGACAACAACAGAAGTTAAATTGAACTCAGGGAAAGATCCATTTATTTGGCATCTAATTCACCAACGCCGGCGCAGACACGCGCGTATAGATTCTTAACCTTGGAAAACCGCCAACAAAATTCCAAATCACCAAAATTACCGAGTGGCAATCTCAACGATTACCATTCAAAGGAAGGAACAGTAGAAAAAGAAAAGCGCACACACACACACACACACGAGAAAGAGAGAGAGAGAGAGAGAGAGAGAGAGAGAGAGATTTCTTAACCTCTAAAGCCGCCAAAATCCATTCCAATCCCCGGGATCGCCAAAGGGAAAACGTCAAAAGAAACCATTCCCAAAAAGAAACAAACAGAACCCAATTCGAAAATGAAGCAACCAACTTATCCTCGAATTCAAAATGGCAAGAAAAAAACAAAGCAAGAACGCACAAGAAAGCCCACCTTTTCTCCTTCATGTTCAAGCTACCCCATAGAAGATCCACCAAGAGGGACAAAGCGACAAACACACACAGAAACGTGCATGTTTGGATCCAGAAAGGAAAGGAGCAACAGAGAGTGGGAGAGAGCGAGAGACAGACAGACAGAAGAGAGAGAAAAGAGAGGGGACTTGGGCTCGTGGTCAGAAAAGCCAAGCGAGGCAAGGAAGCGAAAATTTCGTGTCAAAGATGAAGAAAAGGATGGTTGGACGCTCTCGGTTGCGGTTTTGCAGGAGAAACGAAGAGATGAGCACCACCATTACTAAGATTGACCAGACACCACTCTTTTTCCCCACAAACCCCCGATTTTTTATGGGAGGGGTTGGAGTGAATTCGTCAAACGATCTGCAGGCCTCGTGTTTTAACTGCCAACCATCGTCCTCCTGCTGGTCACCCTTTTGCGGCAACCGCCCTTCTGTCAATCTCCGATGGATTTCCTTTTCCTGTGCCCCAATTAAGAATTGGAATCCAATATAAACTAATCTGGCAACACACCTTGATCTGGCAAGAACTGATCAAGAGTAAGCAACTTGACAACCACTACCATTCATCGAATCATCTAGAGCAGTTCAGGGCCTGCGACTCCATTATGGCAAACTCTTTTACCTTAGTTCTCTTCATTTAATTTGACCTGACATGCGTCGTACGCATGATCAATGTGATAAGAACCGAACCTTGAATCGCTGAAGTCCACAAAGTAACAAATTTGGTAAGCTAATCATATGAAAAGATTTCAAATTGTTGCCAAATTAAATTCGTAGAATAAATTTTCCAGTAGTTTAAAAATCCAAGAATGGAAATTTCTCTTCATATAAAACCTTGCAGATATGATTTTTATGTTAATTGCTATAGTTTTGAACACCAAAACCACACTTATATAGTTTAATTTTGTAATTATATGGATTAGATTTGTTTTTCTACGGAAAATCGAGCGATTTCCCCCCAACTATTGGTATTCATGTAGAGTTCCATTTAGATTTCGTAGTTATTATTATCAAGTATGGCCATACAAATTTGATTTACTTGATTGATTTGACAAGAATCGACCTTTTCATGGTCGAAATTCAACTTGCAGCTTGGGTAAAGGATCTCTTGATTGTTCATTAACCAATTACTGTAGAATGAACAATGTCAGGATTTTTTTTAACAAAAAGTATCTACCTTTTTTTTATGTTCCAACAATGTTGTTTTACATTGAAAAAGAAAAATCTAAGGGTAATTCCTTTGATCAAGCTTCGTTGAAACTTTATTATAGTTTGTTTTTATATTTACATTCTGAGAGTGCGTAACACGAATTCATTGTTAAGTTGCACAATTTGGAAATCCAATTGCCTATCATTTTAATACTATAAAATTTGATGTCAAATATTTCCCAACATTAGCTTGGGCCTCTTAGTACTTAAAAGCAGTATCATATGAATTTGCTAGAAGGGACATGTCAACCTGATGACATTCATGGGTTGTCTTCATCAAGAGAGAGTAGTCTCTTTATTGACATTATCAAATGAAAATAACAATAAAAAAACAGAACATAATTGAACAATTGGCAGTTGGCCAATTTATGAAAAGTTTTCCTGGGAATTCAATTATTACAGTTTTCTTTGGGTCATACTCAATGCACATGCTCTTGACATCATTATGAAGCCTCTCGATCGGATGTAACCTCATCCTCATGGAAGTAATATGCAAAGTATGAACATTACAGTAAATATATTATTTTTCTGATTTTGTTCTCAAATCCATTCAGATGATGAAAATGGTAGACATTAAAATCTTAATAAAATAAATGTTTATTCTAAGATAATACCGTGTTTCAGATGTAGAAAAATATCGGGTAATTAGAATTCGATCATATGATCGAGGCATAGATCATATGCGTTTAGTATTATAATAGATGTACACATTGAGAAAAACTGAATATTCACATTTTTGGGAAAGTAGGAGAATTAATCCACTGTTTGAGTGGGAGCCAAAGTCCCGCTACGTCGTATTAGCCAATGAATGAGACCTCCAAGCCCTTCAAGTTGCACATACGACCTATCTTCTTTTATGCTACATGCAGGGACGGACGGACGGGCCCGGCCAATGGAAAAAAAATTTACAACGAAAAAATTAAATTTTTTTAATTGCATCATGTATTTTTTGAATTTGAATTCAATTTAGTCCTACCCAAATCCAGAAGTTGAACTGTCGACCCGCTCCTAAAGAAAATCTTGCCTCCGTCACTGGCTACATGATCATTCTAGCTATTCAAACGGTTAAAGATTGATATCTTAAGTGGATTTAGATAATTTGAAAAATATGGGCATCTTCAAAATCCATTCAAAAAGTCAAATATTATTGACTTAAAGACAAAGCTTGAGTCCAAACAATTATCGATATAGATCCTTACCGGATAATTGGGACTGTAAAACTGATCCAGATCTCATGTAAATCTAGGTTAACTAATTAAATTAATTTTGATTATGAACACGGGCAGAGCTAAAAAATTTTCATGAGGGAGGCCAAATTAAAGTTTTTAAAATTTTGACATGGTTCGAAATATCATTTTTCAAAATTTTTGTATAGGACAAGTAAAATTTTCTAAAATTTACATCGTGGGGCTAGAGCCCATGCAGGCTCCCCTTGGTTCCGCCCCAAATCATGATCTGGACAATCCTCGCGTGCTTCTTGTCAACATACAAAGGGTTGCTTTTCACCAATGTAGAAAAATGAAATTTATTGATTTCTAAATGTACTTCCATAATAGGAGAGAGGGAGAGAGAGAGATGATGGGAAAGACAAGAACCGGTCCACTTGGCCTTTAACACTCCTCAATACCCTCAGGATAACAAGGCTTGAACAAAGCAACGTTTGCTGGCTCATCTAAGTGGATCTTAAAAGATGAATTTTTCTTAAAGGATGAATTTTCTTGTTCTTTGCAAGAGAGAGAGAGAGAGAGAGAGAGAAGATAACTACTGAACAACAGCCTCAGTCATTTGAACCACTTAACCCAACCCTCAACCCAACTCTCCATATCATCTGGGACGGTAGTGCCCATAGGAATCAAACATGAGACAGATTGCACACACATGTTGTAGGCCTGATCAACAAGGGAGAGGGAAGCGAGGGAGGATGTTCAACCACAACCTCTGTCGTTTGAGCCACTTAACACAACGCCTCAACCGAACTTTCAATACCATATAGGATGGTAGTACTCACAGGAATCAAACTCGAGAACATTACTCACTTGCCGCAAGCCCGGCCAGCTCACAAAAGAGAGAGAGAGAGAGAGAGAAAGATGTGAATGACAGATAAAATACTAGAAAGGAAAGATAAGTAGGGAAGAGAAAATCTGCCTTTGTGCTTCACCACCACTGACACATGGATTGAAAGGGAGGAGAGAGAGGTCCACGTTATTAATTAACGCTACCAACAGCATACCCACCAAAAAAATCTCAACCAGTTGGTTAGGGACATGAAAGCCGGTTCCAATTGTTTAGGTAAAAATTTTTCCCACATCTCTTGCATAAAGTCATCACGCTTCATTATTGTATGCCTTTGGAGTGTCAACTACTGTTGGATTGCCAATCGATTGCAGCCATAAGATGCCATGATACCAGCAACAGTGACTCCCGTGGCTGTTGAATTATGAACGGCCATCATTCTGAGCCCTGAGCTGTGGCGGTTTGATTGCTCGGCAGAGCAATTCCTGACACCCAAAAGTGATCACATGGAGCACAGACCATAACTGAAAGGGTTTCTGGTTGCAGGTTTAAGCGTCAGCCATTATCTGTCACCTGTGGGAAATGCTTATACAGCAAAGACTATGATGAACATGCAAAGGCCTTCTAAATCTTGATAAATTTTTAGGTGCTTCTTTTTATTGAAAGAAAGATTAGAGAAATGCTTATACAGCAAAGATTAAGATGAACATGCTAAGGGCTTCTAAATGTTGATAAATTTTTAGGTGCTTCTTTTTATTGAAAGAAAAATCAGGGCTAAGTCGCACGGGTACGTGTAATTTGCCAAACACCCGTATGTAGCTGTATGTAGTACGGAGACACAGGTACGTGGGTGTCGCTGGATATGGTTGTATTTTAAAACTTAAAAAGTTATATTTTTAGAGTTTAATTTTTCTTTAATTTTGGTTTTTCCTTTTCTTATTTACCTTCTACCAAGATTTTATATTTTTCTTTAAATTTCAGAATTCATGTGGATTATTATATATATATATATATATATACTTTGCATTACCTTTGTAACCAACTTGTCTAAAATCATCGTACTCGTACATCCTTTACATACTTTGCTGTACCCGTACCCATGTGACTTACATTTAGAGGAACAACTGCTGGCCAGCTTTGGCAACTACTTTACACTTAAGCTTCAATCTTATAAGAGGGGACGGGATCTTCTGTGGGTTTAAAATTACCTGGTGACATTTTGCCAACTTGGTGATGTTGACAAGTCGCTTCTCATGAATTAATGGATCCCCCTTTGAAAGTGTTTGATAGAAGACATCATAATGTTTTAGGAATGAAGGCTTTTTGCTCCAAAACACCATCTTCTTATTGTAATCCACATTGTATATATAATTATGTCTAGCTTTTAATTGGTAAGTTGGGGAACAACATCCATAATTCCATCATTTTTCTTGAAACAAAAACTTAATATTAACATATGGTTCATGCGCACAGTATGGTTCTTCTTAGCCAATTGGCTTCTTTGGATCACTAGTTGATATACTAGTTCCCGTTTAGATCCTCGTGGATATTTAGGTCGACCTTTAGAGTCAACATCAAAATTTTAAAACTTTAATTCGGTCTTCCTCATGAAAAATTTTTAGCTCCGCCCTAGGTTAAGGGTGGAGTTCCATGAACTTTCCATGCAAGAATTGTGGTTGCGTCCCCATGAGCTCCTTCTCTTCCCTTCATTCCTTTCTTTTTCAACCACCCCCACCCTAGTAGTGGAGATACTATGTGACTGACTGGTGTGGGCTACTGCCCACACCAGCCCTTCAAATTCTTTATTGTGGCTAAGTTAGACCCATTCCAGCTACATGTGGTGCCTACGCGTAGGTTAGTGCCTTGCATGCACCATGAAGCCGTAGACTGGTTAGTGTTCTCCAGCTAAAATTTTCTGGCTCCACCACTGCCCCACCCCCTCTTCTCTTATCTTTTCTCTCTTCCTCACTCAATACATCACCTCATTTTTGTATTGAACTTAAGAAAATGCCTCAACATTTTAAATTAAATATATCAGTTCACATTTGCTGATTCGGCATCATATTGCCTGATTTCTTGAGGTTATATTAGCTCTTATATTGCATTTGTAAGGTGCCAAGACAATGTGTATCGGCTCATGCGGGCCGATCCGTGCCGATATTAGTAGCATTGAAGGACCATGGAGACCTGAAGGACATTTTTGGCACAAACAAGCCTGCCATCCTTTATTAAGAAAAGTAATAGAGAAAAAATGATCTAAGAAACAAAATAGGTTTTGTATAGTGAAGCAAGACTGAGCCAAGAGGAGCTAAGAAAACCAGAAGCCAAACACAAAATCTAGGTAACATCTTTGAATGCTAATCAGCCACGGAAAACAAGAAAGTGAGGCTCATTCCTGAGTTATATGCGCCATACTAATTTTTCGTACGTCAGTATGGTTAATGATTAAAATACTTTTAGTTCATACCTATGTCACATGGGTGCGGGTACGAGTACGGGGATATGGGTACAGACACGGTAATTTTTAAAATTTGCTGATACGCGGGCACGACAAATTTTATATTATAAAAAATGATAAAAAAAATATTAAATTAATAGTCTACTCTTACAATCCCGTAAGAGAAAGTTTGTTTTATCACAAAAAATGCTGAGTATTTGAAAGGATTGTTCATAGAAATAATTGGATGCATCACAAAAAATTGATAAAACGAAAAAAAAAATTAAATAATTTTTACTTTTTGGCATGTCCCAGCCGTGTGTCGCTGTTCGGATCCGCATGTCGACACAGATTTATGGGCTAATTTGCCGTGTCCGTGTGACATGGGTTCACACTAAAAAAGAAAACTTTTTCTAAAGACGAAATTGAAAATGAAAAAAAAGTAAAAAGACTATAGAGGAATTTCTTTTTAATAAATTATCAACATGCCTTCCCTCGTTTGGACTATGAGCCAACATCTTGTGAGTCACCCAGCTAGAGGTGGGCATAGGGCCGGGCCTGGCCGGCCCATCGGGCCCGACCCGCCCCGGCCCGGTTACAATAAAATAATATTTTTAAAAATTCTAAAATAATTTTTTTAAAATATAAAATATATTTGTTAATAATAAATATATATTATTAAAATACAAAATTAAAAAAAGTATGTTTTAATCCTTAACGAGCCAGATTGGGCCAAGCCGGGCTGACCTAGGCCCAACCCGGGCCAGGTTTTTCCCTGTCCGAACCCTGGCCCGAACCGGGCCGGGTCCCGGGCCCCCGCCAAAGATCTTCAGGGCTGCTTCGAAAACTTCGAAAACTTCGAATTTAAATTTGTGGACTTGAGATTCTCAATAATCTCAAATTACCGAACATCTTATATCTGAAACTATCAAACGCCCCCCTCTCTTAAGGGTTGGAACTTATCATTGTTCTTTCATATGAATCCAAATAATTGAATGGGGATTGGAAAACAGATCCGATGCAATCTGTTTCCAACTTTTAACCAGATTTATGCATGTGAAATCTATAGTTTCAAACCTGTGAATCCACATCTTGCTTGAGCTCCTATCAAATTGTAGATGGGATTTTATAAACTTAAAAAAGTTGATGAACCAAAGGTTTTGAAATTTCATAAACTTACAAAATTGTATTTGTTTTGCCCATATAAGCAAAACTATGAAGTTACGTATTGCAGTTTCGAAATAGCTTCGGTAGTTAAGCTTGCACCAATTTAAATCATATGTTTTTAAACATTTCAATATATTCGATTACCAAAAAATGGATATGGAAAAAAAAAATCTGATTAAGAAATTGGATCAGATTTGCATTTAAGAAATGTCATTTGTTCATATTCAGATTCGTATATAGAACTACATAAATATTCGATTGGATTTAGATCAAATTTAGTTTTTAAATAAATGTCCTATAATTAATGCTGTTACGTATGAGAATCAAAACAGATTCAATTCAAAATTTGGATTTAGATTCAAATATGAATGCAAAAAGTGGATCCGGATCGGATTCATATTGTGAAATCGGATTTCAAATTCAGATATAGTTTTTTTTTGTTCATATTCAAATCTGAATATGAAAATATCTATAAAAGCAAATAACCGTTAAGGGTATACCTGCCACGAATCCAATCAGTTGACATCCAGCTTTAAGAAATAAACGTAGCCTAAATTTGTTGAGTTAAAAAGATATCTAGAAAACATAAACTGGCTGGTATGTTCTTAAGAAATTACACATTACTCGTTACATCAAAGCTTTTAAATGCCATTCTTAGATCGGTTTAATGGACACATAGATATATGAGATTCTTAAAAAATCCAAGAGACTTTTGTTTTCTTTTCTTTTTTTTTTAATTTTGAAAAAGCACTCCTAACTACCTTTTATTTAAAACATTTGAATTCAATCTAACATTAAATTGATAGAATATGTAGCACTTGCGCACACGGACCCCCAAAAAAATTTCTTATTTAATTTTCTACATTTTCTGTGCAATTTTCTCATGTACACATTAGTGCCCCTTCAAAATTTAAAATTTTATACTTAATGCCCCTTGGTCTGAATCTTCTGACCCCACCATTAGAGACAATTATTACTGACATATATTTTGCCTATAAAAACAGAACAAAACGAAGAATAGATATTACTATTACAATGTTCCATTCCCTTACCTATTGCATTTGTGCTTAATTAATTATTCCTTCCCTGAAAACCACATAGCTGGAGGTTAGGCCTCTTATCTTTTATTTATTAAAGAAGGAATGAACGTACAATTCAACTAAAATTAACAAAAAATAACAGTGGAACAACTAATCCTAAGGAGCAATCAAGTATAGATGCCACTTCCCTAGCTAGTTCCCAGAAAATAATATGCATAATATTTGTGCACCTTGTAAGGCTGGGTACTGGGCCGAGCCACTGACAGGTACCCAGCCCGATAAGCCTGGGTGGGCCCGATAATGTTTTTTTAATATTTATTATATTAATATATATAATATAATATTTTATTATAATTAATTACATTTATATACTATTTTGTATTAAAAATATATTTTTTAAATTTAATTGGGTTGGGCCCAGGCTGGTCTTGAGCCCGAGTTTTAATGGTCGGGTCAGGCCCGAGCCCACGTTTTGGGTGTCGGGCCGAACCGATGCTCAGCCTTAGCACCTTGTCACATGGTGGAGCTTTTTTTGGAATTCTTTTCTCCCTTCCAAGCAGTCCTTCAACCATAGCGACCATGCATCTATGTTGATGAAATATAATCTTTATATTGCAACGAGGCCAGGGGCGGAGCATAGTCACAGAAAACGTGTTTTTTTTCAAAAAAAACGCAAAAAAAAATACAATAAATTAAATGGCCGTTTAAAACTTAAAAAAAAAACTGTTTTATGAAAAAAACATTAAAAATGAAAAAACACGTTTTTAACGCATTTTACAGTTTTTTTTATTTTTTATTTTTTATTTATTGCAAATCTACTTATCTTGTGATGTTTGTGTTATTAGTTTCTCACTTTTTTTTATTTTTTTAAATTTTTTTAAAATTTATAGTATTTTCTTGTTTTTTTCTCATTTTTTTTCAAGCTCGCCGTATTATACATGATAAAAACATTGCTGTTTAAAACTCTGAGACATTATTTGTGATTATGGGCAGAGATATGTAACGTCTCTATGAAGTGTATTAATTTAGTGGTTGAACTTGGGTAGACTTGGGTCCAGTTATATGGGCTGCCCTATGGATTGGGTGGCGTAAGTGTTAACTATATATTTAGTGTTCTATGAAAAAAAAGTTCTACCTCTGCCCAAGTATCCATGAACTAAGTGTTAATTATATATCCAAGTATCCATGAACTAAACTTTGTATGAAAGTGGAGCTCCATCCGGCAAAAACTTTTCCAGATGCAACACATGCTTCCTCAAAAGGCTGAATTTCCAAGACAAACTGCTTGCAGTCTCTCTCATAAACCATAAGTAGCCACCTACTGGTTCAATTTATGAGTGAAGCAACCATATTCTACCTAACAAAACTTGTGGCAACATCCCATGAAATGAAACTTGTTTGAAACCAAACATATTCCATATGTATGTTGCATTCCAGTAGGGTTTTGGGTTATCCTTAAGCATAGTCAGAAAAAAAATTGATACCTTATGTCAAGTAACAAAAACTTCATCCTTAATCTTCTTTGAATTAACATGAAGCTTGTACCTATGAGGAGCATTCCATAACTTCTAGACAAAGCAACATTTTCCATCATTTAGACAACCAACCTATCCTAGAATTATAGCTAAACAATAGTCACCAATAACGTTTTAGAGTTTAAAATGGTGATGTTTTTCTCGGGTATAATACGATGAACTTGAAAAAAACAGGAAAAACACGTTTTCTCTGCAAACACGTTTGCTGCTAAACTAGACCTTTAACTCTCGTGTGATATTCTAGAATGGACGCCTTCTTTCGTTGAATCTAGAGACAGAAAGTTTCAACGTCTTCCAGCAAGCTTACCGTGTGATTATTAGACACTGTTTGCAGATAAAACATCAATCAGTAAGACATGTTCCTCTTTACTTCATACAATCAGGAGCAGGCATAACCTCAGACATGTTTTGAAAAAAAAAAAAACGCGATAAATTAACTAGCCATTTAAAAATAAAAAAACACATTTTTTTGAGAAAAAATGTTAAAAATGAAAAAAAAAGTATTTTTTCAGTTTTTATCAGTTTTTTAAATGTCAAATGATTTTTCTTTTTATTTTCTATTTTTTATTTGTTACAAATCTATTTATATTTTGATGTTTGCTGTATTAGCTTCTCACTTATTTTATTTTCCCATCATTTTTAGTTTTTTAAAATTTTTAAAAATTTACTGTATTTTTCTATTTTTTTCAAACTTGTTATATTATACTCGAGAAAAGCCTTGCTATTTAAAACTCAGAGACATTATTTGTGACTATGGGAGTAGGTAAACTTCCACAAACTGCTACAGAGACAAATTAGGAATATCTCGGTGGCAATCTTTGTGTCATATCTATTCTGTAAACTTTATAAGGTAAGGTATGATACTAATATGAAAGTGCATTTCTCACACCTAAGCTCGGAGACAACCTTAAACCTTAAAAGCAAAGAGAAATCAAATAATTTCAACTCCTCTATCCCCACCTACACATACTCATGATAGTTAGTTCCAGCATTATATAAATTAAATTTATAGTAGTAGTCATGCTCCAATAAGGCTAATTTATGCGTGTAAGCAAGAGATTAACTTATTTTGTACATAGTTTTGAACCATATAAAACAGCATGCAGATTTGAGCATAATAACTTGAAAATGATCAAATACAGAGTTGGACGTTCAATCTAAGGCAGTGAACAGATGCATGGTCAGGTTTGTGGCCCCTGTAAAGGCAGTCCCTTTTCTTCTGTTATTCCCTTTGTGTCCCTACAAGGACTTTCTTTTTAACATTTTTTATCATTTTCTTGCATCGTTATGTGGGGAATTAATGTAAAGGCATTTTAGTCATTTCATGTCGGACCAGACAGAGGTGAATGAGAATGGCCAAAGCACCTTGTCAAACAGTTAATTGGCTTTTGACAGTTTGTAGGTTGAAGAAATTCCAGATCGAAATTCTACGCTGCTTTTTTTTAACACTTTTGCTTTCTTTCCATATTTTGTGGGGCAAATAATAAGCGATGAATCTCTTTGCTTTCTTAAAAGTGGGGAAAGATGAAATGTTTCTTTTATCATGGAGAAGGAGAGTAAGGCTGAAAGTAAAGTCGATGCCTTGGACGATGATTGAAAGATGCTTCTCTCTCTCTCTCTTAGTTTTTTTTTTTCTGCACACTGTATCCAATAAACTCCTCTCTTTACAGGAGATTTAAATGGATATGGTTTTGGAATCTCAGGTTTTTTAATCTGCACCACATTTGATGGGATGTGATTTCTTATTTATCTAAGTCATCTAAATATGAGTCGCTTGCATTCTTAAATTTCATCAATTAGTCTCATTACACCATATTATTGAAGCATGAAAGGTTCAATGGCTCCGAGTCAGTCACAAATAACATCTCAAAGTTTTAAAGGATGAGGTTTTTTTCAGTATAGTACGAAAAACTTAAAAAAAAAACGGAAAATTTTTAAAAATTTTAAAAACTAAAATACGAAAAAATAAAATAAATAAGAAATTAATGATACAAACATCAAAAGATAAGTAGATTTGCAACAAATAAAAAATAAAAAATGAAAAAAAAACTGTTAAAAAATAAAAAAACACATTTTTTTCAGTTTTAACTTTTTTTTCAAAAAAGTGTTTTGTTCAATTTATGCACAAAATTGAACAAGGAAGAAAAAGGGACATATACTTGTTATAAGCATAGTTACAAATAACGTCTCGGAGTTTTAAACGACAATGTCTTTTTCGAGTATAACGCGACGAACTTGAGAAAAACAGAAAAGAACAGTAAATTTAAAAAAAAATTAAAAACTAAAAATAAAGGAAAAATAAAATAAGTGAGAAACTACTAACACAAATAACAAAAGATAAGTAGATTTGCAACAAATAAAAAATGAAAAATGAAAAAAAAAACTGTTTGACATTAAAAAAACTGAATAAAATGCGAAAAACACTTTTTTTTTGTTTTCAACGTTTTTTAAATAAAAAATGTTTTTTTTAGGTTTTAACGACTAGTTAATTTATCCCATTTTTTGTAATTTTTTCCAAAAAAAAAAAGACACTTTTTTGTGGCTATGTATGAGGCCAGGCGCTACGGGACTCAGCTCAGACACAGCTCAGGTCGAACATCAAGTCCAGCCACCCTCTCAAGCTTAGTCGGTATGGTCCGAGCCTATGCCAATCAAACCAGCTAGCTGAGTGCACTCAACGTTACATTTACCGTCGCTGAATGATAGGCTAGAGCTTCCCTTGAAGCCTTATTAGAAACACACACACACACAATGGTATAGCTAACTAATAATATGTTTAGCAGCTCTTTTATAAATCACTCGTGAAAAGAAAGAAGGAATATAAGTATACAACGCAAAAGCATCCGAATGGGGACATCCCATTGATCACACTTGCTTGGATTTCAAGTATCCGCTTTACACCCTCTGCCAACCCCAAAACCCTTGCACTTGAACAAGCAAGGAACATATTGGCTGGCCCAAAACCCCTATAAAATCCTTTAACCATACTTTCCCATCTCCGCCAGCCATCCAAACACCAAACCCGAAGCCCATCTCTCTCTCTCTCTCCCTCTCTCTCTATAGTTCCACAACAAAATGGCAGGGGAAGAAACAAAGGGAGTTGCTTCCATACTTATGTTCCTTAACTTGTGCATGTATGCAATTGTATGTGCAATTGGGGGATGGGCTGTTAATGATGCCATCGAGCGTGGATTCGTTATTGGTACGCAACATCTAGTGCTCTTGGTTGGATCTTCTGGTTCTTAGCTAGCTGCAGAATTGGTGACCATGTCCATAATTTGTTCGTCTTCCAAACATGGTCTGATCATGCAACTGTGGTTTTGTGCAGGTCCCGGCTTGGTCCTTCCGGCGAACTTCTCGCCGGTGTTTTTCCCGATGGGAAACGCGGCGACGGGGTTCTTCGTCATATTCTCGTTGATTGCCGGAGTCGTGGGAGCGGCGTCTATCCTTGCAGGAATCAATCATCTCCGGTCATGGAACGCAGAGACTTTGCCTTCTGCTGCATCGCCTGCTCTTGTTGCATGGACCTTGACGCTTCTCGCAATGGGGTAACCAACATCACATAAAAGCATGATCTAGATGGTTCAACTTAACTCTTAGGCCTCGTCTTAAAGCAAGAGAAATTTTTACCTGGATAAGGTAAAAGCATCTCTTAGCTCCTTTTGACCACAAAATGATGACACAGTAATTCTCTCCAAAAGGGAGAGCTACTTTTACCTTACAAAAAGAAGAAGTCATCCACGTGAAATCAACAAGAGATTACTAAATAGGAGGAAGAGAAACCTTTTCCCCTGAACCAAGAAAAGAATATTCAGATGCCTTTCTTTCTAACGTGGTGAATTTTCTAATGAAGGACCACGTCACTTTACTGGTAGATTTTATTGCATCAATTGTGCTTCCAATTTCTCAAAATGATTCTCAATACTAAGAGAAATCCAATCGAATGAGGAAACAATGACTTAAAGATGACACACCTTTTCGGTTTCCAATTCTTGCTAGGTTCGCATGCAAGGAGATCGAGCAGCATGGAAGGAACGCATGTCTGGTACTCTCTCTCTCTCTCTCTCTCTCTCTCTCTCTCTCTATATATATATATATATATATATATATATATATATGATGAACTATTAAATTGTTTTCAACTGCTCTACAAATGAATACCTTTCAAAAATGTTCATTTAATGGATGTATGTTTATAAACATGCAGAGGACAATGGAGGCATTCACCATCATTCTATCAGTAACCCAGCTGCTTTATATTGCTGCTATCCATGGAGCCGCAGGTGTCGCTCCTCCTCGGCGATAAAATAATGAAACCCAAGTTTCATGCAAATTCAAGGCATTGGATTGATTGGTGTTTGTGTCATATTGTTGTATGCTTTTTTTTTTGTCCTTCTGTAATTGTTCTATCTGGTGCATTCGATTGTAATTTTTCATGCTACATCGGCAAATGAATAAGGAGGGTTGTGGACATGGCAAAAAGAATATCATTCATTCTCCGCAGATTATGCTGGATTAAGGAAATATTTACAAGCAACTATATTTAATTTAATTTTATTAAAAACTGAAGAAAATAGAGCAAATACTAATTTAATTTTATTCTGACAACCCCAAACAAATCATGAATTGTTGTTAGACATAAAATTGTTGCTAAAACCAGACCCAGTTCTTAATCTTATTTTCTTTAACAGACTCATCCAAACGAGTTAAATTTTGATCATTTTTGAGAAACAAATAAATGAAAATAATTAAACTATTCAAGGGATAGCTAAAGGCTGGCCCACGGCACCTTTATTATTCCTACTAAACACCCTCAAAGTGTCGTTTGTCTGGAATTTATTCATTTCTTGAGTGCATCGAGGTGGCCATTTGTACGATAAAAAACAAAATTACAAAAAAGGAGCTCAATCCTTGGGCCAATCATAGCAAACTGCTCAACTTTTCATAAGTAAGAGATAGGCCTTTAAGTTTTGGTTGTTAATTCTCAAATTTTTTTAAATATTTTAAAAATTACAACAAAAAATTAAAGAAGATTTTTAAAAATATGAAAAATTATTTTAAAAATGTGTTATCCAGCAACAATGGGTCATTGAACAACAGGTCAGACACCCATCGTTATGTGCATGGAGCATCACCACCAAATGAGGGCTGTTGCCACCTGGTTAGGCAACCAGGGCTAATCAATGGTCGAGTCAGAAAAATTGGTTGTAATGACACTCATTTACTTTATATATTATATTATATATATATATATGTATAGATAAATTCAAAAATAAAAAAATTTTAAGAAGCGGGTGTGAACAGGTAGTAAGGAATAGTGCCATTGCGGCACTCTAGCAAAGGTGTGGAGCAGCATAGAGACTTCACCTTGGAGAGACCACCTTGGAGAGATGGTCTTCTTTAAATTTTTATTTTGATGTAGGCAATTTTATAAATTATCTTTTAATATTCACTTTAAACAAAAAAACAAGCGGTGAGTTGAGAATTATAACCAAAACTTATGGGTCTACTTGCTAGCTATGAAAAGTTAAGTAGTCTCCTATTTCTGGTTCAAAGGTTGAGTTCCTTTATGCAATTTTTTTTCCTTTAAATCATCTAGGCTTCTTAGAAAGGCCATATTAATTGAACCCTCGATCGCCTCTTATGGGCATTGTCGATTAGAAGTAGTGAATGCCACAAACTTGTCATGGATAGGTTGGAATGCATTTGTTAAGAAGGAAAAAAAAATTTGCCCAACATCAAACACATTTTCACCGACAGTCTATTTGTCACCATATCAGATTTATCACAATATCAGATTTATCATATATTTATATATTTGGATTTGACGTCAGATTCAAATAGGATTAAAAAAAAACCCTATACCTTATCAAAATCTGACGTTTAAATTTGCATATCATATCCAAATCCGATCCAAAATTTGATTTTACTAATTAGTTAATTTTGAAATATTTGTTGTCACATGCATAATCCAAAAATCTGAATCATAGGCAAATTTCAACAATGCAAACAAAAAGTTCATCTTTCCCCTAAAAAACAACTATATGAGTAAAAGATTTGAAAAAAGGAGTATATTTTGCCTAAATTTCTTTTGTATATGTGTTTCTTATAACATATATTGCATATTAACAGGGACTTGGAAAACCTAAAAGGTGTGCAAATACAAGTTCAATTCTGGGTCAGGCATTGGCGAAGTTAAAAACTATGTTATAATATATAGTTTATTATTAACTATTATTTTAAAAATGGAAACCTTCAAACTAACAAAGAAAAAAGAGTCAACACTAATAAGTATACTACATTAAATAAGCCTGAATAAAAATATAAATATAATTAGATGAGTTCTTCATGTTTGAAACATATTTCGATCATGGTGACATCATAAGGACAAATGCTATTAAATTAACACACTAAGTAAAAGATAATACTATATCTAAATTAATTCTTAAAATACATTAGTTGTATATTTTCATTGATATAAAAAAAGCACAAATGTATAAAAAGAAATATATCTCTAACTTATCAATTTGATTCAACGTGCATGGGTGCAAGGACATTTTATATTCAGAGATGTGTAGGCAAATCAAAATTATCTATAGAAGAATGAAAATAAACATTAAAAAACCTTAATAAAAAATTAACTACCTTTTGTTTGATGTTGCAATTAGTCTTATATGCATACCAAAACTTCCCTAATTTTTACACCTAGACAACTTCTTTAGGAATCAAGAATGTGCCCACCTATATGTGAAATTGTGGATTTGATGCAACAATTGACAATAGGAATAGTGAAATATCACATTAGATAGCACAAGATACTTAAGTGCAATGACTTCCATTTATATCAAAATATCAGTTGTATTGTTCTTTCGATAAATAGATTCTTTCAAATACAATTCTAAACCTGATTTTGTGACTGCACGTTGACTTTACGCAGATTCTTAAAGAAAATAATCTAAAGCACTTGTTTTAAGCTTTGTACCAAAAAAACAAATTAAACAAGTAAAGTTAAATACATCACTATCATTATCAACCTCTATAATATAACTAGTGAAAGATAAAAAGAGAAGGAAAAAGATGGACGGAAAGGGATGAAAAGGAAAAGGATGAGAAGAGAATGGGGAGCGAAATGAGAAGAAATGAAATGAAAGGAGAAATGAAAGGAAAGGAAAGAAATGATTATTAAAGTTTCTTTGAATAGATAAGAAAGTAAAAGAGCAACCCTTACTTTTGCATTTCAATCTCTTCAATTATATTTGTTTGGATTATATTTTTTATTTCATTTTATAGCTAGCCTAAGAGTGCCACATGTCAATTTTAAAAAAATGATTTTCAAAGTAGCTTAATTTTTTATTTTATTTATTTTTACATAATTTTGTGTATTTTAAATGACTTTTAAATATTCATGGCCGTATGAGGTGCCATGTAATTCCTCCACCTAGGTCTTTAATTTGATATCTCGATCCAATTTCAAAATCCTCATAACCACCAAATTCTTGAAAATATCTAATGCACAATTATAATAAAAATACATCAAACATATGAAATATTAAGCTTCATCCAACTAAACATCAAGACATAATTTCTTTACAAACAATTATGACATGACATACTAACAAAAAATACATCAAACATAAGAAATATTGAGGTCCATCAGTTAAAACATGAAGACCTAATTTTTTTACAAACAATTATGACATGACATACTGTTTTGACGGAAAGCTTCAAATCAAGCCGCAAATGCCTTTAATGCTCTATATGATCATATAAATCATATTATTTATTTCTTCCATGCCATCTTATACAACTAAGTTAAGAATAAAGGCAATATATCTAACTTGGAAAAAAAAATCATTACAAGTGTATCTTTTTCAAAAATCATTCATCAATTTTGTAATTATATTGTCATTTATAAAACAAAATGATCTACAGTAATTGAAAATAATTTATAACCAATGTTGCATGTTAATAAACAATCTCTAGTAATTGATACAAATTCTCTTCTACATGAAGAGTCTCAACAACAAAATCAAGAAGGTGCTTGCATGATAAATTTAAAAAACTTGGTTTGGTGAAAACTAGGTCATGAGAAAACCTAGTTAAGAACACAATTTTTTTCAACCTATTTTAAATTTTTGGATAATAAAAAAACCTTTGGAAAGAGATAAAATCAAATTTTCCTAAAAACAATAAGGGAAACAAGGTTTTAAAACCTTTTATGAAAACCAAATTTTATCAAAACTAGGTTTTAGTAAAACCCAGTCTCCAAGTTATCGAAACAGGTCTCAAAAGGTGCAAGGCATGCCTCCAAAACCTAGTTTTGGACTCTCATCTAAATATTCTCTAAGAATTCCTTTTGTAACTCCAATTCTTTATCAACATAATGTATAGTCAAGCATAAAGAACCACATTTTTTACAAAAAAAAAAATGTACATGTTTGATATTCAACTAACTTTTTCATTATTCTTCTCTATTATGCAAAATGGATACTCAAGATAAATTACCATATTGCTAGAATCAAGTTTTTTTTCCTGAATCAAATCTAAATGTACCAATAGAACTTGTTTTATCTTTTATCTTTATCACCAAGTACAAAATGTTTTTTATTTGATTTTAGGTTAGACTTCTTATGGCATGGCTTTAAATGGTTCTTTGTAAGTGTAATGCTCATTTTACTATTACAATTTACAAAAATTTTACAATGATGTTAAATAGCATGTTGAATACATGTATTATTTACTTTAAGACTTAACTGCTTTCATACAAATGATCTTAATGATTAGTTTTTAAAAGAAGCATACTAGTCACCAAGTTGTTGACAGATATAAAACCGAAAACATTCACACTAAATGTCATAAGTGTTTAAATGCTAAATATATATAAAAAATAAATAAATAGATAAATAAGCATATATATATATGTATATATATAGATATATATATATATATATATAATCTTACCAATTGAAAAGAATGTTGTGTATCATACCGTCAATTTTAGCAAGATTAGAACTTTCTATTTATTTGAATAAGATTACATACACCTACAAAGAAATGGACTTCTTCAATTTGTAAGATAAATTTATTTGTATAATTTTAGTGTTTCCTTTTTTATGACATATAATGTATTATTTCTTTATTTATTTCCATTTTATAGATACATGACACACAGTGTTAATAATTTTATTTTTACGTCAAGCAACAAATTGAAAACTAGTATGCTTCTTTCAAAAGGTATGTCATTAAGATCATCAGTATAAAAGGAGTTTAAACGGACAATAAATGAATCAAGTATTCAATGTGTTGCTTGCCATGATTGTAAAATTTATATACAATGCAATAGTGAAATTAGCACTACATGTATAAATATCCATTTAAATACATGTTCTTAGAGGTCCAACCTAAAATCAAGTTACTAACATCTTGTAGTTGGTGAAAAGAATAAAAATAAAATACATCTTATTGATGTTTTCATATTTGATTTAGAGCAAAACCGACTTGATCTAGCTAGTACGATCATTTTTCATGAATATTCATTTTTTTTAGTTAGTCATTCAGGCCTTCAGATGTTTGTTAACGGTTTACATCCACAATTCAAACTAAAATTATTTAACATTACCATATCAAATTGCATACACATTTTTTTTTTAAAAAAAGAAATGACAAAGTGATATGGTATTTTAATGAAGACCCAATAAAAGAATTAATTTCACATCAAACATGTAGACTCATTTTTGTGAGAAATGTGATTATTTATGTTTTGTGACTACACATTAATTTGATAATGATTGTGATAAAGAAAATAATTTTTTTATTTTATTGTTGAAACTTCACGTGCTAGAAAAAACTTGCATCACTTATTAAAGATTGATCATTAAAATAAAATATTGACTGCAAGTTATTCTCAATTACTTTGGATAATTATTTATAAATTACGGTGCAGTCACAAAATTGATGGAATAGCTTCTGGAAATGAATGCATATACTTGTAATGAATTATTTTTTTCTAATTATAAGCAAAGCCCATATTCTTAACTTAGTTTTACAAGATAATATAAAAGAAATAAATGATGTCATTGATAATGTCATATAAAGCATTAAACGTAATAAGGTGTCTCTAATTCAATGTAAAAGTTTTTATTGAACAATGCATCATGTCAAGTTACGTTACTTGTGAAAAATAAAAATTATGTCACAATGTCTCAATTAAATGAAACTCGACATTTCTTATGTTTGACACAACCTTGAAATGTAAAGATGTATTTGGTTGTTTCGAAGAAGTTGATTGTTATTGTCATTTGCTACCAAATAAAAACGAGTAAACAAAGACTGTTATTGTCACAATAGCTTAAAAATATTTTAACACTATCAATAATGCTATAAATGGGTCATATTGCGCCAATAACAACCTTTTTCTTTCAAGGTGAACATTAAATCACTTAGGTATCCAACCTCTAATTTTTTTAAAGAGTGTTTTGTGAGATAAAATATAAATTAATACAATGTGTTCCAAGTTTAGATATGTGTCTTTCAAGGATAGTGAAGATAATGAAAGAAAAGTTTAACCAGTGGTTAGATACATGCAACCTTATTTTAACAATTGCAAATAATTTTCCATTTTCATTACAAAACACAAAAAAAAATGATTGAATCTTTACTACTGACAAATTTATAAATATGAAACATCAACTTAACTTGGCAACTAAGAACTACATTTGTGATCTTCATTATGAGCATAAAGTTATTTTATATATTAAAGATATCTGTTACTACTTACATTGCTGATGTTGAAAAGTTAATAACATATTTAACTTCACTTTCTCCAGTTGAATTTTCTTCTTATAAAAAGCATAAAACAAGTACACAAATGACTTTCCTGAATAATCTTCACAATCTGTTCAAATATAAAGTTGTATTTGGAAGAGTCATCCAAAAGACAATTAAATTGATAGTTTAACGTGGTGTAAAGTTAGAGTACCAAAATATATTGCATTATCTAAAATGAGATGTTATGTTTTAACTATATTTCAAGATCAATTGTTGCATCATAGTCAACATTAAGCAAATGAGACATAATGTTCACTCATACATAAATCAACTGGATATGTGAACGACATTTATTGCAACATCAAATTAAAGACAATGAATTTATGAACAAGGTTCTTTAATATAGCTTCTTGATGTTTGTTTTTTTTCTTCTTCTAATATAAGATTGCAACTTGCTTACACTTTCGCGTGAAAATGAAATACAATTTACATTCATGTTCATTGAAACAAATTCATACACTTTTGCATGACAAGAAAATACAATTTACATTCGTGTACATTGAAACAAATTCATACACTTCTGCGCAAAAAGAAAATACAATTTACATTCATGTATATTGAAACAAATTCATAAGTTAGGTATATATTCTTTTGTTTTTTTGTATTTATGTGCTTTCTTTACATCAATTGAAAACCTACAATTATATGTGTTCAAGATATATAATTAAGATGTTTATTTAAGTAAATTTCATCATTTACATAATGCCGGTTAATTTAATTGTACTTTGTCCTTAATATGGTTTCAATATTATTCAAGCATATTTTAAATAAGAAAAACTTTTTAGTTACATTTTTATTATTATTCAGTTTTATTTGGTGTAGTAATATTATCATTAACTCTTTGTTATTTGACAATTTAAATATTTTCATTTGATCAAACTAATTAATTATACATTATAAAAAAAAATTAACTCTGCCAAGATCAGCCCTACAACAACTTAGGTTTTCCAACTCCAAGACAATATGCAGCACATGCTATGTGAAAACACATATATAAAAATATAATTTATGAAACCTGCTTCTCTTTTTAAAACTTTTTCTCTTGTAGTCAATTACTTTTTTTAAAAAAACTTAGGTTTTTAGTTTGCATCATTAAATTTGAGTAAGATTAGATATTTTGGATTTGAACGTAGATTTAGTTATTTCAAATTTAGCTTAATTAGTAAAATCAAATGTTGGTTTATATTCCATATAAATTTAAAAAGTTGGATATGGATTACATTTATGACTTAAAAGTTTAGATAAAATTTATGACTTAAAAGTTCAGATAATATTAGGATATGACTTAAAACAGGTACGGATCATACTCAAATGCAAATTTAAAAATCGGACTTAGAACTATGGGCTTTTCTTCATTTTGAATTGGAAAATGTAATTGGACAAATCCAATTTGATAAAAGCTCTCGAAATTAAAGCCGTTTCATTGACATCCCTAAAAAGCAGCATCATCAGCATTGAGAAGAAGGAATCACTGGTCAGAACAATATGCATAGGAGCGTGAATCATCCTCAGCGCTCCCCTTTGGATTTAGGGCGTCTCTCGTGGGAAGGGAGACTTATTTTCCTTCCAGCCGGAGATGCCATTGCCATTACTATCATTTACCCAGTTAAACACGAAAGATTCCATCAGGTTATGGATAGGGACAATTCTCTCCCTTCAATTTTCTTCGTCTCACTAACCAAACAATGGCTTATTTGCCATTGTTCTATTTATTGTTCTTCCTAACATGATTTTCTCTGATTTTGTGACTGAATTACTAAATGTTTTTTCGATCTCCTAGTTTTAAAGAGATTTCCAGAAAGACCTTACGAACTAATGAAGCATGGCATTCAAATCACTGAAATCCAGGTTTTTATATCTATAATTTTCATAAAGGTCAAAGGTAGACATAATTCTTTAATGTTAGGAAATTATATTTCTTTGACAAAAGAACATGATTTTGTGTTCTTTATAAGAAATTGACCACAAACAATCCATCTTATATCCGAAGTTAAATGAACAATATCACGAGTGCAAACTTTGAACATGTGTGAGCCTACAGGTGTGAAGATACGAGGGAGATCATAGGGTTCAAGTTCCTAAGAGAGAGGTCTATAAAATATAATCATCTGTAGCCTGCTTTTGGCATTTATAGGGAGTAGTAGCTAGGGCATAAATGGAGAAGTTGACATTGATATGACGAGCTCGAACTTTAGTTTTTTACATGGTTTGAGAGTAACCCAAAAGAAAGTTGATTGCATAAAAGATTGCTTTTTGGAGGCTCTCTTAATCACAGAGACATACAGTACTTGGAACACATTATTAATCTCTGAATCTTCTTTCTGTAACACACCATATTCGCACTGACAGTCTTTAGCACATTCTTCCTTCCTATATTTTTAATGTCAAGGGATCAACAACCATGTAGCTGGCGATTTGCATGCAAGGCGTTGCCTGCCGGGGCGCCTAGCGCCTACGCGGGTCCTAGGCGAACCAAACAAAAAAGGTAACCAATTTTTTATTATTTTATCATTTTTCTAGTTATGTTAATATGCCAAGTTATTTTGAGTACTAATATGATAAGTAATATAACAACCATAATCAACTTAAATAATTAAAAAATTTAATTGTTGACTTCATTGAATATGCAAAACCAATAGAAAAAGTTTAACAATACTCATTAATGTAATCTAATAAAAGGAAAAAAAAAAAAACTAAATCTTATCTCTAGAAGGAATGTAAATCCGCATGCAGGCTTTAGTCCATCGGTACAAAAAAAAAAACATAATGTCAATGTTGTAAAAAACGTATCGTAAGTCATATCGGTTTGGCTTTAAGATAAGCTGTATCGTAAAATATCGTAACGTATCGTAACCGTATCGTTTTTTTTTAATAAATCAGAAAAATAAGAAAAAAATTCAAAAAACTCATTAAAAAATCAGTAAAAACAAGAATAATATGTTCTTCATAAAAAAACATCAAAAAATAAGTTTTAGATGTTATGTATTACATCACAAGATCATAATGAAATTGTGAAAATGTTCAATGTCAATACATATAAAATGAAAACACTCTCGACTCTCATTCATAATCTTCATCATATTCATTCTCATCCTCATCCTCATCTCCATCTTCTTCTTCATTTTCATCTTCACGATTTAAAAAAACCTCTTTTCTCCCAACGGGAATCAGCTACCCACGCACAAATCCATGGTTTAATCAATGATTTTATTTTGAAAATCGATGATTTCCCTCCACAACGGCACAATCTCTAAGTTAAAAATGAAGAAGGGCTGGGTTTTTTATAGAAAAAACTCGAAAAGGGGGGGTTTCAGCCCCCATTTTTTGAAATCAGCCCATATCGTAAGATACATGGCATATATCGTATCGTATCGTATTTTGTAAAAGATACGTATCATATCGTATGTTTCGGCCCTGTATCGTACGTATCGTACAACACTGCATAATGTAATAAAAAAAAATTACCAGTAGGTAATAGTATACATAGAAATACACAACAATAACAATACACATAAATACATAACCATACTAACATATACATATAACAAGTATCACAATACTACATATTATATAACAGGCTAACAGTATATACTATATACATATAACAGGATGATGCAATACTGTATAATGCCCTTCAGGAAGAGGAAGATCAATAGAAGGAAAAAAATCGACATGAAGGTGACAAAAGCACAAACTATTTCCAAAGAGTTGTGCAGGGGCATAGGTCCAAAAACCAAATTCATATGGTCGAGGAAGGCGGAATTGCTTAGGATGACAATGAAATGGTCGCAGGATCTGTTCGTCCTACTATTCTGGTCTTTTGGGGACTAGTGAGGGTTCAGGGGAACTACTGCAGGGAGTGTGGGATGGCGAGATGGTGTCAGATTTGGACAGTGGCGGAGCCAGAAATTTTTTGCTATGGGGGCACTAGTACATAGTTTGTGAAAAAATTTTCTGTTATTTTAAAAATAAAGCAAATATTGGCGTGGGCAACACAGGCGTGAAGCTGGGTTGAGACTCCATTTCACATGGAGTTTTCTTGAGCTGGCGTGGGCAGGCGCCCACACCTGCCCCACGCTGGCTCCGCCACTGGATTCGGATAATTCTAGCCTTATCAAGGCCGTCTACAAGGAAGAGATGCAGCAGATTGTCTTAGACTCCGACTCTGATAGTGCTCCGGGGCTGAATGGGTTCCCGGCTTCTGATTTCACTAACTATCTCTAGATAGAAATCAGCTCTAACAACAAGAAGTGGTTACATTGGCGTAGAATGGGTATTGAGAGTAGAGGGTTGATGATAAAGATAGAGGGTTGATGATAAAGACTCCTGTAATTTTGCTGCAATTTCTTGCTCTTTCCGCACCTCTTTTGTCAACCCAGATGTGCAGACGTTGTCTATGTAAACGTTGCTGTAGGATGTAGTTTTCTTGGCCCTTTTGGCTTTGTGCCGCAATTGTTTTTGTATCATCTTCTCCATAGATGTTTTTTGGTGGTTGGTGAATAAAATTTTGGAGGAACTCTCCAGCAGGTTTGTTGTGGAACAGGTATAACAGACTGTACATAACAGTATATACATATAACATGTATTACAATACATATAACAGGAATAACAAATTGTATTACAATACAATTTAACATACTAGTATATACATATAAGTTTATAACAGGCATAACAAATTAACAATACATATAACTATATGCATAAGTACATAACTTAACCAGACTAATGTATACATATAACAGCTATAACTTATCACAATACTATATAACAGGCTAACTGACTAACAGTATATACATATAACAGTATGCATATAACAACATAATCAACATAACAATACAATAAAATCAATACAAAATAAAGTACATAGCAATATATAATTAAGAAACTTTAATTGAAAGGGAATGTGACTTCGCTTTCCCATGGATTAGGGGTGTTAGTGCCTAGGTTAACTTAGGCGCCAGCCTAGGCATCAACACATATCCCGTCACCTAAGAGGTGCACTGCCTAAGCGAGGCCTAGGCAAGGCCTTAACAAGATAGATGGGAAGCGAGTTAAATGAGTTGATTTGGACAAACATTCTCTTCCGGGATTGGATTCCGAAGAACTAAACATTTAGGATGCTTATGGTTTCTACCATGTTTTGGCTCAGTTTTGTTCTGAATTTCTAGTTCAGGAGTGGGTTTAAGAAAGTTTGTCAGGAAAGCTTTTCTATATTAAAGAAATATCCTAATAAAGGGCCACCATTAACAAATTTGCAACCCATGAAGTCAAAATGGATTTTGAATAAATGAGAGTGGAAGGTCCTACTTACGTCGGGCCGGAAAAATCCCGGCCTGGGCCGGGCCGGAGAGGCCGGCCCGGTCGGCCGACTACCTCCCCGCTTCCCCCCTTCCCGTCTCCCTCCGGCCTCCTCCTTCCCCTCCCCTTCCCCTTCCCTCCTTCCTGTCTCCCTCCCCGTTCCCCTTCCCGTCTCCCTCCGGCCTCCCCCTTCCCCTTCCCGTCTCCCTCCCCCTTCCCCTTCCCGTCTCCCTCCCCCTTCCCCTTCACCCCTTCCCGTCTCCCTCCCCCTTCCTCTTCCCTCCTTCCCGTCTCCCTTCCCGTTCCCCTTCCCCTTCCCTCCTTCCCGTCTCCCTCCCGCCAGTACGTACTGCATGAGCGCCGCCGCCTCTATTTGACCAGGGTGGTGCTTCAGCCAGTTCGTCAGCGAGTCGGCGAACTCCGGCTTCCCTTGCATCACCTCGCAGAACATGGCGGACAGCAGCTCCGCCAGCACCGCTACCACGTTCGCGTCGTAGCACACCGTGCCGCTGACGATGGCCAGCCCTTCCTTGGGCTGCAGCTCGAACCTCTCCTCCACTGGGTCGCCGGACGCCGTGACAGTCGCGACGAAGCCGGGCGGGGAGACGGGAGGGGAAGGCCGGAGGGAAGGGGAAGTCCGGCGATGGCTCCTGCGCCCCATCTCCCTCTTTATCCTCCTCTCCGCTCCCTGCTGAAGTCCGGCGGTGGCTCCTGCGCTGCCGGCGGTGGCTCTTGCGCTGCCGGTGGTGGCTCCTGCGCTCCGAGAGGGAGACAGGCCATCAGGCGTCAGCACGCCAAACGGGCCGGGCTGGGCCTCATTTTGGGTGGACCGGCCCGATACCCGGCCGGGCCCGGGCTTCAGGCCTGACGGGCCGACCCGGGCCGAGGAAAACCTGGCCGGACCGGGCCGGCCCGATACCCACCCCTTCCTACTATGTACCTCCAAAGCAAAGAACTATGAAATCAAAATGGATTTTGAATAAACTGTTTTCAATATGGCCCTCAAGTTGTTCCAATTTCATCTTTGATTGTAAGTTCTTAAATTTAAACCTGAGAAGAGTATAAAATTTTCAAGCTTTACAGATTCCTTTAACATTATGAGGTAAAACTCTGTTTTCTGCTTGCTTTGAATTTTATGAATTCCATTGTGCTCACTATGGAACACAGAAAGCTTTCAATGAGAACATGGCACATACAGATCTCAAGTGTATGTCATCTGACTTTATCGTACTAATATGTTGTAGACTAGTTAAAATAGCACACTTGACCTGAAATTTCTTTTATATATATATATATATATATATAAGTTCGTCAGGCTGGTGTCCTCGGTGGATGCCCTGATGCTATGGCCATTTGGCCGTAGAATTTCAGGCCTTGTGTGTGTGATTGTCATTCTCTCACTCTTTCCTTTACACTAAAGAATGGGCTGATGGGCAAGCAGGCATGCCCTTCGTGATCATAAGATACACACCCTAGATGAGACTAGGATTATACTCTGGAGAGGTCCATATATTGGTGGCTTTGGTAGAAGAACAAGGCAGAGAAATCAAGGAAGGATAGGAGAAAATTATAAGCTGGATCAGGCAACAAATATCCAGCTGCAATCCTTTCTTTTATAGATCATTGCCCTGTTCAATGTGTGCAGGCCGTATTTCTCTTTTACATTTTAATTTATCGATTCACTTTCGGTGGAAATTGTTCTCTCAGGTTACATGATAACAAATATGACTGTTAGAGGGCGTTTGTAACATGAATGTCGCATTTTTTGGAATGCAGTGTTCCATGTTGTTCCAAAGAACGCAATTTCCTGTTACCAAACGCCCTCAAGGACACATGGTTCGCAAAACTTCAGAATCGATGTGTCGTTTATAAGCTAGAAGTGCAAATAAAATCACTGCAAACAAATCATTTGCTGTTTAGAACAGGGCAGTTGAGTTTCGAGACAATAAGTGACCAATGCAGTAAGATAAGATACAAAGAATTATTAAAATAGATGCCAAACATAGATGAATGATGCAAAATTTGGCAATAATTTCAAAACGCAATCAAGGTGATGACAGATTCTGCCAAAGAAAGATCCATACACCATGCAAATGGAAGAGGTGATTGCCGCGCATTTGATCCACCCAAATGTGGATGCTTATCATACTCCGAATACCCATCATGCCAAATGATCACCAAATGCAAGCATCAACTATATATAAGGGATGGAAGGAATATCAGAAAATTGCATAGACATTCAGATTCAGAGAGGAGGAATCATACCAGCATTCTTCTCACAGAATGCTGCTCTCCCTGCGTTTTGGGTAGTGGAATCACAGTTCTCTCCGTTCTGAGGAACTCGTCCCCCTTGAGACACCAGGAGTCTCGTGCATCACCAATATTCTTCTGCTGTTTAGGAGAGAGAACTGCATACATACAAGTACAATCTCTAGATTTATGCTTCTGATTCAGAAGATACGAGTGAATGTACGCATGCATTCCCCACACTGGTACCAATATCACGATGCCGGGAAGTTGGCACTAGCCGAAAATCGCCCATGTTCCTTTTAGTCGACCGACGTCCGTTACATTTTAGACAGTTGGTCGCAGTGGTTTTTTCCCTTATTTTTGTTAGGGGGCTGGAACAGAGGGTCGACAGCCACCGGTGAATTTTGCCTACCACGTGAATAAACTCACGATTGCCATCTATCTGGTTTGCTGGCGTGGTGTTTTCTTCTCATGGCCGGCGACAGAGCCCCATGCCTAACGAACAACCGTCAGATGCCGTCGCCCCGGTACACATCAAAGGGGAAAAAATGGGGGGAGACTCGCCGCCGCCGGTGGCTGAGTTCTTCATGGTCGGCGTTCAGTTTTTCTGGACGCACAGGGTAGCGACGAAGAGAGTTGGAACTGGTGTCTACTTGCTGCCGGTTGCCTCAAACCAGATGGAGACCTAGTGCTGCGGGTCTGCCGCCGGGGACCGTTTTGCTTTTCTTGGCTTCCGGCCGGACACCCTCGGACGTCCGGCGAAATACTCACAGAAGAAAAGGGCAACAGAGGGCCGGCGGAGAGGGGAAATTATTTTCTCCTCCGGCCAACCACACCCATATTTGATAGGAGACAGCCACGGCCGCCGCCCTCCGCCGCTTGCCTTTGCCCTCTGTTAATGGAGGGGCAGAAGGGTCGAGGACAGCCATGCGTGCGGGCCCTATCCCTGTGTTGAAGCCGTTTTACTTTTTTTTTTTTTTTGTTTACTGCTTTGTGGACCAGATTTGAATCTCGATCTTGCTTTGGACCCGCGTGCTCATCCCTACTGGCACCTGTTGCATGATCCGTATGATTGGCGATAAGATTTTGCCATATTCAATTCTGTCATGATCCAGATCTAAGGACATGCCTTTTTGGATCCGTAATGAAGTCATCTTAGGTTCGTTGTTCGAAGCAAGTTTCAGATCACATAATATATATAATTTATCAAAATCTGCTTGTGTTTTATGTGATATCAATAATCAGATCCATATAATTGTGATCCATACTTGAACTGCAGTCTAACATGATACGGATTAGAATCATGCATTCTGTTCGTGACATTTGGGTATTGGTTATGAGTATGAATAGATGCTCTTTACACATGAAAGAACAATTAATACGGGTTGAAAATTACAATATGCAGTTAAATGTATGCATTTGATGCAGTATGTCCACCTCAAGGGGCTTGGTTCGACTTCATGTCCACGGATTTGAGATCCTTGCTGGTAAATGAGATCCAAGAGAAACAAACACGGCCTAATAGATTCAGTAATTAAGTGGATGCTCAAATCATTAACATCCTTAATCATATATAATAATATTTTTTGATGCCCAATATTCATCTTTCACAAACACTTTTCATAGTCCTTCTGAATGGCATCAAATTATTTAATTTAGTATTATTGCACGATTTTTTAGATATTTCATTAATTTTCTTGGAGCTAGGGTTGTTCAATGAGAGAAACTAGCATCTCCTTGAATAGCATGGGAATGAAATCCCGGCAAGTCTTTTCACTTGTTATTCTTTCTTGTATTCTGCCATATTTAGCAATCAAAAGGAACGCATAAACTTGGTCGGTAAGGATTAGTATGTGGTAAGTTGTCGACCTCAAAATTTTCTTTAGTTTTACATTATATAAGAAATGAAGTTCGAGTCCTGCGAGTCCTTCACAAAGGACATTCTCTATTAATGAACAGAGCAAGTCCATCCACGGAAATGTTATGTAGATGGTTCATTCCATGTTGACATTCGGCAACTTTCGTCAGCAATTATTGACCTTGATTGACGTTTCTACCGTGTCATTGAACGTTTCACCGCAATAAATCTATGCCGGGAAGAAATTTCACCAAAGTAAATCTATACCGCTAAGGAAATTCACCACTATAGGCTTCTTCATGGACAGTAAAAAGGAAAGAAGTTTCAGTGACAGGTACCTGCTATGAGTCGTTAAAAATTTCCATTCATTAACGTAAAGATGAATGTTTAATGTCGATAAATGCCCATTTTTATTGTAGTAGTAACTGATATGGTAGTACTCAAGCCTGGCACCAGATAGATCTTTAGCTCTTTCAATCATATCGTTATTCATAGTTTTCCTAAACATTTATCTACTTGAGAGTATTTCGTTTAAAATTTATTTTTTCGTATATGAGAAAATAAGAAAATTTCGTTTTATTCAATAGACATATATGATAAAAAAAGGTTTTTTGAAAATTAATTCTGGCATGTAATTACTGGTCGATAGAGCTGCCCCTGCTTAATTGTGACTAACAGTTCGTACATGACATATCCATCGCTTCATCTATCAGTCTACCCAAGCTTTTCCTCGTCACATATATCTTTACAAAACAGAGATAACTATATGTTCATGATTTTAACGTTAAATTCCAGTTAAAATTTTCAAGTAAAAGGTCTGAATCAACTTTGTCAGGCATGGGATATAAAGTAAGTAGGAGTTAAAATGTCAGTGGTGGTAATTTATAAGTCAACATTGAAGGAAAAGGCCTAGCAAAATTTTTGTCTTCTTAATCTTTTTTCCAAAATATTTGCCCATGTTTGGATGACAGAAGGTAAAATCTAGTTACAAAGGAATCAGATTTTACCCACAAAGCAAGTTTTTCTTGGCAAACCAGGATTACAAAAACCAGGTTAATTTTGACCTTGCTTGGATGTTAAAATTATGTTTACCATAATAAATAAAACATACATGCAACCAAATTGTTTTCCTAATGGTGTCGTAGTCTATAAAAATGTACTGTCAAAAATTTTATCAACATGTCAGTCGTAATGATGCTGTCAAAGATACCAACAGCATCACAAAACTTTCAAATATAAAGAACTTACATGATTGGTTGATGTGGAACAGAATCCTGGTGAGTAGGTGAAAACCACGGTGAGTAGGTGAAAACCACAGCTCACGGAGAGCCGAAGCTCCCACAAAACCCTTTGTCTCCTAAAGATATAAGCATGCTTTTGGTTTTTGGTGCATGGAATGCTGTACCAGTGTACTTATGCATTAGTGAAAAGGATGAGACTGTGAACACTTAAAATGAAAACTGGCTATCTACCAACCTGTACATCAAACCAAAATAAAAACTGGCTATCTACCAACATGTACATCAAACAGTTACACCAACCTCCATAAAGGCATTGATTTAGCTAAAGACACTTATCTGGAACAGAATCATTCCTAACGAAAGGTTCTGTGGAGAAAAGCGAATACAATGCTCAAATTTCTTGGGCCAACTTACTTTGTCTCACAAAAGTACCATCAAACGCAAAACAGAAAAGAGTAGGCTGATTATTGTTATTACATCGCTATGCTGATCAAACGCTGGATTCTTGTTTCACAAACCCCACAATAAAGTAACCAAGAAGCATATTGTTGTGCTGAGTGAGTGAATTGTGATTTTGACTATTCAGAAGCACCTAATTTACTTATGAAAGCCGTTAGATCTATTATAATGGACAATTGAAAGAACAACATAACCTAATACTACATAACCAAAATGTTTATCATTTTTTCTTCTTCTTATTTTTCTCTCAATCATGATAGATCAAACAACCCGCTGAGTAACTTTGACTAGCAATATATATATATATATATATTCCTTCCAAAAGTTGCTAGTATACTTTTTTATAGAGTTCCCATTGGGCTAGGAAGGAAGATGCTATGTTGGAAAGTACCAGGACATTAGTACACCTGACTTGAAACAAAAGCATATGTCCATATTTACATGTTCTTGGATGAGAAGGAACCCTTAAAAGGCTCAAAAAATCTCTCCTGACCACAAAAGCTTTACACAAACACCAAAATATATGTTGGGTCCGCCACAAATCTCAAAGTGGGTGGTGCCCACCTGTGGAAGGCCCACCCAGGAGGACAAGTGCCATGTGAAAGGACCCGAGTAACCATACCTTATATATATATATATAAAATCAATGAGAAATATCTCACACTTTTGAAGAAGTGATCCAACATGCCCAAGCTTGAATGTTTCATACAAAAGGTGGGTTTAACGAATTTTTTGCAAATTTGAGTACTGATTTCATACTACCAAGAAGGGTAGACTCCTTTGGAATTGTTTGGAATCAATCAATGGGCTCATGATTGTTTGCAACTTATATACATTACCCAAATCATGCTAGCAAAAACCTCGCAATTGCTTGGAAATCCATCTTTTAACTTCCAGGAAAGATCGTCATTAATATTAATTTGGTCGCGACAGAGAATGTTGAATGATTGGTTTTCCAAAGAAAAAGTGAACTTTTTCCACCTGAGAGCTGGTGGGAATTGATCACGACAACCATGGAACGGACAATGAATCTGTATCTTTCAGTAACGCTTCCTTTAAAGCAAAGTCCAATTCCTTTCACATGGAACGGGGAATCGAGCAAGCAACCAAGAAAGCCCCTCTGCAAGGAAGGCTGACATCCTCCAAATGCCCCTCTCTAGGGGAGTTTCCTATTTATTCCTCACCCATTAACTCTCCAAATCAAGTTCAGATTGCACCACTTCGAGTGGAGATGACTAAGAGTGAAAGCTCAGATCTCTCTCCCTGTGAGAAGACCATGTCCATAATGGTTAACATCCTCAAGATTTCAGCTCTTCCAGTGGCACGCATGGGTGCTAAACAGCTTGGGCAGCACAAACACGGCAAGCTGTTGCCGGGAAACGGGCTGGCCGATGAACTCCCGCCGGCCGGCCAGAGACGCGCAAACCGGAAGCCGCAGATGAATGGGCAGCCGTCATACGTGATGGAGCCGGCCGACGCCGACGCCGAGGTCGAGGATAAGCCGAGAACGATACTGAAACAGCAGACCGTGGACATCAACGATCGCGCGGATGAGTTCATCAGAAGGATGCGCAAGCGAATGGAGCAAAAGGAGGAAGTGGGGAGTGGAGATGTGTCGAGGAAATCGGTGAAGCCAAGCACAAACTACAATAAGGTGGCGAAATAAAAGCAGTTCGATTCGATTGCTAGTAGTTCCATGATTCCATCCTCAGTTGCAGGGGATATTTTTGGTTCATCCTACTTTTATAACTGTAGCTATAGCAACTGCTTTGTACTGCTGAAATAGGGGCCGCATTTGAGCCGCACCCTGGTTTGTTGATAATATGGTTCTTGTTTTTGTTTTCTTATTCTTATTCTTGTTCTTCTTCTTCTTCTTCTAACATTGTCTTGTGCTGCTTGGTTGGACAAAACTTTTCAAGGAAACTAAATCATCAAAAATTAGTTTATCATGTTCTCGTATCATTGAAAGAACCAAGACTGCTTTCCAAGGACGTGTTTGTGGACCTTTAAATTCTTTGTAAAGCTTAGAATAGATTGGTCCCCAAAACTTCCACATCAGGGGTGACATTTGGAAGGCTTTGTGCGGTTAAGAATGTTTGATTTTGCTTTAAACAACCGCTGCATCGGGGAGAACAGGGGTACCGTGTTTGCGGACCACATAAAGATTTTCTTGGGAACTGGATAGGTTACTTATACTTGTTCATAGCATGGAAAGAATGAAGAAATCGGATGCCCATCAAATCTCGCGACAGTTAGATTCCCCCTTTTTTGTGAACTTTTTCTGATCAGAAAAAATGGCAATGCTTAAGGTTGGGATACAGAAATTACAAATAACACTACGGCTTAAAAAGCTTTTTATCTGATTAATTCATTGTCTTCACGTTTTGAGGAAAATAAAAGATGTAAAACTGGTTACGCTTTTTCCAAAAGAATAAGACTGAAGTACCTAGGTCACTCCTATCAATGCCATCGAAATGTTGTATCCAATTCACTGCGTTACTAATCCAAGAAGTCCGCTAATCAAGTGATTCGATTTAATCGACAAAAAAGATACTGTACATTTATTTTCAAAAAATATAAAACATATATATGAACGAAATCTTTAAAATTGTTTAAAGAACAAAAGACCATATGTCAAATTAATTGCCAAAATTACTTTCTCACATAAGAATATGGCTAAATATCATTTTTTAACTCTACTTTAAAAAGAGGGCCACAGACATACAAGTCAAAGCCCAGTGAGAGTGGCACTCCGAGACACCAAAAACGAGCAGTGCACCCTACACAGATGAGTAGTTGGGTGGGGTTTCAGTCAGCAAAGCGGTGGATCTCTTCTACTCACCTATAAATATCATTTTTTTTAAACTATGATTAAAACAAGGCCTCTCATGTTGCCTAGCAACTGGAATGACATTTAGAAGTCGTTTGATTGTTGTCCATTGGGACAGAACAGACACGATGTCCTGTTTATCACACCACTGTTCTGTTTTCATGGACAATGATGGTCTTTGTCCACCGTTTGATGATTTTAAGAACAGAACAATACGACCTTCTTGTCCGGCGTTTGTTTACATTCTATCCGATCTGTTCGTCCAGTTCAATGTTTGTTTCTGTTATGTTTGATCTGCTTGTTCTGTCTAATGTTTATGTTTTCCATTATCATTAGACTGTATGAGTTGTAGTTGTAATTTAACCCAAATAATTACATTCATGTCTCCCAACTTAACAGTGGTTTCTTTGTTATTAAAAGAAAATACATTGAGATTGGGAGCAGGTTACGTCAGTTTATTTGCAGGAGCATGACAGCAGGTTAGGTCAGCTTATTTGCAGGAACATCTCCTCCGTCTGTCCTGTCCCTGCTGTTCGGTGGACGATGTTTGATGTACCAATTAATAAACAGAACGCCTGTTCAGCTTTGTCCCATTGCTGATGTTAAATCTCCTTTTTGTGGAGCGCACACACTAATTGAAAAAACATCGGCAGTGCCTAGTACCAACAAGTCAAGGGAAGTTGTCTCTTTTGGTATGATTCCTCCAACCCTTTGCCCTTTTGCATTCTTCCAAAGACATATCATTAGAGGAGGAGCTAGAAATTTTGCATCAAGAGGACCGCATTAAAGTTTCTAAAATTTTGACATGGATAGAAATATCATTTTTCAAATTTTTTATATAAGACAAGTAAATTTTTTAAAAATTTACATGTAATTTCTTTTTTTTTTTAAATTTGAGGTGGGGCCAGGGCCCATGCGAACCCCCTTGGCTCCACCCCTGTACGGCATTTATTGGTTTGCAAAGACAATTAGAAGGAAGAAGACTGGGATGCTACCAATGGCGAAGCCAGAAATTTTGTCTGTAAAGGCACTAATTCGAAACTTATATACTTGGAGGGACACTAATATATATATATATGTATATATATATATAATCAGATATTGGAAGCATCAATGTAAAAATAAATGTAATTTGTAGGGCCAGGCAATTGCCCACCCCAAACTACATGTGGCTCTGCCAGTGGATGCTATGGCAGAATTTCTTGTGGCTCGTGATTCAAACCTCACGTTCAAGAAAAGCAGGCTATGCTTAGAATATATGCAGGAAGAGAACATTGAAGCCTATGCACTTGATCTCCTGTTAGTGGCACATTTTAGAACCAGTTTTTTTTAATGAACAAGCACATATAGACCTGCCTAATCTTGCTTTTCAGTCAACAGAAAGTGGAAAAAAGCAAAAGAAAGAATAACAGAATATCAGACAATCAATTACCAGGCTTTGTCAAGATCTAGCTTTTAAAAGTCATGTGGATTAGTCAAAGTATAAAGAAGTGGAAGACAAGAAGCAAAGGGTAGAAGGAGACTAATTAATACAAAATATACATCGTGGGGCCTCGAAGGGTGTAAATGCAGCAATGCAATTCACATAAGAAGAGTTCATAGTTCAAATCTTGTAGCCATCGTCATGTGGTGCATTACTCTTTTTCATAGTTGGCAAGCAGACTCGAATTGGCAAATGATCGAGTCATTGGGTCAGTGAGTTGACTTGTCGACCCGATTGAGATTCAAATAACCATAATATAAATCAATGTGATGAATCATGTCAGTCAGAGGCAAGTCAAGTCAACCCTGACTTATGGCCAGATTTTTTGGTGATTCGAGCTGACTCGAGTGATTCCCGAATCAGCCCAAAGAGTTTGCCAACTATGTTTCTTTGAGCAGCAAACAGTGGCAAGGGACCCAAATTGAAGGGTGCATTATATATCGATGTAGGCCCCAAAACGAGTCAAAAGTTTAGTGACATATATAAATGTATGATTTTAAGGGCTCTAGCAGAAGATGATTTCTCTAAGTAAACATTGAAAAAATATATTGAAAAAATATCTACATTGGCACCCTTCACAATTCCCTCTTAAACCAATTTTGCTTACTGATGTAGTCAAATGCCAATTTCAATGAACATTACCACAAAATTGGAATGCCTTACTTGAAATTTCCAGCGAAAAAGGCTAAGTAGGGAGGTCTTTAAAATTTATTTTGAGAAAATAGTGATGCCCCTTAAGAATTGTTTGGTAATTGGAACATTCTGTAAATATTTTTATGAACATGCCTTAAAGATTGGGGTTGAGGCAAATTCGTAAAACACTAGAATTTGATGTTTATGAATTTGCTTCAATCTTAAAAACAAATTCATGAAACACTCACAAAGTATTTCATTTACCAAACAACTATTTACATTTCTCTATAATTTTTTTTTGCTCCAAGCATTAATATGTTCATCTGGAAACGGGGAAAAGGAAAAACTTAAAACATCTAATGTCCTCTTGTGGTTTGTGGTCACGTAAGCTTCACCTTCTTATGGAAGGATATGTCAACGTAAACAAAAAAGTTGTTCTTTCATTTTATTATTTTATTAATAAGGTCAATATTTTAGGGTATTAATTGGGAAGCTTTATTTTACTGAGAAAAATCTCGAGAATATAAAAAAATAAGATACATACAAATAATAAGAAAATTATGGAATCATAAGCTCTCTATGGATTTCCTTACAACAACATTCATAAAATTTCAAAAATAGTTATTAAAATGTCAAAATAAGCCCCAAAATAAACAAAAATAAAAAATAGATATCCTTTTGAAGATATATCACAGTTTTTTTAACAGCTTTTTATCATTTTGTAGACGTCACATGAGTACGGTTTAAACATATAACGATCAAAATCTACAGACTTGTATATTAAGCAAATTGAATATATATATATATATTGGGGACTGCATGGGAAAGAATCAGGTATCTGATGTTGTATATGGAACAAAAATTCCTTGACTTGGTCGCCCAGCACCTCGTAAGGGCCACTTTGCTTAATTGGTGGGACCCACCTTTCGGAACAAGGAGAATAAGAATTTGTATCAAGTAAAATGTCAATTGCGTAACAATTGTGCAATTACATTTTATAAGTGAGTAGGAAAAACCCATAGCAGTGAGCCTAAGTTTTTACTCAACTCCTTACTTTCAAGGGCATATGACATGCTTTTGGTGCTTTTAAGTACGGTCTTCATCGTTCTTCAAATTTTGAATCCGTAGCTGCCTTCTTCAATATAAGAAGTTAATTCTTCTAACACTTAAAATGAAAACTGACCACTTACCACTCCCATCCCAAGCCATTTTTAAGTTAATCTTCAATTTCTTTTTATATATAATCTTACCATAAAAAGTTCATTCTCTTTCCCCTTCTTTTTTGGAATTAACAATGAGAGTGAATTTCGACAAGTAAACCTAGTTATGGGCTTTTGCACAGGTAGTTGGGTGAACTGCTAACACGAGGTAGGTCACTAGTTTGATTTTTTTTAAGTGTCAACTCTTTGTACAAGACAAAACATTTGTAGGGCCTGAGGTGAGATGCTACCTTAAACGCTTATTGAAGCTTCAATGCTAGGGTTTTATTCGTGTAGATCACATTGATATGGTTAAACTTTCCAAAAGCTCTTGAAAAAAGGAAAAATCAAAACATTTTTCAACATATCTGCATTGGAGGCAAGAATAAAGAAGACTATTCTTATCTGGGCCTTCCCTTTTGCTATAATTTGAAATGATGATAATTTTCTTTGTAATTCTCCTATAAGCGTCATATTATTGTTGAGGGCTGTCAAATAAGATATTGAAGTAAATTTCTATTAACTTAAAATCGAAAACATTAGCTGCAATTTTTTTTCAATATTAACATCTGTTAGATTGTATTTATTGTTTAATATTTTTTGGTTACAAGTTAAAAAAATTCACTTAAAGGCTTCATTCTTATTTTTCTCATTTTTTCATGAGAAGCATGTAAACGGCGACTTGGGTGTTTAGACATTCTACCATCACATGAAATGCCCCATGCATTTATGCCATACAAATATTTGTCACCTGGCAAATAGCATGTGGAATGCCCTAACAAATAATATTCTTTTGTGGTATATATTTTTATCGAAAATTATCTAGTTCTTTTTTAGTAGTGGGTGAAATCTAGGTCCCAAACTACAAATTTATATTCCAATAAAAAGACCTGGATATATATATATACATATATATATATATATATATAGAACAAGAGACATTTGTAGTCCATATTGCTATAATTTTTAATTATTCTTTTCAGATGTTGCAGCTGCGTCACGGAAGAAACACACAAAGTGCCCATATGAGCTGTGGGTTGCATTGGGACATACAAAATACCCATTTGTTAAAAAAGTACCAGGGGAAAAGTCTCAACGTTTCTATGGGAAAAAAAAAATCCTTTTACTGGTTTATTTTTCTCCTAAAATTATATTTTTAAATTGGAGAAATATCTCATACAAACTACGGACGAATAGTTTGATGCAAACTTTTATTGACCTCATGGTAAATAGGCTAAATTTAGTAATAAAGGGTAATATTAAGAAAAAAGCTATCTATCCTCAAAAGGATTGGTGCAATGTTACCCTTCAAACACACATAAAATGCATGAGACATACTGACATTTAATTAAAGGGTAAAGCATTTATTCTCTTGTCTATCATGAAACCAGAAAGCTAGCAAACAGAAGAATCCCCTAAAGCACAGTGATCTGCCATCCTTTTGCATTCCCTTCTTTGGTGAAACTGAAACTCTTTTGTTATTATTCACACCCATCTCGTCAACCTGCACTCTCAAGGCCCGCTAGATCAGTAGATAGAACCACAGCATGGCTACGGGCGAGAAGGCCAACCTCTCCGTCTGCGAGAAGTCCATGACCGTGATGCTCCGCATCCTCAAAGTTTCAGCCGTCTCTCTCTCGCACCTGACTGTTGGCAGCAAGGTGAGGCCGGCGAGCGAGTTCGACGTTGGATTACCGCTGCTGAATCCTGCAAGCCAAGAGCAGCAGGTGCCGGACCTGCTGGAGCCTGACATATCGAAGAAGCCGAGGGCTCTGACCGTGGATCATCATGTGAAGCCTGTTGAAGCTGATCTGGACAAGCGGTCCTCTGATTATATTCAAGACATGCGCCGGAGAATTTCGTCGGAGGCAGATTCAGAGGCCGGCGATACGCTAAAGAAGCCAAGCGGCCGACCATTAGTACGTTGAATCAGAAGTTGCCGAATAAGCTCTAGTTCACCTTCTGTATGTTTACTTTTCTTGTGGAGGAAAATACTGATTGACATAGCAGAAATGCTTGCTTATATATAGAGGTAAACTGATATAATAAGGACGTCCATGACTACGTGTATGTGATGGTCCCAGTGGCAATGACTCTGGTTGGGCCTTGTGTAAGCTATTGTTTGCCAGCCGATCGAACTCCATAGTCGCAAATATTGTTTTCAGATTTTCAACTGTCATTTTTCTGTAAAGTTTCATAAATAGTGAGCTTGAAAAAAAAATACGGCAAATTTTAAAAAATTCTAAAAATTTTAAAGATTGGGGAAAAATAAAATAAATGAGAAACGATTAAGACAAAATAAAAAAACTAAACTAAGTAGACAAGCAAAAAATAAAAATCAGAAAATGAAAACGAGCAATATGACATTGAAAAAACATGAAGAAAAATGTATAAAATGAAAAAAACTTAAAAAAGTGATTCCTTTTTGTTTTGGTGCTTTTCCAAAAAACGGCATTTTTTGCTCGCTTATTTTTCATGTTTTAAATGTATTTTTTTTTTCGAAAAACACGTCTGGTTGAATGCTTGTATGACAATGCTAGCTTCTGTACTGGCATCTCTCTCTCCTATGTCTTCTGTTGCTTTGGAAGTTTTTGCTTAATAATGGTATGACTCTCTCTCTCTTACACACACATTTTTTTTGGGTCTTTCATTGTTTGATAGCTGGAGCCCTTTCCCTTAAAGCTCTTTTACATCCAGATATATTTGAAAGTTTTTCTATATCTATCGAAAGTCTTGCGGCAACAACTTCTAACAAAATTCACAGGTATTTAAGAATAATGTTTTCTTATATAACTGGACGGACCTCAAAACTTGATTCGTTTTCATATTTTCATTCGTTTTCCTTTGTCTGGCTTGTCCAACTTGTTTAAAAGGACTGAAGGAGGTCAGTCATGAAAAAAATTCGTAACCTGACGATTTTATAAGGCATTGCAAAGTTTAGAATCTTTTCTTTTGCTTTCAACAATCAAAGCAGCATCGAATAACAGGATCCTCTTTTTTGTCGGCCTGAAGAACGATATTTCCGCGGGTCCTGATAAGATGGGATCTATTATTTCTTTCATGTTCTTTTGTTCATACAAATGGAAATAAGACTGTTGCAAATACATATTTGGAAATGTGCTTGATCCGTTCAAGCAAATTCAGAAGGGTACTATGCATAGATGCTTATATTTCAGGGGAGCAAGAGTATTATTTTATACTACAAAAGAGAGCCGAAGTTTCCACTCAACTTCTTATCCCCTAAAAGTATAGAGCCTCAGTGCCTTCTAGTGCTTTCCAACTTGCACATCAGTAGTCTCACTTTTGCAATACAAAGAATTGACACCTTGAAAATTTAAAATAGAAACTAGCCACCTGCCACTGTAGCTCAACCATTGTGCCGACCCCCTCAAGGATCATCTAGTAAATGAAGAATTCTATCATGAAAAACTGCGCCAAGAGACAATGGCAAGCCAAAACGGAGATACCATGTGTCGATGGGCTTGGACAAAACCGTGAGATGAATAAAGATGCCAATGTCATTAGAAACCTCATGTTTCTAAAGAAAAAATTCTTATATATATCGCCAGATTAGGAAGCACGATTCTAGTTTGATTCTTTGTGCATTAAACAGTCTTTACACGTCGCCCTTGCAATTTTATATCATCATCGGGGTGTCCATTTGCCATCATATAATATATGATAATATATGGCATAGAATCAAGAAGGAATAAACTAATAAGAAATCTGATCAGGTAATATGGTGTACATGTGACCACCATGACCAGGTACCCTCACAATCCATGACCATTATCTCATCAAAACTGTTGTTCTTGACACAGGAACAGTGCAGTCCAAGTTGCAACTAAAGAACTAATCAGGAATGGCTTCCAAATTCAATTGGCTGTCATAAAGTGGGCAAAAGCAAGCGATTCCTGCGATGGCTTTTAGTAGTTACCTGCAATTATTGGAGTTCCTTTCATCAAATTAATCTAACCAGCTCCAAAGTGTACTATGCAATTTGGCAAGTATATATTTCATAGATTCTGGAAGTACAAGGAACTATAAAGCCTAAATTATTTTAATGGACAAGCAGGTCCTGGTTACCTGAATTGAAGATATTGCTTAGCTACAAGCACCAGAAATATTGATCATCTATGGCACATAAGTATGGCGTACACATATTCAAAGGGGAAGTTGAAATCAAACTTTGTCCATTGAAGAACATAGATGGAGCAATTTTGTAGATCTAACTTCCGATTCACTCTGTGAGAACATGGGCTGTCCATGAAAGACACCATGCCCCCCTCTCCCTTGAGAATCTATGGATTCTTTATCGGTGTATAGACAGCTATTTCTCTTGTATAATTTTAAATTCAGCCTTGATATTGAGAAAATAGAGCCCGTAAGGCTTGTTTGGCTCCAGGAACACACCGTGAGTATTTCATAAATTTGCCTCAATCTCTATATTATCATCCACTCTCTTATATTTGTACACTTCTTCACTTTTATAAATTTGTGACATGTCATTTGAAAGGATAAATGTGAAATTTAGTGATTGAGCGTAATATAGTCTCTCACATGATAATTTCCAAGAAAAGTACAACCATTATTCTGATTCCTTTTTCCAAAGGTAAATTAAAAGGTAAGCCTGGAATGAAATTTCTCAAAAAGATAAGAGCCAAGGCCGAGAGTAGAAGAGAAAAAACAAATATACGATTCTACCTTTGTCACAAAGAATCACAAGAACATCTGATGTTTTCAATATTTGTGACCATTTAAATGGCATAAAATCTTGGAATATATTCATCTCATGATGCACCTAAACTTCCATTATTATCTTTCTCATAATCACTAATCCATTAAGAAGGTCCAAATCGTCATACCATTTCTTTAGCGGCTGCCTTTCGAATTTCCATAGGCATATTCTATACCCATTCCCCAATAATGGGGTGGGGAGACTGGCAATCATACCCCATTCTGCATGTTCCAAGTGTTTCTTCCCTTATGAGACATCATTCTCTTTGCAATATAATGTCAATCTAAGTCACATGGGTAAGGGTATGGGTATAAAGATGTAAGTACAGTCATTAGATTTAAGAAATTTAAGGTTCAGGGTATGGTAGACTCTATATAAATATATATTATATGTATAATAATCCACAAAAATTCTCAAAATTAAAAAAAATCGGAAGAAAATATAGAATCTTGAAGGTTTGGCATCAAGCTACTTTCTTAGGTAGGAGATTACATTTTGGCGTCAAACTCTGAAGCTCTTTTAACTTGAACATCTTAAGTTAACTAACCTATGAAGTTTTTTCCGATCCTTTCTCTTGTTTGGATCGGATAATTTGACTGAGCCATTCAAATATATATATATATATATATATATATATATATGATTAAGAAATCAGATTGGATTTAAATTTAAGAAATGGCAACCAATCGGACGCGAGGATATACATAGATATCCGATCAGATTCAAATTTAGATTAATATCAAATTTTGTTTTCAACAAATATCTTATGTCCAATGCTCTTACATTTTGAAAATCAGCCGGATTCTGTTCAAAATTCGGATTCAGATTTATATATGACTGGTTTTTTGTTTATATTTAAATCCAAATTCAAATATGAGTATGTAATATCCAAAAAAGTGGATATGGTTAAGAGTACATCCGAACCGCATCTGTTGACATCCCTGTTTGTGGGCGAAGTCAGCAATATTTTTATCCAATGTTATTTCTGCTTAGTTACGTGGAATTTCAAGTATGTTAACTCCACATAGCACAGTTTTACAGGGGAACTGAAGCCATAATGCAATTATACCTCATGCAATCCTGAAAGTGGTCGCAACCAGAATACATAATTCAATTCTTGATCGAACAATTTCAAACTGGCTTAAGAGTACCCACTGATGAAATGCAGAAATTTGTGTCCTGTGCTTGTTTGATCATGGCTGACATATACTTCATTTCATTTCCACGGTTCATTTTTGTTAAAAATAATAGCATATAGCTGGTCATCTCAAATTGGTCCAAATATCTATTAGCCAATCCACTTCTATCGACCAACAAAACACCAAGTCCTAAGGAAAGTTTGGTAGGATTCCTCATCCACCGGTTGTATTCTTCCACAGATGTTGACATGATAGAAATTTTTTGTGACACATGACTCAGCTTCTGTTCAGAGAGAGCAGGATCTATGGGCAAAGAAAATTGGTTGTGGTACATTTTTAGAACTTGCAGTTCTTTTATAAGATCTATAAAACATCTCGTAAATGTTCCATCCGCTTGGCTAAGGATATAGAATAAGAACTTCATGTTCAAGAAGATCAAAGAATTTATGGATATTTGTGAACCAATCAGGGCTTGGGCTTGTCATGGCACCCGATCCATAAAATCAGCAGGCGCAAGTTCAGTACCTAAAATCTAAACACACTGACTCAATTAGAAGTCTAGTACTTAACTCGAGCTAATAGATCATCCATTTTGTGACTTCGATCTGAATTTCCCATTTAAGCCCCATTAAAACAAACTTGTTAGATCTTTTTAAATGGTATAAGCATAATGTTGTATTAAAGAATGACATTTTTTTTACTAGTCACGCTGGACCTGGTAACCAACACGCTTCTTCATGAGTTGGGTTCGGGTCAGTTCTTCTAGGCCTGGCTCAAGCTCAGGCCACTGGATCAAATTTACTCATTTCAATGACAAAAAGTGTCTTTTTCTTGTCCTACTCACTCATGTTTATCTCATACTCATTTAGTTATCTAAGTTATGAATATAAGATAATAATAGGTTAATGCAATGTAGAGATATTAAAATAAATACACATATTGGTAATGGGGTCCTCAGCGTAGGCTGCTCGTGTATATAGAATTCATTATATGCTACTTGTTTGTGAACTTTTGTATGAAGCGAAAGGCAACCTTCAAGAGGAAACTTCTCGCCGACCACCAAGCTGTGCACAGTGAACCGGCTTAAACTTTTGGGGCCCCCAAACTTTAAAAGTCTCTTCATGCAATCCCAACAACTCAGTTGCGCATCTGCTGGAAGGTCATCTGGTCGATGACGGAATTGTCAAAGAATCTACTCTTTTCCACTCAAATTTCTTTTGAGAACAATTCCTTTCATATGGAAGGAAGAAACCGAGAAAGCAACCAGGAAAGCCCGGCCCCCCTAAGGCTGCCATCCTTCAAATTCCTGCCGCTCTCAGGGGAGCTTGCTTCCTACTCATTCACGGCCCGACTACTCAAATTAAGTCTGGGACTCTGGATTGCACCAAGAGTGGAGATGACTACAAGTGAAAAGGCAGATCTCTCTCCTTGTGAGAAGACCATGTCCACAATGGTTAACATCCTCAAGGTTTCAGCTCTTCCATTGGCACGTATGGGTGGTAAACGGCGTGGTCAGAACAATAGCGGCGACGCCGGCAAGCCGTTGCCGGGGAACGGATTGGTCGATGAACCGCAGCTGCCGGAGCAGGGACGCGCAAGCCCAAAACCGCAGATGGAAGGGCAGCCGGCGGACGTCGACCCGGCTATGCCGAGAACTAGGAAGTCCACAGCGACGGGCGATGTCGACGAGCGCGCAGATGAGTACATTCAAAAAGTGCACCGGAAAATGCTGGGGGAGGAGATTGTGGGGATCTGTGGAGGAAGCGTTGAGGTCAGTCACATACTAGAAGAAGGTGGTGAAACAGAGGCGCAGTTCAGTTGCAAGTAATTTCTCGGTTTGCAGGGGACATTTTTCTTTCTTTTAAAACCATAGCTGTAGCATCTGCATGGTACTGCTTGAAATAAGGAGTCTTACAGCACCCTGTCCTTGTGACAATAATTATAATAAGCATCCACTTATTGTTCTCATTCCTTTTTTATGATCTAAGCAAGGGGAAATCTCTCTCTCTCTCTCTCTCTCTCTCTCTCTCTCTCTATATATATATATATATATATATATATATATATATAAAAGAAAGTTGGTAAAACCAGACTTAAGAGACAAAAAAACCATACCTATTGATTTTTTTTTTAAATCTAACCTTATAGATACGATCTTAAGAGTAATTTGATGATAAACATATATTAAATTAGTAGTTTTCTTACTTAAATCATGTTTTCTTAATAGTAAAAAAAATTGGTATTATAAAATCAATTTTTTTTAAATGACTTGAACTAAAGCGTGATTTATATTAACTTAGTATTTAGAAACACTTTAGAAGGTTTTTATTTTGTTTAAAAGACTCTTAAACATGAATTTAAGAGATTTGGTTTTTATCCCTTATCCAAGTGGTCTAGTACCTACCAATTAATATATATATATATATATAAATCAACCGGCTATCTCTATGGCTTAATGATTAATAATTTTTTTTATGTTGTATTGCTAAAAAACCATCGCAAAAATTTGCTTTTGTGGCTAAAAACCATAGTCAAGAATTGTTAGTTGCAAATGCAACTTTTTGTGACCGCTTTAGCGACACAAAGTAAACAAAAAGACTATCCGGTAGCCAGTGGATTTCAATTCGTATATATAAATATATATATATATATATATAAAAATATATATATAAATATATATATAATATATATATATATATATATATATATATATATATATATATATATTTATATATATATATATATATATATATATATATTATATATATATATATATATATATATATATATATAGTGATGCAACTCTCTGCACACCTAGATGTCGAAAAATGCATATTAATTTTCCTGAAATAGGAATAAATCTAACTTTTCTCTTAGATTACCGCTTTTCTTTAGGAGTGGATGATAATCGATTTCAAGGTATCAAAGTCTTGGTTTCCACAGACATATCATGACTTTTCTTGGTTTCCAAGTAAATTCTGAATGAAGAAATATAGAGATGACACGGTACAATTTCTTGACTCATGACTCGATTCTTCTACCGTAGCGGAGCTGCAATGTGACTGTTGTATTCTTCAAAAATCCCATTGAGATAAACCCAGCTTCAGTCACATGCTATGCCCACATCAAACCTGGGTCCGCAACTCAAAGTGCTCCTCAGCCAAAAATTCTAGCCCCATAACTGTTCTTCAAAAAAATGTGAGCCATATGCATTCTCTTGTTATTAGCACACTTTAGAACTTCCAGTTCTTTTCATAAGATCTATAATCACATCTCCCAGAAGATCAGGCAAGCAGATTTCAGAGAAATCTAGCGTTTAGAAAGTCATCTTGATGGACTCAAAGAAAGTGGAAGACAGAAAGTAGGACTCAATACAAAATGTTCAGCCTGACAAACTTCACTATTCATTCTTATCACTTGCTTAGCGATGAAGTCAAATGCCAATTTCCGCGTAAAACTTCATTACCACAGGCCGGGAGTGGCCCTCCTTGAATTTTCCCCCTAAAAAAAATCTATATCAAACATTATTTTAAAATTTAGCTCCCCTTAAACTGTGAGAAAGCAATGAAATTTTTGTTTTCTCTGTTGGCTCCTTGTAGTAATATCTTCACCTGCAAAAGAAAATATATATAACAACTTTGGGCATTCCATATATACTGGTGTAATCAAACATATTTAAACTTCCTTTTTCAAATGAAGAAAGATATGTTTAAAGCAGTCACACAAGTTGTTATGAGATTTTATTTGCATGGTTAACACTTTAGGGCGCTGTTCATGAGAAGCTGTTTTCCTCAGATAGATCTTGAGAGTGTAAAAACAAAAAATACACAAAATAATAAATAATTGTGGAATCATAAGTTTCCTATTGATTTTCTTCAAAAACCTCGACAAAAGTTCAAAACTAGTTAACGAAAATGTTAGCATAAACTCTAAAAAGCCAATCAAAGTCAAAGAAGAAAATATGTTTCTGGAAAAATACCACAAACTTATATTCTGGTAGACTTTGAAGATTTCATATGCATCTACATGATATATTTGTGACCATGGACTATTTAATATAACCATCAAAATATTTAAGGACAATCTTTGCGCACGTCGAGAAAGGCAAGAGGAATCACTCGAAAGAGGCAGTTCGAGGGGGAATGTGCACCTCTTCGTATTCCCTCATAGGCTTGCTTATATATTAAGCAAAATAAATATCAAGCAGACGAAGCAAAAGACGCAGGTGCAGGGCCATGCAAACATAATGTCGATGATTCTTTTCTCCATCTCATTTTTCATGTATGTTTGGAGATTGCATGCATATGAAAGAATAAAGTATGTGATATTGTATAGGGAAATAAAGTATGTGATATTGTATAGGGAACAAAAGATATTTCATGACTTGACCACCGACCACTTCGTAACAGGGTCATGGTACATAATGGACGTTGGACCCACCTATAGAACCAGGAGCAGGATAAGAATTTAGATCAACTAAAAATGTCAATTGCTCTGAAATTGCCACAGCGCATTTTACAAGTCAATCTTCAGTTTTTTTTTATACAATTTTAATTGCGTGTAGAGATTTGACTTACATGACCTGATAACGGCAGAGATCAAGTTGCATGCACACTTTTTTTTGTGCACTCAACCATGGGCATCGCTAGAAAAATGTCAAATTATAGTTTTAAAATTTTAATCGGGGCTAAAATATCATTTTACAAAGTTTTTATATCATTAGACAAGTGAATTTTTTTTAAATTTACATGTAATTTTTTTTTTGAGGGGGCATGGTGCTATGCCCGTGCATGCAACAAGTATGCACCAAAAGGAGTAGAGGGTATTTTTGAATTTTCTATGAAATAATGAGTATTTTAGACTTTTTTAACTTTTTCACTTATCTTTTTGAAAAATTTTCTTTTTTATTTTAATGAGGGTATTCTGGTCATTGCACATTGTATATTTTCATGTACGAGGTTGTGCACATAACCAGCTTAGATAATAAAACACATTTTTTTTTTCTTTCTCAAAAAATATTGACATGGGTGAGTTTTCCACTACCTGTGGCGACTATGAAGCCCCCAGTAGCTGGTTCTGATGTTCGTGGGTACATACCAGCCCTTCATGTGAAGCAATGGTTTTATTGAGAAAGTCTCTCAATCTGAATGCAGTTTTCTGGTGCCATACAGGTCTATCAAGCATTACAAAACAATACCATGAGAGTGCTAAAGATGATTCAATTAATAAACTAAATGACAACTACTATCTTCCCTACCGAAAAAACATTATTACTTGGCTGAGAGCCGAAGCCCCTATCGTTCCCATCCATTAGATGCTGTTTGGCAGTAGGATACTTTGTGAATATCCATTATTTTATGAATCTGACATAACTTTTTATGGCAGATTTATGACACTCACATTGTGTCTTTATTGCCAAACAACCTCTTAGGTACTATTTTTTATGTTTCATTATAGTTTAACTTGCATATTGGTGTCGCAGCTAAAAACATTACGTTAGTGCGAATTCCATAATATTTGATGTCATCCTTTCCATAATATTTGATGTCATCCTTTGCACATTCAGTGGTACGATAAATTAGAAAGTCACTGCTATTTGTCTCAACCCCAAAAACAGTTAATTTCCTTTATTATGCCTTTAACTGTAGGTATTTTTTTTTCATGAAAACTACTAAGGCCGGGTTGATAGTTGAAACAAATCTCCATTAACTTAAAAATAAAAAACGTTAGCTACATTGTTTTTCGATATTACATTTTATTATTGCTAGCACTACAAAAAAAAATGGCCGTAGCATGTCAGTCAAGATGAACTTCCATTGACGCGAAAGGGAAAATGTTAAGGGGTCAAAGGGCGCGTATGTAAATTTTATCGTTTTAACTACTAATTTGTTGTGTTTCAAGTTAATCAAAATTCACTTAAGCCTTCATTGACAGTTTAGTTGCGTGAAGACTACATGCCCTTACCAGGAAAATCACAAAAAGTGATCACTTTTTTAAATTACGGGCAAAAATTTAGCTCCCAGTGGAGAAATTTAACTCTTTAGTCGTTCATTCAAATAAAGCGACCCAGGTATCTATAGGTTGTACTTTCCATAAACAAAAGAAATTTGTAGACTATGTCCCATTTGAAAGTTAAGTCTTTTTCAGATGTTGCGGTTTCTCCTGTTCACACAGAACAAGCATACAAAATGCCCATTGGAGCGTCGTTAGTTCTTCCATATCAAGCGCCCATGTTTGAAAAAACAGCAAGGAAAAGTGTCATCACTGAAACAACATAAAATTACCAGCAAATTACTTCTATGTTACCCTATCAATCTTTCAACACCTTTTTTTTTTCTTTGTTTGCAGTGAAATCAGATCATTTCTTTCTAAAAACCTATCTCTAACCTACGTACCTATTAGTTAAAAGAATCACACTGTGTTACTTTTTAATGAAAGGGCAATATGTTCCATACAAACTATTATAGAAGAATATATATGAAGCTAGTATGCATCTATTGACCTCATGAGAAGTGAAAAAAAAAAAACTATCTGGTAAAAAATATTGTACCAAAGAATTGTAATTTAGTAACAAAGAGTAATAACAAAAAAAATGCTGCCAGCCAATGGTTGTTGCTTCTCAAGTCAGAAGTTAGCTTAAGCATTGTTGTTGTTAAGACAATCACAGAAGATGGTTCGTTTTTGTGATTATAAACATACAGGAGGCCCAAAAAAGCATTTGCTGAGTGACGTGGTAATTGTCTCCCTGGGTGTACATGTTTGATTAAATTAATAAGTTAACTTTTCACCTGTACCAATTAAATGAGGTGAAATTTTCATACGGATGCATTGTCTCCCCCGTCCAGTAATCGCTGAGGATGCAAAGTCTCTCATGCTTAGATGAATATGTTCATGTCTATAATATCCCATCTTTAGTTAGAGCATTCTTTCATTCAAACACAAGCAATCCTCCTAAAGGCTGAAGCTTCCATCTGACCCCTTTTTCTCTTAAGGTACAAGACCAACCATATTTAATGAGAGAATTCTCTCGTTCAAACGCAATAAAACTTTCAGGTGAGCGAAAGAGACCCATCATCTCACTAAAGTCATAAGTTTCCCCCCAACTTCTCCTTCTCTTAGCATATAAGGCATCTTTAGTTATAGAATTCTCTCATTCAAACACAATAAAACTTTTAGTGAGCAAATGAGACCCTACCATCCCACTAAAGTTAGAAGCTTCCACTCAACCTCTCGCTCTCTTAGCATACAAGGTATCAGGGGCAAAGCCAGGATTTTTTTCAAACGCGAACCAAATGGAGGCTTGGTTTTGTGGGTTGGATTTGACACATTCAAAAAATACATAAAAGCAAAAAAAAAAATCAATCTTTACACTTTTTTTTATTTTTTTCGTTGGGTTGGGTAAGGCCATGACCTAGGCAGCCCCCCCCCTCCCTCTAAACACAACGAAACTTGGCCATGGAAATAACTTATACCACCTAAAAGTTCAGACCGGTCCCGTTCAATTTTGATTCCCCCTTTGTAAAAAGAAAAAGTGGAACACATGTTTCAGGAAAATGGCCTGATATTTCATAATAGATAGTCGACTGACTCTATGTCGTTTTTAACAATGATAATTAATGGACAAAGCATCTATGCTCTTTATCTGGAAATTCTTTTCAGACGATCGGAACCAGAAAGCACACATAAGAATCCCCAAAGAACAGTGATCATCTGCCATCCTTTTGCCTTAGGGAAGCTTTTCTATTTATTCACTCCCATCTCATCGACCTGCTCTCTCAGAGAGAACCACAGCATGACTAAGGACGAGAAGGCGAACCTCTCCGTCTGTGAGAAGTCCATGACCGTGATGCTCAGCATCCTCAAAATTTCAGCCGTTACTCTCTCGCACCTGACCGTCAACCAGCTTGGAGTGCACGGCAACGGCAAGGTGAGGCCGGCGGGTGAGTTCGCCGTTGGATCGCCGCTGCTGAAACCCGTCAAAGCGAGCTCGAAGCAGCCGGCGTACCTGATGGAGCCTGACATAGTGGAGAAGCCGACAGCCCTGAGTGTGGATCGTGTGAAGCCTGTTGAAGCTGATCTCAACAAGCGCTCCTCTGATTTTATTCAACATATGCGCCGGAAAATTTCATCAGACGTGGATCCAGAGGCCGGAGAACATGTACCAAGAAAGGCTACGAGGCCGACCATTAAGAGGAATCAGAAGTTGCGGATGCCTTCTGCTTACCTTTGAATCTTTGATCACTTGGATGGAAACGCTGGTTTAACGTAGCAGAAATGCAGATATATATAGTGGTAGAATAAGGTCTTCTTTTAGTATATGTTTGTTCTCGTCGCCATGGTAATGACAAGGGACTCTGGTCAGAGGTCAAGTGTCAGTGTGGCTGCCATCCAATGTTTCGAAATCTTCTGACTTGGACTCAATTGATGATCCATTATCCACCTGTGTGACAAGGTTAGTCAACTCGGTGACTTGGGCTGGGTTTTGTTAACTATTGTTTTAGAAAGAAAAACACTATATAACTTGCAATTTAAAATATTAAAAGGTTATCATGCCAATAACTTGATTGCTTGTATTTATATAGTTTATGAACTAGTCAAGGTAACATTTAAGAAGACCATGATTATGTTACCACTAAAAAAAACATGAAAACACTGTTGAAATGTTTTCATGTTAAAAAAACATGAAAACCTTATACAAAAATTAGCAAGTACTTAAAAAGAAATGTTTTCTTGTATAACTGGAGAGACCTCAAAGCTTACACCATGATTATGTTACCACTAAAAGAACATGAAAACACTGTTGAAATGTTTTCATGTTAAAAAAACATGAAAACCTTATACAAAAATTAGCAAGTACTTAAAAAGAAATGTTTTCTTGTATAACTGGATAGACCTCAAAGCTTACTTCTTTTTCATCTTTTGACCAATCGTTTTCCTTTGTGTCTTGTCCAACTTGTTTAGAAACTGAAGAAGATTAGTCATGAAAAAAGAATCGCTACCTAACATCAGCACAAGGCCTGTGAAGTCTAGAATTTCTTCTTTTGCTTTGAAAAATCAATGCAGCATCGAAGAACAGGGTTCTCTTTATTGTAGGCCCAAAGAATGATATTTCTGCTGGTCCTGATCAGATGGCTTCCAATTCAATTATTGCCTTCATGTCTTTTGTCCGATCGATAAAAATGGAAAAACACCGTTGGATATACATGTAAGAGAATGTGTTAGTTCCGTTCAAAACAAGTTTCTTAGCTCTGCTCATGTCTTTTGTCCGATCGATAAAATGGAAAAACACTGTTGGATATACATGTAAGAGAATGTGTTAGTTCCGTTCAAAACTAGCTTCTTAGCTCTGCAAAATTCACTATATAAGATGTTCGAGATACCACATAAGCAAAGCGATTAATAATTCTATGTCATGAAAAATACCACACAAGAATAGAGATTAATAATTCTATGCCATGAAAACTGCGCTAGCTGCTTGACAAATAATGGCAAACCAAAATTGAAATACTTCATATCGATACGTTTAAATAAGCCTCCAGGTGAAGGAAAGATGCCAATATCACTCCAAGCCTCTAGTCTCTAAAAGGAGAATTTCTTGTATCACCAGATAAAATCAAAAGCATGATCCTCGGATTGATTCTTGTATGTAAAACAACCTTTACACGTTTTGGACATCTATTTGCCATATATATATATATGGTATAGAATAAAGAAGGAATAAATTAACAAGAAACCTGATCAGGTAATATGGTGTGTGAGAACCAGTACCACACACATCATGATCACCATTATCCCATCAACAAGACAACAAAAAGCCAATCCGAGACAGATATGTGATCACTGGTAAGCTGTCAGAAGGGTCACCATCCAAAAACTGTTGTTCTTGACACAGAAACAGTCAGTCCAAGTTGCAGCTAAAAGCCTAACCAGTAATCACTTCCAACTTAACTTGACTGTAGTAAAGTTGGCGATTCTTGTCAAAGCAAATAAAAATTCATTTCGGAGTTGTTTAGTGACAGTAAATCTGCACCAAAGATTGAAGCGGATTTGTGAAACACTGTCGTTGGAGCAGATTAGTTCCTATTACCACTTGGTCTCTTCCATCACAATCAAATTAATTTAACAAGAACCAAGATGTACTTTGCAGTTTTCCGAATACATACTTTATCTATTCCAAAAGTACAAGAAATTATAAAAGCTACGTATACTTTAGAGGGCAATATTTAAGCAGATCTCAGCTACCTGAATCATGGATGCTTAGATAGTTTGAATGTGCTCATCAGCACCTGACCTGGAGGTGTACATCATCTATGGCACGTAAGTTTGCATACACATATTCAATAGAAGAACCGCCCGATAGTTGAAGAAACACATGGCCCGTAAGTATGGATAAAAAAACATGGAATATATTCGTCTAATGATGCATGTAAACTTTCATGATTATCGGTCTCAAAAACATTAATGCTACCTTTCCAATTTCTAAAGGCGTATTCTATACCCACTTCCCAATACTGGGGTGGGGATGCATCGGCAATCATGCCCGCTTTCTCCATGTTCCAAGTTATTGTCTTCCTAATGAATCTAATGATCCATCATTCTCTTTACTAGGGGCGGAGCTAAGGAAGGACTTGCATGACCCTAGCCCAACCTCAATTTTTGAAAAAGAAAAATTACATATAAATTTAAAAAAAAATTATTTGTTTTGTATAAAAATTTTGAAAAATGATACTTCAACTTGTATCAAAATTTAAAAACTTTAATTTGGTCTCCCTTATAAACAATTTCTGGCTCCACCCCATGCTCTTTACAATATAAAGCCAAGTTAGCCTTTCAAACCACCCCAAATATGAGCACTTTGCAATCCTCATTCGAAAGATAGTCTTAATGTCGATTGAGAAAATTACACATCGCATGCGGGAATGAGCACTCGCATCTATCTTGACAAGGAAGGGGACTCTTCACTGGCTGAAATAAAACCACGACAACAAATATCTAACCTTCTCAAAGATCAGTGAACATGGGATGCAGAAGTGCAAGTAATACCAGCATGATTACCATCGTAAGTTTGTAACCAAGGGCGGAGCCAAGAGAAGGCTAGCAAGGGGGGCGTATGCACCCAACCCCCTTCATTAAAAAAAAAAAAAAAATTAAGAAGAAAATTTATATTTGTGATTTTAAAAACTTTTAGTTTGGCCTATAAAAAAATTTTGAAAAATTATAGTTCGGTTCTTGTCAAAATTTTGAAACTATAGCTCGACTCTTCCAATGAAAAATTTTTGGTTCTCCCCCTGATCCTGTCAGTTAATCTATGCAAAGTAAGAGATGTTTGATGAAAATTTGTCGCTGAACTATTCTCCAAGCGTTATGACAATAGAAAGAAAGTTGGGAGAGGATCAGGCAAAGTCTTGTGCTTGCAGTTTCAACGAAAACAACTTTTCTTTTATACTTCCAACTGGAAGATCTGACTTCTGTCAATTAAGATGGATGTTAGTGCAGTAAAATCCGAGCTAGGAATGTAAGAAGGCTTCTGCTTCAAGTTGGGCTTGCAAAATTCGGGTTAACCAAACAAAATTGGAATTCAAGATACTTTTGTAGTCTACAATACTGTAGACACGAGGGCTGTGTCATCTCCGAAAATGTTCCTCTCTCAGCAAATGTGAAATAAAATAAATCATGCAGAAATATGCTTTTGATGTAGGTAGGAAGTAAAGCCCTGCTAAAGAAGTCAATATATCGAATTTGGATTGGATGTCTGCTCAAATCATTTAGAAAAGAAACAGTTATGATAAACATTTGATGTCCCATGGAGAAATCAGATCGGATTCAGACTTAAGAAATGACATCTGGTCAGATTTAGATTTGGACATACAAAGATATTCGATGAGATTTGTATTCAGGTTCAGGTCTGATTTTGTTTTAAATAAATATGTTATACCCAATACCCTTACATTTTGAATGTCGGCCGAATTCGGTTTAAAATTAGTATTCAGATTTGGATGTCAACTTAAAAATCTGATTTGGATGGGGTCGGAATTGTGAAATCTGGGTTTCAGTTTCGGTTCAGATAAACTTTTCTTCATTTGAATTCTAATATTAATTTGAATCCGAATCTGGGGAACATCCAAAAATGCAGGTAGAACTGACCGGGAGAAAAAAATTCAAAAATAACGTGACGCATGTAGAACTGAAAGACTTCAAAGAACCAAACACTTCTTAGATTCCTTTTCGCTTTTCCTCTGGAAGCCTCCCCATGGCTCCCCTAAAAATTCTGGAAACAAATTTTTAAGTTTCGGATTGTTTAATTGAAGACCTTAATGGTCGTATATATCATGACTTAACATCTGGTTTTCCTATTGACATGGTCAGCAATGTGTGATATAATAACCTTACAAGGTCTGTCGATCTCCTTAAATGGCAACCCAGCGATATTGTCAGCGGACATGACTTTGCTTTGCATTTCTTTGAAAGTTCCTCATAATTTCGAGTGCTTTTTTAAGGTATGAGCTAATTTGATAAGCAAATGTTTGATTCTGCGTAACATGACCTTCAAGATCATATTGAAATGAGTTATTTTTGAAAATTTGCTTTGGGCTTTGCGAGTGCTTTTTGTGCTTTTATAGGCAAAGCCAAACCAAAGCATTCAAAGCTTTTGGTTGTTCCGGATCATCAAGGTCATCAAGTTTTTCAGGACATCAAGTCATCAAGGTTTGATGGATTTCAAACGATTTATGAAAAAAAAAAAGGATCAATTGCAATTATATGTCACTAAAAAAAGACATCTGTAAAAAGAGCCAGCTCCAGTCGCCAGCCGAGGAATCGATAAGATTCAACTTACCTAGGCGGCTAAAGGACTTGTACTAGCCTGCAAGCCCTAAAGAATGTTCAAGTCGAACTGTACTGGCATGTGTTAGAATTGCAAGAACAACCTAACACAGCCTAGCAGGTACGGTAATGTGCAATCACACCCTGGTTTGCCTTTCAGGAGAGAAGAAGACATGCTTAGGGCATAGGCACGCGCACATGAAAAGGCAGAAAAGCCTCAGTACACTTTACACTTTTTAATGATGAGACAGCAACAAGTAATACTATCAGGAGAAACTAAAGTACAATTGTAATCAACTTTTGCATAGATCTACAACAATAAAGAATAAAGCACGATCATCTGGAAATAAAATGACCGTGCACGGAATGTGAATTACATGTTGGCCAACAACATCGCTCGGACCTTTTGTCTTAGCTCGTCAGAAACCTCTGTAACAGTATGGGAGTTGTCTTGTGCCTCCAAATTATTGGGGTGATTCAAAGATAATGTTGTACCATCATTATCCACTGTGGTTATGCATATAGCATTATCGTCTACCTCTCTTTCTGAATGGGATTTTGTCCTATGCTTTTCAGGCCTACTCGTGCTTTCAGCTCTGCTTTCATGTCGATGTCGATGCCTGCGTTCAGAGTGCCTGTGATGCTTGCTCTTGTGTCTAGATTCAGTTTCCCTGTCTTTGTGTGAGGAATGGCCACCATCGTTATCTTCTTCAGCATGCTGTGACGATCCACTGTGCCGATGCCTCTTCCTTGAATGCTTATGTTCATCCAGATCTTCATGGTCATGCTTTCCAGATATTGATCTGTCTTTCTCCTGGGACCTGTACCTTGACCTTTTTCCGTAAGAATCTTCCTCTGATTCCTCTGAGTCATCCTCTTCATCATATCGAGATGATTCCTTCCTTCGGTGCTTACTCCTCGAGTGCTTATGACCACTGGGGTCTTTGTCGTGCCTCTTGGACCCCAAATGCTGCTTCTCTGTTGATCTCTCCTCAGACTGTCCAGCAGAATCTTTCCCCTGCAACTCCAACTTCATCGTAGAAGGATCACCATCAACCAAAACTATGCTACCATCAAGTTCTCTGTACATGGCATCCACAGGCTCTGCTACTGAGGTGGTTGGTTGAGCAGCAACTTGTGGAAGATTGCCTAGTGGAGCAAGTTTACCAGAAGAAAGTCCTGAATTTGAAAGTGGTGGTGACAGACGAGGTATCGACCCAGTACTCTGATGGCTGTCACTTTTCAGCATTGCTGAAAACATTTTTGCTCTCCTCAACCTTTCTGCTTTCTGCTTTTCGGCCTTGGTTAAACATGCTTCAGAAGAGTCTGCCTCATCAGCCGCCGCAAGAGCTGCAGTTTTTGCCATGGCTTTTGCAGCTAAGACATTACCGCTGCCAATAGCTTTCATGCCAGATGCATATCCAGAAGGAATTTTGCCAGACTCCATATCTGAATTTGGTTTAGTGTGGGAATCATGACCATGAGATGAAATAGAATGGCTGCCAATACTTTTTGTTTGGTGCATAACATTAGTTGCAGTTTGAGCACCATTCTCTAGAATACTTGAGCAGCTCATGGAAACATTTGATTTCTGGTTCCTAAGACCCCTTGTTGCTGCTAAAACTATTTCAGCAGCTGCATCAACACTCATGCCACAATGACGTTGCACTGGTTTAGAAGACTGATCCGATGTGTCCTTCTTTGAAGAAGGCCCACCAATTACCATCTTGAACTTCTCTTTCTTGTCTAAATCAGATGCAACTATCGATTGGCCAGCAATAGCAGATTCTCTACCAATAGATCTACCATTTTGTGAATCATCAGAGTCTTTTGACTTACTAACTTCTTTGATTCTTTTACTGCCACTTGAATGCCCTTCTGGATCATGTTTCCGAGTTTTTGAACTCTTCCCAGAAGTCTTGGACTGCAATAGCCAGATAAAGTTGAAGATGAAAAAGAGAGAATGCAAACATAAAATCAACCTGCAATTGAGTCGCCGATTGAATAACTAACATGATTTGAATGATTGAACCACATACAAAGATGACATTCTCCAACCACCAGTCAAACACACCAACACAATCTATATTTCAGAAATGAAACCGAAACCAGTCACACCAGATGCTCATTATGAACTAGTCAGCATACAAAAAATCATTAGAGATGTAACCATGTAGGATATGGATTTGAACTTTCAGTATTCTGGCCATACAGTAACCAATCAAATCCATTTCCCAATATAGTTAGATTGTTTGCATCTGAACAATTTCATTCCTACATTTGATTTATTCAACATCAGCTCTTTGCAAATTCAATTGAATTTTCAACTTCAAAATGTTTGTACTAGCATTCCTACCATGTAGTCGTTATTAGAAATTTAGAAGTGCATCACTAATGGTTACTAGCTGCAGCTTCAATAAAGCATGGGCAGAAATGACAAGCTAAGAGATCCCTAATCTTGAGAACCAAAAGACGAGGATACAATAAGAAATACATAGATATAAGAAGTTGATGAATGCAAAATGGATCTGCTGCTACATACCTCTTGTACTTCTTGAAGAACCTTTAGATAATAACGATGAAATGGGTTAGACTTCAGAAGAAATGGAAATCTCCCATGTGGTTTATCCTGCTCTATGAGAACTGCTTCAAATTGCTTTCCATTCCTCACAATGAACTCAACAACCTTTTCCACAGCACTTTTGAGAAAATTTGGTGGCTCCAAAATTGGAAGGTTATCTTCTAGAATACTTGAAGCCAGTGCTTGATGGTTACTGGTGGATGCAAAAGCTGTCTTTGGGACTTCAGGCACTCGCTTCTTTCCATGTACATCAGATGTCTGGACTTCAACTGGAGTGCTTTTCTTCTCAGGAGAGAGGAATTTTTTCTTATCACTAATCATGGATGTAGCTACCTCATTTTTCTTAGTGATTTCAGCAGAATGCTCCTGCGCATCTGGTGAATCAGAACAGCTGACACTTGCAGCAGCAGCAACTTCAGGCGACAACAAACTTTTGGTATCAGAAGCAACCTTTTGGGATCTATCCTCCTCCTCCTCATTACCATACATAGATCCAAGCAATGAGAGAGCACCTGCTGAAACAGTATTATCTTCCACAGCATCTGCCTTCTGAGCAGGTTCTTGAAGATTCGCACTGCCTGTATCAGCTAGTAACAATTCTGGATGATCAACTAAAAATCTGAAGTATGGATGAAGATTATGATCAGGCATTAAAAAACCAAATGTTGGATTGTCTCCTTGCTTCACCCTCAGGATGATCTCCGACTGCCCTCCATGCTTATTCACAAAGAGAGCTGTTCTGGACATTATCTGATGAAGCTTCTCTGATGGAGGCTGCAACAACATATGCAGAAACAAACATCCTCTCAACTAATGCATATTTGCACTAAGCAAGATATAAGAAACAATTTAATTGGTGAAAGCGGATAGAATATCTTAAAAACAGCAGCATTATGTCTCATGTAATATATATCTCAAACGGACTTCACGAGAAGTCTGCCTGTTGAAGGCAACCCAATTCCCTCCCACATATTCAGCTGACATAGGCCATCTTCAAGCACTGAAATCCTACGATTCTAATCCCACCTGCAAATTGCTTCAGTCACGAATCACCAAAAAACAAGGCGCCCATGATGGCAACCTTGTGTCAGAAAAGTATTCGATTCCTGCTCCATATATCTGAAACTTAGACACAGTAAGCCTTAGATAGAAAACTAAATGCACCAGGACAATCTTAATCATCATTTGGCAACACCTGACATAACGATTAAGCCATTATATCCTTTCCATAATAATTTAGACAAAGTAACAAAAATTGCAACACAAACAAGCAAACATGTGTACACTTACTAGGCTATGAAGTAGGTTCTCGGGTACAGAAAAAGGTGGGTGATAACCCACAGTTTCAGACATCCCTGGAGCATTCGATGCATCAAGACCATTTCCATATGAGAAAGCAACCGCCCCATAGGCACCAGATTTACTTGACTCTGTAAATAACAATAAAAGGCAACTGGTTTTAGCCAACATGCTGCACTCCAACCAGAGGGCTTGAAAATACATACAAAAAGTGCTACCAGTAGTTCTATGCACAATAAATAGAAAATGAACAAAGTTAGATACAGTTTAAAGCTCTCTTACTTGTCTCACTGAGAAGAGGTGATGAAGTAAATAGACATCCTTCCTGCAAGCTTGAAATATGGATAACAACACACTGATTTCATATAAACCATGCCCACCTCACAAAAACAAAATCAAAGAAAAAAGAAGAAAAAAGAAAAGAGTGAAGAAAAAGGTGTCTACAAATCCCCTACAGAAGGCCAAAAAGTCTTAGATCAACCAAGAATGATTGTGCAATAATGCCATCCGAGTAAAGCCAGAAATTTCGAATGGACAAAAAATGACAGCATAATCATGAGATGAACAGAAATTCATCCATTGACCTAAAAGAGCTCTATGAACAGTGATTATCTTGATCTTCTACTTCTACATAGATGAGCCAAGTCTGAACAGGTGACATCTGTCTCAACTCAGCTCAGCAATTATCATGATCTTCTACATGGATGAGCCAAGCCCAAACAAATGATGCTCATCTTAGCTCAGCTCCTAAAGAGTTATTGTACAAATATATACTATAGGTACATACATATCATATTATACAGAAAAATCCCAATCCCCATAGAATAAAACAGATACGTACACGAAGCTTGCAACCACAGGTGTTCCCAAAGAAAACGGAGAAACGGTATATCAACTAATTGAATCACATATCCAGTTTTATCTTGACTCGGTTAATGAGTTCAACTCTATCTAATTGAAACACCGCAATGAAACAATGCATCAATCTGGATCAATTTTGTCTAGTTCCTCGCTAACCACGGGCGATAGGAGAAAGCTAGGAACTCGAAAAAGAATTCAAATCAAAACTAATGTAAAATAAATAAATAAATAAATAAAGCCTAGCAATACGCTAAAATCCCAATTAAGACACTAAGAGCTAGAACAAGAAGCCACGGGCGATAGGGTAAAGCGAAACTCAAAAAAGAATTCAAAGCAAAACTAAAGTTTAAAAACAATACGATAAAGTCCCGATAGAGACACTAAGAGCTAGAACAAGAAGCAACTACAATTGTAAAAAGAAAACCAATACGCAACTAGGAAAACATGACATCGATGCGGAATCAAAACTTAAAAACCCAATTTCAATATTGTTCTGTACATAAGGAATTCACATTGAAAAGTTGAACCTTATAAAAAGGAGGGGAAAAATAAAACCCAGTTGTGATGGATACCGTGGATATCCAATCCACTTTTACTAAAATATGATCAATCATCCAAACAAAATAATTGTGTCCAAACGAAGAACCCATAAACAGTCGAAATATGGTAAGTCAACCTGAAAATATCTCTGGGAAATGTAAACAGAAGGGAAAGGTAAGAGAATTAGCGCAAAAGATCACGATACGAACCTCGACACTCTGCCACGCCATCGTCGCCGCCCTCATCGCATTCAGGGAGATCCTGATACCGCTCGCGCTCTAGGTCAGACTCCGAGACGCCGGATTCCAGAGGGGGAAGAGAAGCGGACCCGCTCTTCCGGCGAGGGGGAAGATCAGTGAGGAGGTGCCGAACATCGTACCGGTCAAGGAGAAGGGATGGGTGAGCGCTCCAGGGAAGGAGGGCATCGACGGAGTTAATGAAAGCAGCGGAGGCGTCGTCGTCAAAGAGAAGGGCATGGCGGCCGCAGAGCCGGAGGTCCGCAACCGCGGAGGGCTCGGGGGAGAGATTCCGCCGCCTCTCCCTCTCGCTGGTCGCGGGAAAACGCATCGTCGACATCGCCGGAAAATTTTTTCGATCCTGTGGCTTTCCGTCAGGTTACGCAATCATGCCCGGTGGCTAGGTTTTGATGTTCGTATTTATACACTCGAAAGAAGAGAGAGAGAGAGAGAGAGAGAGAGAGAGAGAGAGATTACGAGATGGGTCGGTTTGAACGCGAGTAAAAACGGTCCAAAGTGTTGAAAACTTTAAAGGGAATAACAAATTACCACCCATTTTTTAAAAATAAATAAATAGACACTCAACTTTTGATAATTATGAAAAAGAGGCCATTGACATAAAACATTAAAAACACACTGTGAGAAAGATGTTTTTTTTATGGTAGAATATTTTTCATTTTACAGCTTTAAATAAATAATTTAAAATTTAAATGTGTTTGTTATTCTATGAAATATTGAGCTTACTTTTGTAAAAACTCTATTGTTGAAAAATGAAAAAGCACTAAAAAGCAAATGGGTAGTGCACCAACGTCTGCCAAGTTGGATTAGGTTTGAGCTTGGGCTCAACCAGGGCCCCAGGCCCTTGTGTACTTTTAGTAAAAAAAAATTATATATATATATATATATATATATATAAAATGTGTGTAAAATTAACAAAAAAATATTAAGTCCAAACCCGTTCCGATTTCCGTTCAGGCCTCGGCCCGTCCTAAAGGAAACCCCTTCGTACCAATCTGGTCAAAAAAAAAAAAAGCAAAAGAAGACAAAGTCAACTCTTGATTTTTTTTTTCTTTCTTTTTTAATTTGGAGGTTTAAGAGAAGGAAATTCAGGAGTCCTAAACTTTGGTGTGTGCACAGTAAACAAAATATTTATATGAAATAAAAGCTATACAAGAAATCAAGCATACCTTGATATCGATTAATATTTGGTTGTCAACTACACTTGACAGTCATGACAGCTCTTATGTTAATATTTGGATACAAGGAATTCAATTTCCCATTGTGTGGCAGCCAATGAACTATGTAGATTACTTGATTCACAGTGATATTTTTATAAATTTTGTTACTTTAAGACCTTTCATATATTCTTTATTAATTTTATCTTAATCAATTACTTGATTCACAGTGATACTTTCATAAATTTTGTAAATTTAAGACCTTTCATATATTCTTTATTAATTTTATCTTAATCAACTGTTTCAACCAACTAATTTCGACTAGTTTTAGAGACTTTATCAACTTGTGATTTTGACTACTTGGTGGTAGAGATCATAGATCTGATTGAAAAGATCATTTGCTAGATTATATGACCTTTGTCAAGAATTTTCTTGCCAACGTCTATATTCAGGTTTGCTGTTTTGCCTTGGATTTTCGGAAGGATAACAGAGACAGAAAACCTTTCACAAAGATCATAGCAGTGCCACCACCAAACAGAAAACTTGAAATCCATAAACTTGCACACTACAATCAACACCTGACGTTGTCTCTAGAGTTCTTACTGGTACCTAAAAGGTTCGTTGTCACCAAAAGGTTCGACACGAACACCAGTTCTTATTCACATCAACAGACAGATAACTCGTGACCATGTTGACAGCAAGAACTCTGGGATCACGGGCACAGGTACTTCTGCATCCAGGACTTGAAGCGAGACCAAGCAAGATTAACTGCTGCGTCATCTGGGTCTGTTAATCCCATTTTCTTCCTCCTTTCAACCCCTTCTGGAGAAGCATTCATGAATGCATGACCATTGCCTGGATAAATGTGGACCTCGTAAGGAACTCCACTTGCCTTTAGCTTTTCCTCAAGAGCCTTGGCAGCCTGAAAGACACAAGAGTAATGATTTTACAAGTTGCAGCATGGTGTATATATGGTAAAACCTTCATCACTTGCATTTTTTATCTTAACTATATACTGCATTTTAACGATTTACATTGAGGCAACGTTACAAGCAGAGGAGGATTGCAAAAAGAACCCTATGTTCACCCTTAAGAATGAGGCATTGTTTGGACTTTGGAGCCCGGAAGAAAATGTTGAAGAGGACCAACATCCGTTGGTACTATTCAATTATAGCAACAATGAATTGGCTAAGATTGAGGGAAATGGGGTTGATTTTGGCATCACTAAAGGCCTCATCGATGGTCTGCAGGTCGGCACCATATAAGGATCCCACTAGCAGTGCTTCTATTGCACTTGTTAAAGTCCTTTACAGACTGATGCCTACAGTACAAAAAGCTAGGAAGTTGAAAAAAACTCTCTACGAAAGGATCCCAATAATCAAGCATGCATCAACAGATACACATGATCTTCAGTAGTTAATGAGTGCACCATAAATGTGTTCTCAATGGAGGATGCTGGAAGACTCACTGAACCATCTGGAGAAAATTAAAGTGAAGAAAGTACGAGAATTTTTTCTTTTCTATCTATAAATTTTATCCATATCTTATCCTTGAAAAATGTGTCCATATGAATAGCCATGAGCAAATGAATACGTAACAAGCAAAAAAATGAAACTTAAAGCAAGGAAACACGCATCATTCGGACATGGCAGGGACAGTTCTCACCAACATTAGACCCCCAAGGCCTAGCTGAGCAGTATGATGCTGAAGAGACTGATCTAGACCCATTTAGTTCAAACAAATTGGCCAGTAGTAGCTCATGAATTTGCGTCTATCAACATGTAAGAGATGTACTGATTATTTTACAGTTCTACTTTTGGCATCATGTCATGGCTTGCAAACTTGGTATGAATCACTAATGATCACTAATGAACAAACTTCACAAGCTCTATGAATTGTAGCAACCATAGCTCTAGGGGTCAGTAGCCACTCCAGGGGATCATTTCGTCCAAGAATCATCAAATTATAGCAACCTCTTGATTAGTGAAGGACCCCCAAGAGAATAATTTTGTGTTGGCCATTCATCAACATGTGGGCAAGGTACAACCCTTCACAAGCAAGCAACTTGGATGTTTCACCATATATTGTTGTTCTCATGTTAGGTCATGTTACTTGCCTACTTCAAGACTATTACAGCTCGCATTTCAACAATAAAAACAAACCTCATCCTCAATTTTTACTGTTTCAACTGTAACATGGGATTAAAGAGATTGTCCACGACAGTTCAGCCAACTTACAGGTGCCTTTTGCAGTCATTGAAAAAAAACCAGTTGCCTAATTGGAAACGCCAGTTAATGATATGTGAAGAGAAGTTAGAACACTTGTAGTAGACTTAGTGCAACTTGCAGAACATCCAGCTTGCTTAACTTCTTTCTGGTTTAGCCTATCATAGCCTATTCTCGAACATGTAATATATAGCAATATTTTACTGAATGACTACCAGATACATGCTTTATAGGAATGAAACTGAATCATCAAAGATCCACAATGTCCACAGGCTTAAGAAACATAGATCGCTTAGTCCATTTGCCATGCAAACAGGTATTGATGCTACACCACCAATTTTTGAGAATGGGATGAGTCCGAAATAGATAATTTATCAGACTAAGACTGTAAAGTAAGCTACATAATTGATAGCAAGTATTAACATCATAACAAAAATCATATTAGATTAAAAAAAGGAAATGCATGAAGAAGAAAATCAGAATGGAAGAGAAATAATTAATTAAAAATGAAATGAGCGCCAGTTTGAGAAGTGTTGCATAAAGCCATAAACAACTAGCATATCATACAAAGAGCTATTGGTTTGACATGAAAAAAAAAATGTAAACATTCAGAACTGAATAACAAAAAAACACACACTCAAGCATGAAAATCTTCTCATTTGCCACTGGATACAAGAAGTATATGTCAGTTATGAGGTTGTTAAGTAAAAATTTTGGAAGCTTGAGTATGTTATTGTCAATTTGACAAAATCTTTTCAAACATATTGAAGCAAAAATACAATTTCCTAGCCCGTCTCATAGGCAAAAGCTTCAGTTACATGTACTTGGGTTGCAATAGTATTTTACATAGCCAAAATTGTAATCTGAACTTTGTTACCTTTAGTGGATAAGGTCTGAATTTTGCATGTCATAGACATCAGAAATATGTTATCATTAATACTTAGCATCATTTCATGTACATTTAATATTAAGTTTTGTTAATTTAAACATCACAGAATATGTAATTGACTTTCTATTTCCAAAAACTAAGAGGACAAAAGACAGACCATAACTTCAATGGAGGAAAAATTCGAACAGCAAATTGACCGAAAGACAAAGGAAAAGGAAATCCAATTAACTTGAAGATAGGAAAATAGTCAAATACAGCTCTGAAAAGTGCACACACAGAGCATCATACCGTAATGTCTGAGAACCCAACAAAGTTATCAAGCTCTCCAAAATGTGCTTGAACAGGGGCTTTAACGGATGAAGGATCTGCAAGCTCTGAAGAAGGAACACCATAGAATGCCACCACAGCATCAACTTCTGGGACCAAAACAGCACTTGCAATTGACAATGCACCACCCATGCAATAGCCTGTAACTCCTACCTGGGGAGCACATTTTTATACTATGATATTAGAAGAAAGAAATTGCTCAGGAAGTTGAGTTGACAAACAATATAGTAAATTCATAATTTCATACAATATAATTCGCAAATTAAATGTGAGGAGTTGCTTGTTTTCCCATAATTTAGGATGGCAGTTTGTCTTAACAGCAAATATTGCAGTGCCTGAAGTGCACAAAACTGCTACCCACACACACTAAATGTTTTGAGGCAACACAGCTAATAGTTGCTTTGCTGAAAAATGCATATAGTAGTGCTAATCTGTGATTTCCTTTTGAAAACAGAAGCTTCTAATTGTCCAGTCAATCTGACGTATAATTGTTATGCAAGTTATATAAAGAGAGTCTCCTGCAATAGCAAGGAGACTATCATTTAGCTATTATTATGAATGTATGATACATAGAAATAAAGACTGTACAAGTAAAAACTGAATTATGTTTAGAATATTGCCTTTTCTTTTAACCCTCTTCCTTCATTAGGAATATGATACTGCAGACTAAATACAAAAGCAGTAAATGCATCAGCCAGGATGTCCTATAAACAGTTACAAGCTCCTTACCATGTCATGCTCTCTTCTATATATAATTTTTTATGTTCCTCTTGCTAACAATAAGACAACAAGGAATAAACAGAGTTTTATTTTTCTCAACTACATGTTAGCTAGTAGGGATAGAGTGGTTCTCTTAAGAGCCACAGAATGAGACAGGTTGCCAAAGTCAAATGATTGCTGTAGCAGGAAATTTCAGAATGAACACTTAGAGGACTCTCTCTCTCCCTCCCTCGGTATCTCATACACACACATACAGAAAGAACATGTATACATATTATTTTCCTCTTGTCAACATTAAGAAAAAAGTTATAGAACATCATTTCCTACATATATTTTAGCTACCACAGTTGGATTGGTGGTCTTAAGATGAAAGGAATGAGACTGGTGGTCAAAGTCAAATGATTGCTTTGGCTACAAAATTTCAGAATGAAACATTTAGACAACAGGTACCCAGCCATTTGTTTTTAAAAAGTTGATCTTATTGAAGTTAGTGAAATTTATAATTTTATCCTTCTCAAATACATACATTTTTTCTGGCATAATAGAGTGAAAACTAGTAGTTATCAAAGATTTCCTGTACTTACTGGACTAGGACAAATCGTTGCCCAGTTTGCTTTAACTTCCCCAGCCTATATATCTGAATAATTTTCTTCTTCAAAGAAAATAAAAAATAAAATTTTGCAGGTTTAATAAACTACAAGGGCTTAATATTTCAGGTAAAATACTGATTCATCCAGTTTCAGCAATTGCTATCTAGTGCATATCCATGGCAATTTAAAAGTATATTTAACGCATATGATATTGGACATCAGGAATCAAGCAATATAGAAAGCAGGAACCAGAAATTTCAAGCCAAACCCATTTCAGCATCCTGAAGAGCAGCTCACTGACTCAACACAAGTGGTACTGATTTTGGATTCTTATCTATCAGAAAGCTTAATTGCTATATTACATTATGAGTACCAACAAAGAATAAGAGAACAGTTGAGTGACTAAAGTATTTTTCAGCAATGATCCTAAGCAATAGAAATGGGAAAAAAAAAAAAAGAATTTCACATAAACTCAATTCCAGTGTTGCATAGATCTTATTTTTACACATCTACCCAACATACATACACAAATAAACTTAAGAGCATATTCATGAAAAATAAAACCATATTTACAACATATTCCATATTACCTGTAAACAATCCTATTCTTGAAACCATGAGAAAGTTAAAGGTGTGCCTATAAGAGACATAGAAGAAATGCATGAGGAAGTAACCTTCTGTGAGCCATTCGCCTTAAGCCAATTAACAGATGCACGAATGTCCTTAACTGCACCTTGCCAGTCAAGACCATCCATCAGATGTTGTGCTTCTGCAGCATCCAGGCCAACCTTCCCACGGTACAAACTGAATTTAAAGAGATAAACATATCACCATAGCAAAACACCAAAGAACAAGAAACTAGGAATGTCCCTTATCGCTTGTCCAGCTTGTTTCAAGATTCTTATCTAAGAATGTGTTTGTAGACATAAGCTTCAGATAAAACAAGATAGTTAGGGGATTCGCTTTATACCCAGCACCTACATTCACAATATCCCAGCTTATCTAGTTTTGTTCATGAGAAGACGTCCCCTGTTATTCACTTAGTAGCACAAGGCCCCTTGATCTCACTAATGCTTTAGCGCTCAAGTTGTGAATGTTGGTTTTCAGACAGAGACAGGGACTATCGCAGGTTTCAAGAAAACTGAATCTCACTCGGCATTGTTACAAATATTGGTAAAACCAAGTGCATCCACAGCAGGACAGAATGATTAGTCGCGAAACCGAAGAATATGAAGAGCTTTCATTCGCAATAACCTGAATTTAAGGATGAGCTTACTCTGGGATAAGAGCTTTAAAACCAGGTTCCAGATTAGCAATCGCAGGTTTCAAGAAAACTGAATCTCACTCGGCATTGTTACAAATATTGGTAAAACCAAGTGCATCCACAGCAGGACAGAATGATTAGTCGCGAAACAGAAGAATATGAAGAGCTTTCATTCGCAATAACCTGAATTTAAGGATGAGCTTACTCTGGGATAAGAGCTTTAAAACCAGGTTCCAGATTAGCAATATGGCGAGCATGGTTTTTGATCTCAAAATCAACACCCCACCACTCCTGCAGAACCACTATCCCTGGGCCATCTTCTTTCCCGATGACGTAAGCATCAAAAGTCTGGTCAACCAAAAAATTCAAGCCATACATAATCAATGCCGACTGTATATAGATTTACCACCAAGAACAAAGAGTGAAAAGGCGTGAGATCACGGAGCAGAAACAGCAAAAAAGCGGAAACCGTCGTCTGTTTCCATTCTCCAAATAAAACAACACCAAGATAAAAAACTTCGAAGTAAATATTAGAACTTCACGAAGGATAAGGATAACTACAATTCTTCTATTCCTTAGCTGCTCGTTTACACCGACTGCTCCATATAATTAGAAGACATGAGCTTTTCCCACAATCGTGGAGAAAGAGAAAAGGCACCAAGAGGACACCCAGAATGACCACAAACTTGGAACATAAATGAAAAAGAAAGGACATAGCAGCAAGAAAACCAAGAAATATGAACACCCAACAAGAGAAACAAAACATAAAATTAAAGAATACAAAAACAAAAGAATTACACAAATCGAAGATACAAAAAGCGGAAATGGAGGAGTGAAGATTATGGTTCCTAACAGTGTCATCTCTTTGGATTTGGATTTTCTGGAATTCGGCAGATGGGGAGGTGGCCATTGATCGAATGGAGAAGGAGGATGGAAGCTTGGAAAAAGCCACGCGAGGGAGATGCCTGGGCAGAGCAGGACTCAACAAGGGTTTATGGAGAAGGACGTTCCTTGCTAGTAGGACAAGTCCCATTTCGTAATACAGCATAAATCACACACCAACTACTCCTTTGGTCTTAGCTAAGACGCGTTGGGCATATTCGCCTTCTAGCAACTACCAGTAAAAGTTTAAGGGAATTTGCACGAATATTTACTCCATACGTCGATCTTAATTCTAAAACTGCAGTGAAATTATAAAAAAAAAAAAGTAACCGGTTAATGTATCTTCAGGCATGTAAATTGGGGTATTTTTCAAGCTTATTTTTAAAATATAATCATTTCAAATTTTTATTTTTTTGCCTATTGACCGAAGTTATAATTCTATTAAAAGAAAGAATAAGGATTTGAAGTAAACTTTTGTGGACCTGAACAGCAAAAAATGTCACACGCAAAATAATATTAAGAAATTGTGTAGCTAAGTTTTTTGAGTTTTTCGTGTTAACAGAATTTCGCTTTAAGCTTTGATTTTTATAGTTTTATAAAGACTCTAGTTCTTTAGAAAAATTATAGAAAGTAAGTTTTTGAAAACTATAGCCAAAAGCAAGTGCCAAAATGTATTTGATGGTTCCTATGAAAATTGTTACTCATTAAGTAGAACAGAAAACGTCTCAACGCGGCTCCCCGTGTTAACAGTATAACATCGAAACTGCTCTCATTGAATTCATGACCTCCTGCAATTTAAAGCCTGAGCTAGCCAAAGACATGACTCAATAAGGTTACGCAAAAGATTGGGAAAAAAAAAAGAAAGAGAAATTGTTATATTCATCGCAATCTTTTGCCCATAATTTTAAAAGAGAGTATAACTTTTGTGGTTTTCTTAAAGTTATATCATAGAAATTGTTAAATTAAGGCTTGAAGTGAACTTTGATTATTAATTTAAAAATTATAAAACGTTACATTGTTTTTTTTTTCAACAGTTACAGGGTCTCATTGCATAAGCAGGGTTTCTGGCCTACCTAATGGGCCTTCCTGTCGACAGATTGCACTGAAGGACACCACGTAGGACTGAGCATTGGGCCGGATACCCGAGAGGCCATTCATGTCACTCTTTCCACAGTAAGCAAAAAAACTTTTGTTTTTTTATAGTTATAAGTAAACTGATATATATGTGATATGTTCATATAATTCTGACTTATTGTGATCTACAAATCATGACCTATCATTTGCAGTGTTAAGATCAATTTCATCATTTTATTACTTTATTCACTATTAGTTATAAGCTTACCATATCAATAAACGTCGGGAAAAATATCCATCTCATTGTATATCTTTCTACCAGTTTGCTTCTTCTTTATTTTAATGGTACTTTTGCCATTTTTTCTTTTAAAAAAAACTTTATTCAGAATCTTAACATCAAATGACTAATTTGAAATACTTAAAGTGAAATATGGAGATGAACTTGGCGTTGAAAGAAGGATTGTTAAAGCTTGATGAGAGCATGATGTCATTTCAAAGATTGATTTATAACTTTCTGAAAATAAAACTGCGCCTTTTGCAAAGTTCTAATGACTTGTGGTGTCCTTTGGGGGCGTTTGGTAACAAGAAGGCTGCAGTCCAAAATCATTTTCAAAAAGGTTATAAACCAAATTTAATAATGATGAATGCAATGTTCTTTTTGGTATTGGGTAATATGAACATTTTGTTAATATTTCATAAATTTGCCCTAATATTAGGACAAGTTCATAGAACACTAACAAAATGCTCATATTACCAAACACCTTGTATATGACCCTTCAAGGGCTGTTTGGTAGCGGCAACAGTATATGACTGTTTTATAAATCTAATAATTCATTAGACACTAAAACTAGTGTTCCATGAACCTGCCTTAATCTTTAAAATATATTCATGAAATACTCACACATTGTTTGGTCTTTCAAACGGCTCTTCAAGTAACTTAAAAGTGATGCACATGACATGGAAAAATTCATGAAACACTAGCAAGATGTTCATATACCAAACACCTTTTACATGACCCTTCAAGCAGTTGAAATGATGCATGCACATGGCATGTAGATGAAACTCTTTAACTCTATAGCATTTTCAGCAGGGATATATATATAGACAAAAATTTCTCTGCATATCTATTTAATTATTGCCATATTTTAAAACTTTACGCTCTCGCTCTCTCCCTCTCTCTCTCACACATAGTAAGACCATTTCCTTGAAATAGTTTGCAATTGAAAGTTATGCATAGTTGGCTGCATCAACTTTTTAGAGTGCGTATACGCACACATATACATATACATTGTATATATGGGAGTTCAAAATACATGATATTGTATCTTTCCAGTTGACTAAAAATTAAAAACATTTCGTTAAAGAGACAGTCAACCTATATGCATGCATGTATATATAGGTTAACCAACAAAGTTAAGCACTAACCTTAGAGGGAAAAAGCAGCAAGAACGGATCAAGCAAAATAATTGAGCACCAAACTAAGGAAAGGGAATCTATTGTTTCTTTTCCTTTTCTCTCTACTTTCTTACCGGACTGACAGCCATCTTACCAACCAGCTGGTTGTCCATCTCAGAAAATTCCCAATATGATGGCTCCAACCCAATGACCCCAAGGACTTGCATCCACACAAAAGCTAGCCCTTTCAGTTCCATACGCAGCCTGCAACCATTTCCATTTTGTAGAAAAGAAGCATTACGTGTCCCACCATTCATGTGTGGGCAGTTGCCTACACGGTTGGTGGTCGCCAATAATTCATCTATTCATATAGTAGTACTCCTTAGTTATTTGGTTACTGTCCCTTAATAACTAAACTTTGTTATGTACAAGATTTTTTTTTAAATGAGTGTTCTTTAGCTAAAAAACTCTAGCTAAACCCTTCCCACCACCCACCGTTTGTGTTTGGTGAACACATGTTCCGAACCCCTGCATGCCAGGAGGAGCCTTGCCTACCAACAAAGCATGTGCACTAATGGACAAGAAAGGGGTGTGTGTGTGTGTGTGTGTGTGTGTGTGTGCACACACACACACACACACGCACACACATATATATATATATTACCAATAATTAGTCGATAATGGGTGCCATTAGGAAGTAGATGGGGGGATTTTATAGATATGTCTAGAAATGCTTATATATATATATATATAGAAAATTAAAATCAATTGTTAAGTATTTCTTCTAAACCTATTTTTATAGATATGATCTTAAAAGTGAGAAATTTTTATTTAAGTTAATCGTTTTTCTACTTTAATAATATTTTTTAATAATTGAAATGAACAACACTTGATAATAGAAAAGATGAATAAAAAAAACCAACTTGAACTATAACATGATTTATATAAAATTAATGTGTATAAACATACTAAGAGGCTCACATTTTGTTTAAAGGCAAATAGGGGGTCCAATTTTCATCTCTTAACCAAATAGTATGGTATTTACCCATTTCCCTATATAGTCTGGCATATATATGTATATATATATATATATATATATATATATATATATATATATATATATATATATATATATATATATATATATATATATATATATATATATATATAATACGCCATATCACTGATATTGACACCGATAGCACATTGCATGAGATAAAACAAACAGATCAGGACCAATGTAGAAGACAATAATGATGTTCAATTTATATATTGGCCACATAAGCGAACTATTTTGGCAAGAACCCGTAACTAATAAATTTCCATGAATGAACAAAACTTTCCGACCTAAACAACACCAACTACAGTTCGAATATGCTTATATTATAAATACTCAATCCAGAACCCATAGCCTCTACAACACAACCAAAGCGCCAAAACTTCTCAGTCTTCCACACAAGATCATGGCGGCTTCTTTCAGGGGAACAAAGGCTACCGTGATGGCCATCCTGCCCCTCCTGATGATGTTGAGTTCCAGCAGCTTTGCCTCGGAGGAAGAAATGGGAGAGACCAACATCGTCTGTTACATGCATGATTTGTTGACAGGCAAGAATGTGACCGCGGTTCCGGTGACTTTGGCGGCCAATTCGACGGGGTTCGGCACAATAGTCGCCATTGATGATGCAGTGACGGAAGGTCCTGACCGGCGATCTGCCATCGTGGGCAGGGCTCAGGGCATCTACATAGCTTCTGCATTGGACAGTTCCGACTTCCACCTCGTGTTCTCGGTCGTCTTCACCGAGGGAAAGCACAAGGGGAGCACGCTGGAGATACAGGGAGCCGACCGCTACTTGCAGCAAAAAAGGGAGGTGTCCGTGGTTTCGGGAACAGGCGAGTTCCGGTACGCTAGAGGCTACGCCGTATTAGAGACGGTTGAGCTTGACCCACCGCTAAATGCTGTTATAAAGTTCAATCTTACCATCCGCTACCCCGTTGCAGATTCTTAAAAGGGTTTCCATCTTGGATGCAAGAACAGCGTTGATTGCAAGTATCACTAAAAAAGTACCTCCTACTGTCCTTTGGATGTAGAATTGGTGTGAGTCAGGTCCTTCAATCGAAACAAAGTTTTATATTTGTTTCATATGTTGTTTTGTGTATATGACAAGCATATGTCAAATATAGGCCTTATTATTATTATGTATATATTTATTTTCATGCCCAAACATTACATATGTATGTGACAAATAGATATAAGATAAAAAACATGTATGAGATAATGTATATGAGATAACAAATAGATATGATGTAATAATGGTGTATGAGATAACGTAAAACATAAATATGAAATAATGTCTACGAGATACAAATGATTTATGAGAGAATAAAATAACAAACTCATGTATAAGATAACACTAAACATAAAAGTAAGATAATGTTTATGAGATAATAAAATATTTATGAGATAATGAGATAACGAGATAACATTATGACCAAGACAAAAAAAAAGTTTTTTTATTAATTTGCAAAAATTAATAAAAAGGTATATACCAAATTTAATAATGATGAATGCAATGTTCTTTTGGTGGAACACTTTGTTAGTAGTTCATAAATTTGCCCTAATCTTAGAACAAGTTCATGGAATGCTAACAAAATGCTCATATTACCAAATACCCAATATATATATATATATATATATATATATATATATATATATATATATATATATATATATATATCAAGAGCTGTTTGGTAACTCCAACAATATGTGAGTGTTTTATAAATTTACCCTAAAAATTGAAGCATATTTATTAGACATTAAAACTAGTGTTTCATGAATCTGTCGTAATCTATAGAACAAATTTATGGAATTACTCACACACCTCAAGTCACTTAAGGTGATGCACATGACATGGATAAGTTCAAGAAACACTAAACAAAATGTTCCTATAGCAAACACCTTCTATATGACCCTTCAAGCACTTAAAATGATGCATGCACATGGCATGTAGATTAAACACACACACACACACACATATATATATATATATATATATATATATATATGTACAAAAATTTTATCTGCATATCTATCACTTATTGCCAAATTTTAAGACTAGCTCTATCTCTCTCCTCTCTCTCTCACATAAAAAGGCCATCTCTCTGCAATAGTTTGCATTTGAAAGTTAAGCAGGGTTCGCTGCATCAACTTTTTAGTGAGTACATATACATATACATTGTATATATGGGAATGCAAAATACAGAATATTGAATCTTTCCAGTTGACTAAAAATTAAAATCCTTTCATTAGAGAAAGAGTCAACCTATATGCATGTATGTATGTGTGAGTGTATGTGTTAGTTAAAACTAGGAGACATTTGACATAAAAGGTCCAGGGGGCAGAGACATTTCATATAAAAATTATAGTAACTATGTGAGGATGAGTCAGGCCATGTTGAGTTAACCAACAAAGTGAAACACCAACCCTAAAAGGAAAAAGCAGCAAAAACGGATCAAGCAAAATCATTGAGCACCAAACTAAAGAAATGAAATCTATTGTTTCTTTTACTTTTCACTCTAATTTCTTACCAGACTGGCAACCATCTTACCAACCAGCTGGTTATGGTGCAAGTCATGTGAATGCTCAGTGACAGGTCCTTGTGCACATAGTGATCATAAGAAAATCAAACTTTTACTGATGGCTTTCCATCTACCCATCAGCAAAAGTTGAGTCAAACTTTATGAGGTGCTCAAGGTCGACTTGAGCTTAACTCGCTTAACTGAGTTTGAGTTTGAGCTCAACTCGCATAAGCCCGTGTCCCTTAATAGATGTTTTATGCTTAAAATTTTTACATTTTTATTTAGTCATTTTAAGTTTTTTAAATTGCAAAAAAACGAGTCTAATCGAGTTGAGCTCATCCAACTCGAACTCGATTAGTTTACAAACTTGAGTTATCAATTAAGCTCGAACTCGACTCGTTTAACTTATGAGTCGAGCTCGAGTTGACTCAGCTCGTCCAACATTTCTATTGATATAGGAGGCTCATTTTATACTGCAACCTGGGTAGGAGATAGTAGGTGCAGAGCCATAAATTTTTCATGAGGTGGCCAAATTATAATTTCAAAATTTTAACATGGGATGAAATATAATTTTTCAAAATTTTTATGTACAATAATTTTTTTTCTAAATTTACAAGTAAATTTCTCTACAAAAGGCCAATATATATTTATACATATATCTTGATGTTTTTAACATGTATTCATCACAATTTATTCTCTATTTGCAAACGTGAAATAAATTGTTGGATTTGAAAATTATTGATTGCTAATGAAGCTTTCTATACTTAAAATATTATGCAGATTTTGTTACGTAAGCCAAAAAAAAGTAGGAAACAACTTGATGATGGGAAGATAGATGGATAGATTACAGATATACATAATTCGACCTGAAGAGTCTACATCCATATCTGTGGTTATAAAAGGATCACTACCTTTCTTTCTCCTCCTTATTAGATTGATGAGTACATATATAAATTGATTAATATGTTATGTACATACCTCAATGTTAGGAAATACATCTACAACATATCATCATGAATCTTCAGGATAGAGCTGAATATGGAATTCGTATAGAAGTTTTTAAAAGAAAATCTCCATTGTTTTTTTTTTTGCCTCATCTGTCATAGAATCTAACTTAAATTTGTAATTAATATCTAAAAATTGATGATGTTTTTTATGATTACTTTTCTATATATACAGATAGTACATGTTTTCTTTCATGCTGGATTGTTATATACCATGTAGGTAGCAATAGTGACGATCTATCAAAGGCCACGGCTTATAAAATGACCATAACTCCTTTTGCTATTGTTTTCCTAACCTTCACTATTGGCGTTATCTTTCTCTGTTCAAGTTTTTTTTTGTTCAGAATCAACTAATTGGTTTTGATTATATTAGTTCTTTTGATGTTTTGTAAACCATATTGATAGGCATAAAATGATAAAATTAGTGTTCTACTTGGATTATCTATGACTAATTTCTCTTCTCCTTTAATTTTCTTGTCCAGTATTTAGGATTATGAATGAAGGTGATAAATGGACATTTATATTTTATGTTTTGCGCCATATTTCGTATCCTTTTCAAATAAATGAATAGTTTTGATAAATTAGGCTTTATCCTTGTAACTTATAAATTGAATGAAACCTTTAAATTAAATTTAAAGTTTATATAATGGGACAGGTTGTTCATATTTCTGTTCTCATTGTCCAGTTTCTACGTCCTTACTTAGCATTCATGAGCAGCTTTGCTCTCCTCTCTTCCAATGGATTTCTTGTTCTTTCATTTTTGCTGCTTCTACAGCATCGGAACTTTTATATGTCTCCATTAGAGCTTCCAGTCCATATCATGACAAAAGAAGAGTTTGAATCTTGTCCATGTTTATAGTTGGTCAGCAAAGGTGATTGGGTGCAGTTTCTGAGTTAAAAAAAAAAAAAAGTGGTTGGTAGCAAGGGAGACGGTGGCGGAGGAACCGCGGCCTATGGTTGCTCCTTTGCTCCAGCCTGAAGCCATTGCAGCCATTGTGACGTCCACTTTTCAAATTTTGTGACGTCCACTTTTCAAATTTGTTCGAACTGAATACATATAGTGCCCAACTGCACCAATAAAATTTGAACCATATGCATTCAGTTCGAACAAATTTGAAAAGTGGACGTCACAATGGCTTCAGGCTGGAGCAGAGGAGCAACCGTAGGCCGCGGTTCCTCCGCCACCGTCTCCCTCGCTACACTCCACGAATCCGGCGCCCTCTTCGCCGTCAAGTCTGCCCAGCTCCCCTTCGCCGCCCACCTCCGCCGCGAGCACTCCATCTTCTCCTCTTTTTCCTCCCCCCACATCGTCCGCTGCCTCGGCACTGATGTCACCCGCGAAGGTGGCAAAGAGTTCTATAACCTCTTCATGGAGTACTTCCCCCGCGGCATGCTCTGCGACGAGATCAGGCGCCAGGGCGGCCGTCTGCCGGAGCCGGAGATCAGTCGCCACGCGAGGTCGGTGCTGCTGGGCCTTTGCTACCTCCACGGGATTGGAATCGTTCACCGCAACATCAAGGGGAGCAATTTGCTCATGGGTACGGACGGCGAGGTCAGGATTGGCAACCTCGGCTGCGCGTTGCGGACGGGCGTCGCCGCCGAGGCGGGCTACGCCGCTTTTCATGGCGCCGGAGGTGGCCAGGGGGCGGGGGCAGAGCCAAGGGAGCGCGGCCGATGTCTGGGCGCTGGGATGAGATGGCCACGGGGCGGCCTCCTTGGGCGGGGGACGTCACCGACCCGGTTTCTGCTCTTTACCGAATTGGGTGCACGGACGCGGTCCCGGAAATGCCAGAGAATTTGTCGGAGGAAGGACAGGATTTCCTCGGTAGGTGTGTCCACCGGAATCCGTCGGAGAGGTCGACGGCGGACCAGCTGCAGCAACATTCTTTTGTAAATAAATTGAAGAGCGAGGACGTGGAAGGGAAGCCGTTTTCCGACTCGCCGAAGAGCATTCTTGACGGTATTCTTTGGGATTCTCTCGGAGACCGCATCACCCAAACGGAAACCGAGTCGTGCAGTTTCTCCCCCTGTTCTTGGCACCCCTCCCGCTGCCGCCAACCCAATTAGAGTCTTGTTCTCTCCTGCAGCTCGAAAGCCAGAATGGTCATGGGGGAAAGAATTGGGTGTCTGTGAGGGCCAATGCACCCGAGAACATGAGGTGGAAGTCGGAACTGTCCAACGCAGAAGCTATGTAGATACCTTGAACCCTGCACGACGGCAGATCGCCCGTTAGGACCTTTTGTCTCTGCATCATCAATGGCAACGATTGTGCCGAACCCCGTCGAATTGGCCGTTGCAGTCACCGGAACCGCGGTCACATTCTTGCCGGTCAACAGATCGTGCATGTAACAGACGATGTTGGTCTTTGCCATTTCTTCATTCGAGGCAAAACTGCTGGAACTCAACATCATCATGAAGGGTAGCATGGCCTGTAAGATCATTTGGTGGGCCCGCATATGTCTATGAGGAATTTCAGACATTATGGCTGTCTTAACGTAAATATCCGCTTAAGTGATTGCATTTTGGGATATTACGTCATTTTAGATGGTATGGGGTAATTTTGAAATGTATAGATACCAGTACGGAATTACGGACTCTTTGATGGGTGGAATCCGTAATTGTCCTTATTATAAAATGGTAGTGGTCCCTGGGGTCGTGCAAGGGTTTCCTGAAACATTAGTTTCTAGGGTTTTCCTCTTCCCCATTTGAGAGAGACCTCAAGCGCGCCGCACGTACCCTGGAAGACCCTATTGCGATCTTCCCGTGCATCAGTTCAGATGGATTCAGGTACGCTTCCGCTTTCAGTTTAAGGTTTCGTTTATTTCAATGATTTAGCATGAGCATGATCCTGTTTTAGGGTATATACGTTTGGTTTTGTATATGCGTTATGGGGAGAAATCCCAACATTTGGTATCAGAGCCTATGTTCTTCGTTAAATCGTTGAATTTTTTTTGAATGATTTTGTGCGTCTCCTCATTGGTTTCTTCCCTGTTCTTGGGCTGCAAGTTTTCAAAAAAAAAAAAAAAAAAAAAAAAAAAAAAAAAAAAAAAAAGGACAGGGGGCGACGGCCTCCATCGCGTGGGCGATGGAAGGCGTCGGCTTCCGTTGCAACCGGAGAAAGGGAGAGATGGGAGGGGCGCAACGGCTGGAGTCAGGCGTTCTGGCGGGGTAGGAGGGCTGCGACGGCCGGTTCGGGCGACGACCGACCGCCTTCTGTGCGCCCTACCTTCGTTTTTTGTTTTGAAGGAAGGGCAGTGAGGGACGATGGCGGGAGAAAAGGGCTTCGCCCACCTCCGTCTGGCCACATCCAGCCTCGCCGGGGAGTCCACCGTCGCCGGATGGCTCCGTGCGACGAACTGATGCCCACCCACTCCCTTGCCGGCGGCTTTCTGGCTACCGTTTCAGCCACCCAAAACCAGAAAAGGGGCAGATGTTCAAAACAGAGAAAAACCGGTGGAATCTGTCGGCTTCCGGCAGGCATCGGCCCGCCATCGCCACCGCCGACGTCCGGCCGTCCTGGCGGCATTCGCCGGCGGCCACCCACGGAGTTGGATGGCCTGCCGGTGGAAGGCCACCGCCCGCCTGCCGTTCGGCAGGCGAGCGGTGGAGACGACGCCCGCGACCGCTCGCGCGGTCGAGCGGGCGGGTCGGCCCGGGTCGGGTCTTGCAGACCCGATCCGGATCCATCAGATTTAAAAAAAAAAAATTTCATTTTGCCGCCCGCCCGCGCCTCGCAGTTAAAAGATTTTGGACCGGGTCGGGGCCGACAGGACCCGACCCGTATCCATACGGCCTGGTTTTAAAAAACTCGAACCGGTTCATTCGGTTTCAGACCGGTTCAATACGATTCAGAATCGATTCGGTCCGATTCAGACCGGTTCGAACCTTCTAGGGACCGGTTCGAACCTTTCAGATCCGATTCGGACCATTTGGGGACCGGTTCATTCATTTCAGAACCGATTCGAACCATTCAGGGCTTTTCAGAACCGGTTCATTCAGTTTTGGAATCGATTCTAGCATTTCAGAACCGATTAAGTTGATTTTTGAACCGATTCGGGCATTTTCAGACCGCTTCACTTGATATTTAGACCGATTCAGGGCTTTTCAGATCGGTTCATTGAGTTATGGAACCATTTTTAGCCAGTTTTAACCGGTTCAGTGGGTTTTAGAACCGATACGGTCTATTTTTGACCGGTTTGTCTAATTTTTAGACCGGTTCAGCCTATTTAGGGGCATGTGGGTGTTCTAGTTGCGGTTTAAGAACAATAAGGGCAACTTTAAGGCCGATTCAGTGGTTATTGACCCACTTAAGCACAATTATGGTATCAGTTTATAAAATTTTGGACTCTTTTGGGCCCATATCATTGAATCATTTGGTTTTGGATTTAATGTAGGGCAAATTTGTATGTAATTTGGTTTATGCATCAAGTTTTGGATTCATGTAAGACAATTTTGTATGTGTCACGTCATTGAATCATTTGGTTTTAGATTCAATGAATGACAATTTTATATGTAAATTTTAATTCATGTATCATGTTTTGCATGTTTTTTAAATTTATGGGTGTACTTTAGATGAATGTTTGGATTATGAATTTTGATCTTTGGCCATGTCTGTTGTTTGAAATGAGTACGTTTGTACTTTATGTCGCCAAAGTGACCTCTGTTGTACGAATTTGCTTGTTTTAAACATTAGATGATAGTATACTTGATCCATGCAGACAATGATCAGCCCAAAGGAGGATTGTTGTTTGGTCAGGTTTAAGTATACAGGGCAATGAATATGTGATAATTTTTCAGGTTTCCATGTGAATAGCGAGTCAATCCAAAGATAGGCTCATTGTTTGACAGGGTTAATTATTTATATTCATTGTTGACCAAGAATACCACTTGCAGTTAGTATTTCAATCCAAAGATTGGATATTAATGTTGCACCGGTACCTTGTGATGAGATTCAGGCCATTGTATTTAAATTCATTTATATTTGTTATTTCATCTTTGTACATGTATTGATTGTGAGCATGTTTGGTATTTTTGTTGTTCTTTGTACAGTGAGTTCTGCTTCTATGATATCTGCAAATTTGAGTACTGTTCCTGAGTTAAATGGTTCGAATTTTAAGGACTGAAAAGAAACTGTTATCATTGTTCTGGGTTGTATGGATTTAGACCTTGCATTTAGGGAGTTGTGCCCACCTCATCCAACAGATCAAAATTCCCATGAGGATAAGCGGTACTTTGAATGGTGGGAACGCTCAAACCGCATGTGTCTAATGATCATGAAGAGATCAATTCCAGAAAATTTTCGGGGATCTATTACTGAAAAGGCTAGTGCCAAGGCGTTCCTTGAAGAGATTGAAAAACGTTTTGCTAAAAATGAAAAGGCTGAAACAAACACTCTTTTGAGTAAACTTGTGACACTGAAGTATAAAAGGGGAACATACGGGAGCACATTATGGAAATGTCTCATCTTGCTTCAAAATTACAGGCGCTAGGTCTGAGGTTACCCGAAGACTTTATAGTGCATATGGTTCTTCTTTCTCTTCCACCACAGTTTGGACAGTTTAAAGTTAGTTATAACTGTCAGAAGGAGAAATGGACTCTTAATGAGCTCATTTCGCACTGTGTGGAAGAAGAGGAGAGATTGAAGCATGATAGGATAGAAAGTGCTCACTTGGCTACTACGCCTAAAAGTAAGAAAAGGAAGGCTATTAAAGAAATTGCAGTTGATCACGCATCCATTAAGAAACAGAAAAAGCATAAGGAAGGCAAATCAAGCTGCTTCTTTTGCAAGGATGAAGGTCATATGAAGAAGGATTGTACTAAGTATCACGCATGACGTGAAAAGAAAGGTACGATTCTTACTTTGGTTTGTTCTGAGGTTAATTTAATTTCAGTACCAAGGCACTTGTGGGTAGATTCGGTTGCTACTACTCACATAAGTGTTTCTGTGCAGGGCTGCCTAAATTGTCGGATGTCAATTGATGCTGAAAGATTCATCTATGAGGGCGATGACATGAAGGCGAAGATTGAAGCCATAGCAGATTTTTGAGTTATTGTTAAAGACTGGTTGTTATTTGAATTTGATAGAAACTTATGTAATACCGCCTTTTAGACGGAATTTGGTTGTTATTTCCTTACTGAACAAATTTGGTTATTATTGTTCATTTGGAGGAAATAAATTTAATTAGTTTCTGCATTCAAATTTGAATTCCACTGGTTCTTTGTCTAGTAGCGATAACCTTTATTTGTTTGATACGGTTGCTTCATATAATGAAACCTTGCATGTTACGTTTAGTGGTATTAAAAGAAAATTAGCCAAAGAGAATTCTGCTATGTTATGACATTGGCGCTTAAGACATATCTCTGAAAAGAGAATATAAAGACTTATGTCAAAAGGAATTCTTGAGTCCCTTGATTTTGCAAACTTTAATGTCTGCACTGAATGTATAAAGGGAAAATGAACAAACATTAAGGGGTTATAAGTTTTTTTTTCCATTCAGTAAGTCTTTCTTTGAAAGGGAAACGCTCATTTCTTTGAGGATATTGAGTTTGGGAGGTAATCAGGTTATGAACATTGCTTTTGAAGAGGGACCTGAGTCCACTCTATTCAGAAGAAGGCAATGATGTCGATCTCCATAGTGAAGAACAAACTCAACAACCTCAAGAAAATTAAGTAGAGGTGTCACATAGGAAATCCATATATGGACTAAAGCAAGTTTTCCAGTCAATGGTATTACAAACTTCATCAAGTTATAGTTTCATTTGGTTTCGAAATTAATATGGTTGATGAATGTGTATACTAAAAGTTCAGTGGGGGCAAATTTATCTTTCTGGTTTTATATGTCGATGATATATTGTTGGCAAGTAATGATGTTGGCATATTGCATGAAACTAAGATTTTTAGTCAACAAAGTTTGACATGAAGGATCTTGGTTGTGCATCTTTTATATTGGGGATCCAAATATTTCGAGATCGTTCTCGGGGTATTCTTGGATAATCACAAAAGGCCTACATTGATAAGGTGCTTCAGTGATATGACATGAAGGATTGTAAACCATGAAAGACTCCAGTTGCTAAAGGAGACAAGTTTAGTCTCAAACAGTGCCCTAAAAGTAAAATCGAATCTAAAGTAATGGAAATGATTCCCTATTTGTCTGTTGTGGGAAGCCTTATGTATGTTCAGGTTTGTACTCGTTTGGATATTGCATTTATCATTGGAATGTTAGGCGGATACTTAAGTGATTCTGGTATGGGTCATTGGAAAGCAGTCACAAGAGTTTTGAGGTACTTAAAAAGAACATAAGATTTTATGCTCACATACAGGAAGTCAGACCAGTGGAAGATCATTAGGTATTCAGATTCTGACTTTGTTGGGTGCCAAGATAATGGCATTCAATCAGGTTTTGTGATTGCAGAATTTTGTCACGAGGCTGCGCATTATGTATGGTATAGAAATACCACTAAGGTTGTTGTGTGACAATAATTCAGCAGTCATGTACTCTTATAACAGCCACAATTTGTCAAAGTCGAAGCACATTGACATTAAGTTTTTGGACTGTTAAAGAGGGGATACAGAATGGTCAGGTGTCTTTAGAGCATATTGGGACAAACTCTATGATTGCGGATCCGCTTACCAAGGGTTTAACACATAAGATCTTTCACGAACATGTTGTTCATATGGGGGTGTTATCCTTGGATGATGTGCTGGTTTAGTGGGAGTTTGTATTTTGTTTGCTCTTATGTATGGACACATATTCAGTTTTCTGCAGAATAAAGTTTAAAGTTCTTTGGTTCCATTCTGTGTTTATGTGTTAGGTTTTGATCTCCATAAGGTTTTAAAGTTGGACCAGTTGAGAATAGACATGTTGTAATCACATTACATGTAATTCTCATGCTATACATCCATATCAGATCTATGTCATTGATTATGTTAACATTTGTGATCATTGAAGGTTTAGCTAATTTTATTATAGCGAAAGCCGCTTTGGTTCTGTGTTGATATGGTCATGGACGAGATTGGTGAAAATGACGTTTATAAGATAGCAATTATGAACTCCTAAAGTTTTATGTAATGTCTGAATGTATTAAGACATATTTGGCCCAAGTGGGAGATTGTAAGATCATTTGGTGGGCCGGCATATGTCTATGAAGAATTTCAGACATTATGGCTGTCTTAACGTCATTTTAGATGGTATGGGGTAATTTTGAAATGTATAGATACCAGTACGGAATTACAGACTCTTTGATGGGTGGAATCCGTAATTGTCCTTATTATAAAATGGTAGTGGTCCCTGGGGTCGTGCAAGGGTTGCCTGAAACATTGGTTTCTAGGGTTTTCCTCTTCCCCATTTGAGAGAGACCTCAAGCGCGCCGCACGTACCCTGGAAGACCCTACTGCGATCTTCCCGTGCATCAGTTCAGATGGATTCAGGTACGCTTCCGCTTTCAGTTTAAGGTTTCGTTTATTTCAATGATTTAGCATGAGCATGATCCTGTTTTAGGGTATATACGTTTGGTTTTGTATATGTGTTATGAGGAGAAATCCCAACATGGCCATGACGGTAGCCTTTGTTCCCCTGAAAGAAGCCGCCATGATCTTGTGTGGAAGACTGAGAAGTTCTGGCCTATTGGTTATATTGTAGAGGCTCTGGGTTCTGGTGGGTCGAGTATTTATAATATAAGCATATTAGAACTGTAGTTGGTGCTGTGTAGGTCGAAAAGGTCTGTTCATTCATGAAAATTTATTTGTTAGGGATTCTTGCCAAAATAATGGGCAATATATCAATTGAAGAACATTCTTATCTTCTACAATGGCCCTTACCTGTTTGTTTTTTCTCATGCAATGTGCTATCGGTGTGCTTCATCAGTGATACAGCGTATTTTAACCAAGGCAAAACACCAAAGAACAAGAATCTACGAATGTCCCTTATCGCTTGTCCAGCTTGTTCCAAGATTCTTATCTAAGAATGTGTCTCAGATAAAACAAGATAGATCCCAACACCTACATTCACAATATCCCAGCTTATCTAGTTTGCTTCATGAGAAGACGTCCCCTGTTATTCACTTAGTAGCACAAGGCCCCTTGATCACACTAACGCTTTAGTGCTCAAGTTGTGAATGTTGGTTTTCAGACAGAGACAAGAGACAGGGACTATCGCAGGTTTCAAGAAAACTAAATCTCACTCTGCACTGTTACAAATATTGCTAAAACCAAGTGCATCCACTGCAGGACAGAATGATTAGTCCAGAAACCGAAGAATATGGAGAGCTTTCGTTCGCAATAACCTGAATTTAAAGATGAGCTTACTCTGGGATAAGAGCTTTAAAACCAGGTTCCAGATTAGCAATATGGCGAGCATGGTTTTTGATCTCAAAATCAACACCCCACCACTCCTGCAGAACGACTATCCCTGGTCCATCTTCTTTCCCGATGAGGTAGGCATCAAAACTCTGGTAAACCAAAAAATTCAAGCCAAACATAATCAACGGAGCAGAAACAACAAGAAAGCGGAAACCGTTCTCCATTTCCATTCTCCAAATAAAACAACACCAAGATCAAAAACTTCGAAGTAAATATTAGAACTTCACGAAGGATAAGGATAGCTACAATTCTTCTATTCCTTAGCTGCTCGTTTACACCGACTGCTCCATATAATTAGAAGACATGAGCTTTTCCCACAATCGTGGAGAAAGAGAAAAGGCACCAAGAGGACACCCAGAATGACCACAAACTTGGAACATAAATGAAAAAGAAAGGACATAGCAGCAACAAAACCGACAAATGTGAACACCCAAAAAGAGAAACAAAACATAAAATTAAAGAAAACAAAAACAAAAGAATTACACAAATCGAAGATACAAAAAGCGGAAATGGAGGAGTGACGATTATGGTTTCTAACAGTGTCATCTCTTTGGATTTGGATTTTCTGGAATTCGGCAGATGGGGAGGTCGCCATTGATCGAATGGAAAAGGAGGATGGAAGCTTGGAAAAAGCCACGCGAGGGAGATGCGTGGGCAGAGCAGGACTCAACAAGGGTTTATGGAGAAGGATGTATCTTCAGGCATGTAAATTAGGGTGTTTTTCAAGCTTATTTTTTAAATATAATCATTTTAAAATTTTATTTTTCTGCTTATTGACTAAAGTTATAATTTTGTGAAAACAAAGAATAAGGATTTGAAGTAAACTTTTGTGGAACTTGAAAGCAAAAAATGTCAGTCAAGATCATAAACACGCAAAATAATATTAAGAAATAGTGTAGCTAAGTTTTTTGAGTTTTTCTTGTTAACAGAATTTCGCTTGAACATTTGATTTCGATAGTTTTATAAGGACTCTAGTTCTTTAGAAAAATTATAGAAAGTAATTTTTTGAAAACTATAACCAAAAGCAAATACCAAAATGTGTTTGATGGTTGTGATGAAAATGATTTCTCATTAAGTAGAACCGAAAAAGTCTCAACGCGGCTCCCCCTGTTAACAGCATAACATCGAAACTGCTCTCATTGAATTGATGACCTCCTGCGATGTAAAGCCTGAGCTAGCCAGGACACGACTCAATAAGGTTATGCAAAAAAATTGGAAAAAAAAAATGAAAGAAAGAGAAAGTGTCATATTCATACCAATCTTTTGCTCATGATTTTAAAAGAGAGTACAACTTTTGTAATTTTCTTAAACTTATCTCTTTTTCATAGAAATTGTTAAATTAAGGCTTGAAGTGAACTTTCATTATTAATTTAAAAACTATAAAACGTTACATTGTCTTTTTTTCAACGTTTACTAGATTATGGGTGCAGGGCTTATGGGTGGGCCATCCTGAGGATACGATTGCATTCTAACACACGGACTGGGCATTGGACCGGGTACCCCTGTTCATTCTACAGTTAACAAAAAAGCTTTCATTTTTTTATAGTGTTCGGCAAAAAGGAAAAAGCATCCGGGTCGACAGGACGCGGGTGTGGGTGCGATTCAGATTCACACTCATTCGCATCACATTCATTTCAGTTCATTTTTTTTTAACAAATTTGATATTATTAATATATTATAATAATAAATTAATAATAATGATAAATACTATCACCGCATCGCCGCACTTAAATGTTTTGAGATGTGTCACGCCGGCACCCGCACCGACACTCCGCCAAAAAAAGTAGGAAACCAACTTGAGGATGGGAAGACAGATGGATAGATTACAGATATACATAATTCGACAATTCGACCTGAAGAGTCTACATCCATATCCATGGTTATAAAAGGATCACTATCTTTCTTTCACCTCCTTATTAGATTGATGAGTACATACATAAATTAATTAATATGTTAAGTACATACCTTAATATTAGAAAATACATCTACAACATATCATCATGAATCTTCAGGATAGAGCTAAATATGGTATTCGTATACAAGTTTTTAAAAGAAATCTCCATAGTTTTTTTTTTTGCCTCATCTGTCATAGAATCTAACTTAAATTTGTAAATTAATATCTATAAATTGATTATGTTTTTAATTATTATTTCTCTATATATAGAGATAGTACATGCTTTCTTCCTTGCTGGATTGTTATATACCATCTAGGTAGAAACAATGACCATCGATCAAAGGCGACCGCTCATAGAGTGACGCTAACTGCTTTCACCATTGTTTTCCTAACCTTCACTATTGGTGTTATCTTTCTATGTTCAAGTTTTTTTTATCCATATATAAACTATTCTCTTTGCTTGTCAATCCACAAATACTAGTTCAGAATCAACTAATTGGTTTTGATTATTAGTTCCTTTTTTGTTTTGTAAACCATATTGATAGTCGCAAAATAATAAAATTAGTGTTCTACTTGGATTATCTATGACTAATTTCTCATCTCCTTTAATTTTCTTGTCCAGCATTTAGGATTATGAATGAAGGTGATAAATGGACAATACTATTTTATGTTTTGCGCCATATTTTGTATCCTTTTCAAATAAATGAATAGTTCTGATAAGTTAGTCTTTACCTTTGTAACCTTATAAGTTGAATTAAACCTTTAAATTAAACTTAAAGTTTATATGGTGGGGCAGGTTGTTCATATTTCTGTTCTCATTGTCCAGTTTCTAAGTCCTACTTAGCATTCATCAGCAGCTTTGTTCTTCTTTCTTCCAATGGATTCTCTTTCTTGTTTATGGGTTTTATTCAGCGCCAAAAGTGGCTTGTGCTCGTCCCTCCTGTTTTTTATGTTGTAGCATGTAATCTGTTTCACTTTCATGCTTGCTGCTTCTCCAGCATTGAAACTTTTATATGACATTGAACTTGATGTGAAGGATCCAGATGAAAGAGAAAAGACCTTAATTAAGAATGAACAATATGAGCGCCATCTGCTCAAAAGTAGCATGGGAAAAAACAAGAATGTCATCTGCATGTTAGCCAAGCTGACATATGCTCATAGATAATAAAATTATTAACAATAACTATTATTTACAATGGCATTATTATGAGTTTTTTGTGTGTAGATGAATACAATATTAATTATCCGTTGATGATTAAGTTTCTCTTATCCATAACCGTAGCACTATACGGTTGACGTTCTATTCACACAACATTTTTTCTTTTATAGCACAACAACCCAAACATCACATATATATCAACTGATATCTTCTATAAGTTTAATGGATGAAGATATCAGTTGATATATATGTGCTGTTTGGGTTGTCGTGCTGTTGGGCATTATAAAAGAAAAAATGTTGTGTGAATGAAACGTCACCCGTATAGTACCTACGATTATGGATAAGAGAAACTTAATCATCAACGGATAATTAATATTGTATGCATCTACACACAAAAAACTCATAATAATGCCATTGTAAACAGCTTCGCTAACATGCAGATGACATTCTTGGTTCTTCCTATGCCACAATTGATCAGATGGCGCTCATATTGTTCATTCAACGGATGCCAGTGCATGCGGTTTCTACGAAGAGTGTGAGTAAGTCTATAATGGCTTGTGATATCATGATCCGCAACGCATTGATTTTTTATTTAATCCGCTTTGTTTTTTTTTCAAGCAAGAGAAAGAACTGTAACAAGGATATTTCGAGTGGAACGTTTAATTTCTTTGGGACTCCTCGAGGGTGCATAGCACTACTTAAGCAATGCATGTTAAGTTCGAACAAGTTGCCGCAATGGCTTCAGGCTGGCGCAGAGGAGCAACCGTAGGCTGCGGTTCCTCCGCCACCGTCTCCCTCGCTACACTCCACGAATCCGGCGCCCTCTTCGCCGTCAAGTCCGCCCAGCTCCCCTTCGCCGCCCACCTCCGCCGCGAGCACTCCATCCTCTCCTCCCTTTCCTCCCCCCACATCGTCCGCTGCCTCGGCACTGATGTCACCCGCGAAGGTGGCAAAGAGTTCTATAACCTCTTCATGGAGTACTTCCCCCGCGGCACGCTCTGCGACGAGATCAGGCGCCAGGGCGGCCGTCTGCCGGAGCCGGAGATCAGTCGCCACGCGAGGTCGGTGCTGCTGGGCCTCCGCTACCTCCACGGGATTGGAATCGTCCACAGCGACATCAAGGGGAGCAATTTGCTCGTGGGTTGCGATGGCGAGGTTAGGATTGGCGACCTCGGCTGCGCGTTGCGGACGGGCGTCACCGCCGAAGCGGGCGGCTTGGCGGGCACGCCGCTTTTCATGGCACCGGAGGTGGCCAGGGGGGAGAGCCAAGGGAGCGCGGCCGACGTCTGGGCGCTAGGATGTACCATGGTGGAGATGGCCACGGGGCGGCCTCCTTGGGCTGCAGAGGTCACCGACCCGGTCTCGGCTCTTTACCGGATTGGGTGCACGGACGCGGTCCCGGAGATGCCGGGAAATTTGTCGGAGGAAGGGCAGGATTTTCTCGCGAAGTGTTTCTGCCGGAATCCGTCGGAGAGGTGGACGGCAGAGCAGCTGCTGCAACACCCTCTCGTCAGTAAAGTGAAGGAGGTGGACATCGAGGGGAAGTCAGTTTCCCACTCACCCAAGAGCATTCTTGATCGTGATCTTTGGGATTCTCTAGAAAGCCGCAGCACTAAAATGGGAAGCGAAACGAACGATTCCATGCCGGTTCTTGCCCCTGCATCTACTGCCGCCGGTCGAATCAAGTCTTTGATTTCTCCGGCTTCTCGGCGGCCAGATTGGTCTTGGGGGGAGAATTGGGTTTGCGTGAGGGCAGAGGCGCCGGATAATTTGCCAATGCCGAGTATTTCAGGCGAGCCGGATTTTGAACAGCCGGCAATTGAATCGACCACCGGCAGGAATATTGATGACAACATCGACGTCGAAACAACTGCAGCGTTTGATGCCTTTCACAGAAGGCAACTTCCATAAGATTAGCACCTAAAAAAGTAGGCCGAAACAGATCAGTGTTGTATGAGAAATTAATGGACAGCCGTGGAAGCATTTTGAGTACAGTCTATACACTAATTGCATTTCAAACAATCTATTGAATTTCTCAGCAAGTGGTTTAACGTGGAGAGTATGAAGAGTTGTTTGTGTTGCTCCAATAATAATTAGTTTTTTCAATTTTATACATACATATATATATATATAAATTTGAGGAGCACTCATACAAAGTTACTAAATTTTAAATTATTCAAAAAAAAATTAGATTTAAATTAATAATAAAATGAATGAGGGGCACGATAGATAAACGAGAGAATGTCGATGGGCATGTGTACATAACAAACAAATTCTATAAAAGGATCCAACAGGCTGTTCAATACCACCGGCAGGGTCATGAAAGGCCACACATACGATATTGCCACATACGATATTGAAAATCTTGCCGTCACCGACTTGGGTAAATTAATCAGATCGTATGCAGTCAGATTCAAATCTGGACTCTGATTCAGATCTAATACACATATATATGTAATTGAATCACTTTTTCATCGGATATATCTCAATCGGATTCCGTTATCAAAACTGCTTGCATACCAATCCAAATCCAGCTAGTAATCAGGTATTGAATTTCTTTACCGGATCCCATAGGGAGTGTTTTTAAACTGGGATAAATAATCGGTTCTCATATCCTATCCAACTACATCTCCATGTCCCAAAAGCAAACCAGGGTTAAGCCAACGGTGAACGATCCAAAGCTGACGATGGGAGAAGAAACTTAATTTTTTATTACAAAAACTCACACACTCTTAGGGTTTAGGGCTAAGATTTAGGGTTTAGGGCATATAGGTTGACTGTCTCTCTAAGGAAAGGTTTTTAATTTTTAGTCAACTGGAAAGATACAGATACAATATCCTGTATTTTGAACTCCCACATATACAATGTATATGTATATGTATATGTGTGCGTATACGCAATATAAAAAGTTGTTGCAGCCAACTATGCATAACTTTCAATTGCAAACTATTTGAGAGAGATGGTAAATAGAGAGAAGGTCTATGTGAAAGAGAGAGAGGAAAGAGAGAGAGAGGGAGAGAGAGAGCCGATAAAATGAGAATATATAACAAAATTTGGGGACAAGAGGTCCCCTAAATACAAAAACAATCCGCAAAAAACAAAATTAACGCAAAAAACACAAGCAAGAAGAACAAATATACAATACAACGCACAGAAAAATAGGAAAGAAGAAGAAAGACGAAACGGCACAATCACCCAACCGCAGTCAGGCGGCGGTGCTTTAACCGAATGGCGAACTGGATATCCTCTTGCACAAGACGAGCCACAGAATCTGGTGAAGAGAAGGTGCCCCTGAAGACCCTGTTGTTGCGCTCCACCCAAATGCGCCACCAAGCTGAAATGAGCCACGGCCTCCAGACATGACCCCAGGAAGCAGTCAGGTGGGGGAAGGACAAAAGAGGAAGAAAAGACGAATGGATGGTGGGTTTGAAAGATTACTAACAAGGGAAGGCTAAGTAGAAGCAAGGACACTAGAGAAAAAAGGGCAAGAAGTAAAAAGGTGGACCCGAGACTCAGTCGCAACAAGACATAGGGGACATTGGTTAGCCAAACTGATGCCAAGGCGCTGTAGGTGATCAAAAGTGTTGATATTGCCAGTCAGAAGAAGACAGACAAAAGCAATGGCTCGAGGAGATGGGCTAGGAGACCAAAGAGACTAGGGGGGGAGTGACGCGACAGAAGGATCAAAGGAGGCCAGGTAGCAAGAAGAAAAAGTGAACTCACGGGTAGGTGAAAGGGGCCAGGATGGGGACGTGGACGATGAGAGGTCAGCAAGGCGGAGGAAAAGAGGAAGGACAGAAAGCATGTCAGACCAAAAGTGAGAAGGGGAGGTGTGAGAGATAGAACTATGCCAGACGCTAGGGGAAGGCAGGTCAAATTTTGAACTAATGAATTGGGTGATGGGAGAATGTTCAGTTGCTAATCGCCACTACCAAGAACACAGGGAAGACTCGCAAGTCCGACTAAGGTTGGTAACCCCAGCACCCCCAAGAAGACGTGGAAAGGCAACCACATCCCAATGCGCAAGGCGATCTGAAGGTCGATCACCATCCCAAACAAACTTACGAATAAGCTTATCAAACCTACGCAAAACAGCCACAGGAGGCCGAAAGACAGACAAAACATGGAGAGGAACCGACGCAAGGCAGTGCTCAGCGAGAGTAATCCGACCTGGAAAAGAAAACAGCTTTCCCTGCCAACACTGAAGGCGATCTGTAAGCTTCTACTCCACCCCATCCCAAAAAGAGAGAGCAGGAGGCGACAACTTAATCTGAAGCCCCAGATAGTCCATGGGCAAGCTAATAGCCTTACACCCAAAGCAAGCTTCCGCGAGAAGTACCGTGGCCGGATCCGCGTGAATGAGGGAGAGCTGACACTTGGCGGAATTGATAGAAAGACCCGAGATGAGCTCAAAGACCCGAAGGATGAGCCACGTTCTCATAATCTGCTGGCGGGAAGCACTGCCGAACAGGAGAAAATCATCAGCATACTGAAGGTTGGAGAAGGACGGTAAGTGGGGGAGCGAATGGGGTGTGAGGAAGCCAACGACCGTTGCGTGATGGAAAAGCGCAGAAAAGCTCTCAGCAACCAAGTTGAAAAGCAAGGGCGATAACGGGCAACCTTGACGGAGGCCACGCTCGAGACAGAAGAAATCACCACACTTCCCATTGAAGGAGACCGCAAGCTGGGCCCCAGTGACAAGCGACATGATCCACTGCCTAAACGAAGGACCAAACGCAAGACGGGTGAGGAGGTCAGAAAGGAACTCCCAACTAATCGAGTCAAAAGCCTTAGAGATGTCCAACTTCAGGATGAATGAAGGTAGCCGTAGACAGTAAAGGGAGTGAACAACCTCATTGGCTATGAACCTTTGACGAAAACAACCTGGAAAGGGTTAATGACTGAAGGCATGACAGGCGCAAGCCGCAAAGAGAGCAGCTTAGCAATAATCTTGTAAGGCGTGCCTAGGATGGAGATCGGGCGAAAGTGGGTGACTGACGTCTGTAGGGTTAGGGCGCTTAGGCACCAGGACGCAGGTAGCTTGATTGAATTCCTTTAAGAAAACAGAATTGGAGGCGAACTCATCACAAAACGCAAACACATACGCGCTACAAACCTCCCAAAAAGTACGAAAAAATTCGACTGGGAAACCATCAATGCCGGGCGCCTTACCAGAGCGAAGGGCCCAGTCCGCGTTCTTGATCTCTTGGTGTTGGAAGGGCCGCTCAAGAGCGATCGCACAAGAGACAGAGAGAGAGGAGAGGTGAAAATCCGGCAGCGTGGCACAAAAGCGAAGAGGTTTAGAGTAGAAATCCTAGAAATGAGCGCTCAAGGCCGGGAGGATGTCATCACCAAGAAAAATCCTGCCCCCGATACCCATGGACTGAAGCAACGTTTGACGGCGCCTCTGAGAGGCGGCCAAGTGGAAGAATCTAGAGTTCTGGTCCCCATGCGTGAGCCAACCCAGCCTAGAGCGTTGCTGCCAATGGATAGACTCTCTAATCCGCCACTCCTGGGCAAGGCACTGCAGACAAAGGAGACGGGAAGACTGATCCGCAGAAATATTATCAGAGGCCTGAAGGGACATGATCTCCTCATCCCAATCGGCCACTTCTAAAAATTTGCTGCTTCAGAAAATGCGCTTCCAGGCGAGCGCCTCCCTCCTGATGGAGTGCAACTTCCGCGAGAGCCTGAAAGCAACCCACCTACCATTGACTGCACGAGCCCACCAATTAGGGATGGTAGCTACAAAGGATTCATCACGGAGCCACCAAATCTCAAAATGAAACCTGGCGTGCCCGATACCAGCCCTACCGCGAAGAAGGGAAATGAGCAGCGGAGCATGATCAGACAGGTGCCTCGGACCAAGAACCAAGGAGGATGAAGGAAAAGCAGAGAACAACTTAGGCGAGAGGAAGATACGGTCCAACCTACGAAGGATCAGAGGGTTCCTATTATTAGACCAAGTAAACGTACCGTTAGTCGAAGGCACGTCAAAAAGACTGAACTCATCAATGAATGATCGAAAAGCAGACATAGACGGGCCAGAAGTGACAGGGGAGGATGAGTCAGCAAGGCTAAGCAAACAGTCGAAGTCTCCTGCCAGAAACCAAGGGGAAGCTGCAAGCTGGCGAACCTGATGCAGCTCAGCCCACAGCTGCCCACGCAAAGCCCCAACGCAAGGGCCATAAACCGCAGTAACCAAGACCGGACCATTAGGCCAGAATCCGCTGAGAGAAACAGAGATAGAGTACCTTCGACATGCACAACAGCCCCCGTAAGGGGTGGAGACCAAGCCAGCAGGATGTCGCCAGCTGCTCCACAAATTAGAATGAACCCAAAGGACGGTTGGCGCAACAAAGTATGAACACAAGCGTGAGAGATGACAGACATCTTGGTCTCAATCACAATAAGCACCGAAGGCCCATGCTGACGGATCCAAGAAGAGAGATACCTATGCCGATAACGGGCACTGAGGCCCCGCACATTCCAACATGCAACCCTCATGGGGAAACCACGTGAAGCGACGAACGTCTGGCCGCCCTGGCGGCACCAGGAGGGAGAATGGAGGCTGCGGAAGCCCCAATCCTACGCAACTCCCGCCGCAATCTGGCCAGGCTGGAGCGAAAGACCAGTGCCACAGCGGCAGCAAAAGAGGAACGCAACAAATCAAGTTGCTCAGGAGGAAGAGAGACCTTAAGAGCGTCAAGCGCATCCGAGAGGGAGATGCCCAACTCAACATCCAACAAGGGGGCAACAGGTGGCAACCTATCGGGCAGGGAGTGACGACCCACAGGACTCGTGGTGGGGCCAGACAACTGAATAGGGGAGGACGAGGGGGCAGAGGTGAACGCAGACTCAGACCACAGGGCAGGGGAAAAAGAGCCCACATAAGGGATGCGGGAGAGGGCAGGGCTAACCGGTGGGAGAGGCAGGTAGGTGGGGTTTAGAGGCGAGTAGCGACTGAGTCTAGGGAGCAGAATATGCAGGGAAGGCCAGTAAGAGCTAAAGCTGCTGCCAAAAGAAACAGAAAAAACCCAAGGCAGATAGGCAAAGGAGGAGGTCCTGGGTATAAGGGGGGGCATAGGGGGGCCAGTAACCAAGGTAAAGAGCAACGTACAGGCAACAGAGGGAGAATGACTGACTGGGGGTGCCGAGACTCCAGAGGCCAAGACAACGCAGGCCGCAGTCGGACAAGAGCGAGCAACAACAGCAGCCTCAAGGGGAAGACCCCCTGCCGACGTGCGGGCAGCCGAAAGAGACGGTGCGGACGACCGGACGTCGCCAAGGTCAGACTGAGCAGCAACCAGCATCGGGTCGGGGCATCCAGAGGTGGACTCGCATGGAGCCCCAGCTCGCAAAGCAGGAAAAGGAAAGGGTGAGCAGGGTACCTCAGAGGAGCGTGGCAGAGAGCAGGCTAGACTCCTTCGCTGAGGAGAGGCTGGCGCCCGCGGTGAGGGAAGCAAGGGCCGAAGCTGAGAAGGCGGTAGCTCTACCACCGAAGAGCACTGGTGCGACGGATCACCTGGACTGAAAACCTGCGAAACCTGTACCGAAAAAGGAGGACCCCGCGTACCAGGACAAGTAGGCCCAGGCCAAGGAAGTCTGATAGAGCCAAAGAATATAGAGCTCTCGCCCAAAGAAGGTGACCGCTGAACAACTTGCAGAGTAACCTGGACCCAGAAGGAAGCAGTGACCGCTGCAAAACCATGCCGTCGAGCAAAAAGGTGGCGATCATTCTGACAAACAGGAAAACGACATCGAGAACACGTGACGGCCCGACGGCCGTTCAAGGAAGCACACCTCTGACACCACCACTGGCCCCATCTGACGCGGATAGAAGCAACAGACTGGAGAAGGTGACGAAGCCTGGAAGCACGCCGAGAAGGGGGGACACACCACGGTGAGGGGGCTGGCCTACCAACGGAGACCACCTTGGGGAGCCTTGGCCGCAAGGAACAGTCACCCATGAGAAAACAACATCGCGCTGGCGGGAGGAAGGCCTGGAGGAGTCCGCGAGCATCTGTCAGCTGAAGTGTGCCGGCGAAAACGCAATTGAAGATAGTAGACTGCCAACTGAAAAACAATGCCCTAGCTTGACGGACCCCCTCAGGCGAGCAAAAAAAACCGATCGCCGCACGACAAAGCAAGCGATTAAGAGGGAGGGGGTTACCCGGCCTGATACCACAAAGACTAGGACCCCCAACCCAAGCCCCCGAAGGCGGGGGAGGAGGAAGGGCTGCCATGACACCCCCACAGTGCAAGAGTAAAGGAAAAAGAAACCTGTTTCTCACACACTATTCAACAAACAGTTACAGTGCAGCTCGCTCAAGGTGTAGGGAGAAACGTCCCACGGCTCCAGCGCGCCCCAAGCGACAGAGAGGGTAGGGGGAAGAGCTGCATTGCTCGGGGAAAGGGGGACGCCGTGCGGGAGGGCGCCGGTCGCGCTTGGGGAGAGGAACTGCTCGCTTGGTGAAAGGGGGACGCCGTGCGGGAGGGCGCCGGTCTCGCTTGGGGAGAGGAGCCCCAGACGGTCGGCGAGGACGGGCGGGCGAGAGAGGAGGGCGGTCGGGCGGCGAGGACGGGCGGGCGAAACCAGGGAGACGGGCGGTCGGTCGGCAAGGAGGGGTGGGAGAGGAGGCCGGACGGGTGGGCGAGGAGGCCGGACGGGCGGGCGAGGAGGCCGGACGAGCGGGCGGTGGGGGCATACGGAGAGACGGGCAGGCGGTGGGGCCGACGGGAGAGAGAGAGAGTGAGTGAGGAGCAGGGGGGAGAGCTGGAGGAGCAGGAGGACGGTCGGCGAGGACGGGCAGGCGAGAGAGGAGAGTGAGGGGTCGGGCGGGCGAGAGAGGAGGGCGGTCGGGCGGGCGAAACCAGGGAGACAGGCGGCGGGAGAGAAGGGCGGTGAGAGAGAGAGAGAGAGAGAGAGGCATGTGTGTGTGTGTGAGAGAGAGAGAGAGAGAGAGAGAGAGAGAGAGAGTAAAGTTTTAAAATATGGCAATAAGAAAATAGATATGCAGAGAAATTTTTGTCTATATATATATATATATATATATATATATATATATATATATTTCCTTGCTGAAAATGCCATAGAGTTAAAGAGTTTCATCTACATGCCATGTACATTGGCCAAGTAGTGCTACTTAAGCAATGAAGCTGTGAAAGAATGGGTTGTCTGTGAGGGCCAATGCACCGGAGAATTTGCCGTCGCCTTGCATTTCGGGCGAGGAGTGGTGATTGAATCGATTACAATCGAGCAGGTCGATGAATGCCCGGTTGAGGTGGAAAACTCGGCTACTCTGAACGGTGTCCAACCCAGTGACCCTAAAGACTTGCATCCACACAAAAAACTAGCTCTTTCAGCTCCATACGCAGGCCTGCAACCATTTCCATTTTGTAGAAAAGAAGCATTACGTGTCCCACCTTCCATGTGTGGGCAGTTGCCTACATGGCACATTGGTGTTGTCCAACAATTTGTCTATTCATATAGTAGTGCTCCTTAGTTATTTGCTTACTGTCCTTTAATAACTTTATTATGTACAAGATTTCTTTTTAAATGAGTGTCCTTTAGCTAAAAATCTCTAGCTCCACCCTTCCCACCACCCACTGTTGTTCATGTTTGGCGAACATATGTGCCGAACCCCTGCATGCCAGGAGGATCCTTGGCTACTTTACTAATATTTTTTAATAATTGAAATGAACACCTATTGATAATAAAAAAAAATTAATAAAAAAACAACTTGAACTAAAACATGATTTACATAAAATTAATGTTTATAGACATACTAAGAGGTTCACATTTTGTTTAAGATGTTTTTAAACACATATTTAGGGTGTCTAATTTTCCTCCCTTACCCAAATAATATGGTATTTACCCATTTCCCTATATATATATATATATATATATATATATATATATATATATATATATATATATATTGATTTAATATATTAAAGTACACTATACCACTGATATACACACCACACCGATAGCACATTGCATGAGAAAAAAACAAACAGATAAGGACCAATGTAGAAGATAAGAATGGCCTTCAATTTATATATTGCCCACAGAAGCGAACTATTTGGCAAGAATCCCTAACAAATAAATTTCCATGAATGAACAAACCTTTCTCACCTAGACAGCACCAACTACAGTTCTAATATGCTTATATTCTAAATACTCGACCCACCAAAACCCAGAGCCTCTACAACACAACCAAAAGGCCAGAACTTCTCAGTCTTCCAGACAAGATCATGGCGGCTTCTTTCAGGGGAACAAAGGCAACCGTCAAGGCCATCCTGCGCCTCCTGATGATGTTGAGTTCCAGCAGCTTTGCCTCGGATGAAGAAACGGCAGAGACCAACATCGTCTGTTACAAGCACAATCTGTTGACCGGCAAGAATGTGACCGCGGTTCTAGTGACTGCGGCAGCCAATTCGACGGGGTTCGGCACAATTGTAGCCATTGATGATGCAGTGACGGAAAGTCCTGACCGGCGATCTGCCGTCGTGGGCAGGGCTTAGGGCATCTACTAGTGTCTGCGTTGGACAGTTCCGACTTCCACCTCGTGTTCTCGGTGGTCTTCAGAGAGGGAAAGCACAAGGGGAGCACGCTGGAGATACAGGGAGCCGACCACTACTTGCAGCAGGAAAGGGAGGTGTCCGTGGCGTCGGGAACGGGCTGAGTTCCGGTACGCTAGAGGCTACGCCGTATTAGAGATGGTTGAGGTCGACCCACCGTTAAATGCTGTTATAAAGTTCAATGTCACCATCCGCTACCCCATTGCAGATTACTAAAAGGGTTTACAAGTTGGATGCAAGAACGGGGTTGTTTGCAAGTATCACTATATACATATCTGCTACTGTCATTTGGATGTAAAATTGGAGTGGGTCAGGTCCTCCAATCGATCCAATCGAGACCAAGTTTTGTATGCCGAGTACATGCCAAATGTAGACTCTACTATCAATATGCATATCCAAACATTATATGTTTATGTGCATGAAGTAACAAATATGATATGTATGAGATAACAAATATCCATGTCATTGTATATCATTCTACCAGTCTGCTGCTTCTTTATTTTAATGGTGCTTTTGCCATTTTTTCATTAAAAAAAATAAATCTTTATTCAGAATCTTAACATCAAAAGACTGATTTGAAATACTTAAAGTGAAATATGCAGATGGATTTTCCGTTGAAACAAGGATTGTTAAAGCTTGATGAGGGCATTAGGTCATTTCAAAGATTGATTTATAACTTTCTGAAAATAAAACCGAGTCTTTTTGCAAAATTCTAATGATTTTTTGTGTCCTATGGGGGCGTTTAGTAATAAGAAGGCCACATTCTAAAATAATTTTCAAAAAGTTCATGAACGCAATGTTCTTTTGTAGAACACTTTGTCAGTAGTTCATAAATTTGCCCTAATCTTAGAACAAGTTCCTGGAATGCTAACAAAATGCTCATATTACCCTTCAAGGGCTGTTTAGTAACTGCTAATATGTGAGTGTTTTATAAATTTACCTTAAAAATTGAAGCAAATTTATTAGACATTAAAACTAGTATTCCATGAATCTGCCGTAATCTATAGAACAAATTCATGAAATTACTCACACATTCCTCGATTTTTCAAACGGCTCCTCAAGTCACTTAAGGTGATGCACATGACATGGATAAGTTCAGACGAAACACTAACAAAATGTTCCTATACCAAACACCTTCTATATGACCCTTCAAGCACTTAAAATGATGCATGCACATGGCATGTAGATTAAATACACACACACACACATATATATATATATATATTCAAAAAACTTCTCTGCATATCTATTACTTATTGCCAAATTTTAAAATTTTAGCTCTATCTCTCTCCTCTCTCTCTCACATAGAAAGACCATCTCTCTGCAATAGTTTGCAATTGAAAGTTAAGATAGTTGGCTGCATCAACTTTTTAGTGCGTACATATACATATACATTGTATATATGGGAATGCAAAATACAGTATATTGAATCTTTCTAGTTGACTAAAAATTAAAAACCTTTCAATAGAGAAAGAGTCAACCTATATGCATTTATGTATGTGTGTGTGTATGTGTATGTGTTAGTTAAAACATGGAGACATTTGACATAAAAGGTCCAGGGGGCAGAGACATTTCACATAAAAATTATACTAACTATGTGAGGATGAGTCTGGCCTTGTTGAGTTAACCAACAAAGTGAAACACCAACCCTAGAAGGATAAAGCTGCAAGAACGGATCAAGCAAAATCATTGAGCACCAAACTAAAGAAATGAAATCTATTGTTTCTTTTCCTTTTCTCTCTAATTTCTTACCAGGCAACCATCTTACCAACCAGCTGGTTATGGTGCAAGTCATGTGAATGCTTTCTGACAGGTCCTTGTGCACATAGTGATCATAAGAAAATCAAACTTTTACTGCTACCCATCAGCAAAAGTTGAGTTAAACTTTATGAGGTGCTCAAGGTGGACTTGAGCTTAACTCGCTTAACTAAGTCTGAGCTTGAGCTCAACTTGCTTAAGCTCGTGTCCCATAATAGATATTTTATGCTTAAAATTTTTACATTTTTATTTGGTCATTTTAAGTTTTTTAAATTACAAAAAAATGAGTCTAATCGAGTCCGGCTCATCCAACTCGAACTCGACTAGTTTACAAACTTGAGTTATCAATTAAGCTCGAACTCAACTCGTTTAACTTATGAGTCGAGCTCGAGTTGACTCAGCTCGTCCATCATTCCTAATGTATGGGAGGCTCATTTTATACTACAACCTGGGTAGGAGATATTAGGGGCAAAGCCATAAATTTTTCATGAGGGGGCCAAATTAATTTCAGAATTTTAACATGGGCTGAAAAATAATTTTTCAAAATTTTTATATACAATAAATAATTTCTTTCTAAATGTACATGTAAATTTCTCTACAAAAGGCCAATATATATTTATACTTATATCTCTACGATATTAACATGTATTCATCACAATTTATTCTCTACTGGCAAACATGAAATAGATAGTTGGATTTGAAAATTATTGATTGCTAATAAAGGCTTACTATAATTAAAATATTATGCAGATTTTGTTATGTAAGCCAAAAGAAGTAGGAAACCAACTTGAGGATGGGAAGAGAGATGGATACATTACAGATATACGTAATTAAATCTGAAGAGTCCACATCCATATCCATGGTTATAAAAGGATCACTACCTTTCTTTCTCCTTCTGATTAGATTGATGAGTACATATATAAATTAATTAATATATTAAGTACATACCTCAATGTTAGGAAATATATGTAGATGAATCTTCAGAATATAGCTGAATATGGTATTCGTATACAAGTTTTTAAAAGAAAATCTCCATTTTTTTTTTGTATCATCTTTCATAGAATCTAACTTAAATTTGTAAATTAATATCTATAAATTGATGATATTTTTTATGATTACTTCTCTATATATACCGATGTTACATGTTATTTTTCGTGCTGGATTGTTATATACTATGTTGGTAGCAATAGTGACCATCTATTAATGGCCACGGCTCATAGAATGACCATAACTCCTTTTGCTATTGTTTTCTTAACCTTCACTATTGGTGTTATCTTTATTTGTTCTCAGCTTGTCAATTGATAAGTACTAGCTCAGAATCAACTAATTGGTTTTGATTATATTAGTTCTTTTGATGTTTTGTAAACCATATTGATAGGCCCAAAGTAATAAAATCAGTGTTCTACTTGGATTATCTATGACTAATTTCTCATCTCCTTTAATTTTCTTGTCCAGTATTTAGGATTATGAATGAAGGTGATAAATGGACAGTACCTATTTTATGTTCTGTGCCATATTTCGTATCCTTTTCAAATAAATCAATATTTCTGATAATTAGTCTTTATCCTTATAACCATATAAGTTAAATGAAACCTTTAAATTAAATTTAAAGTTTATATAGTGGGGAAGGTTCTTCATATTTCTATTCTCATTGTCCAGTTTCTGCGTCCTACTTGGCATTCATCAACAGCTTTGCTCTCCTCTCTTCCAATGGATTCCCTTTCTTGTTCAGCATCGAAACTTTTATATGCTTGCATTAGAGCTTCCAGTCAATATCATGGCAAAAGATGAGTTTGAATATCGTCCATGTTTATAGTCTGGTCAGCAAAGGTGATGGGCTGCAGTTTCAAAGTTAAAAAGAAAAAAAGTGGTTGGTAGGATTGAGATGAGACAATTGAAAAAATTGTCTACATTGCAATGAACATCCTCCATGACATTGAACAAAGTAATAGAGCATTTGGCAATTCATTGATGTGAAGGATCCATATGAAAGAGAAAAGCCCTTAATTAAGAAGTGAACAATATGAGCGTCATCTGCTCAAAAGTAGCATGGGAAAAAACAAGAATGTCATCTACATGTTAGCCAAGCTGCACATAGATAATAAAATTATTAACATTAACTATTATTTACAATGGCATTATTATGAGTTTTTATGTGTAGATCCCTCATGCATACAATATTAATTATCCGTTGATGGTTAATCAAACTCTAATTCTCCAATGCAATTATCCGGTACATTGGCCCTCACACCCAATTCTCTCCCCATGACCATTCTGGCTTTCGAGCAGCAAGAGGGAACAAGGCTTTGATTCGGTTGGCGGCAGAGGGAGCGGGGTAAAGAACAGGGGAGGAACCGCTTGACTCGGTTCCCGTTTGGGTGCTGCGGTCTCCAAGAGAATCCCAAGGAATACAGTAAAAAATGCTCTTCGGCGAGTCGGAAAACGGCTTCCCTTCCACTTTCTGGCTCTTCAATTTATTTTTCAATTTATTTACAAAGGGGTGTTGCAGCAGCTGCTCTGCCGTCGACCTCTCCGACGGATTCCGGCAGAAACACCTCCCGAGGAAATCCTGTCCTTCCTCCGACAGTAAGCAAATGACTAAGGAGCACTACTATATGAATAGACAAATTGTTGGACACCACCAATAACACTATTATATGAATAGACCAAGTAGTGTTTACATCAATTCATTCAGCTGTTGTCTACACGGCCAAATAGGTAAGGAGGACTACTATATGAATAGACGAATTGTTGGACACCACCAATAGCACTACTATATGAATAGACTAAGTAATGTTTACATCAATTCATTCAGCTTCATTGCAGTCGCCTACATGGCTAAATAAGTAAGGAGCACAATTATATGAATAGACGAATTGTTGGACACCACCAATAACACTACTATATGAATAGACCAAGTAGTTTTTACATCAATTCATTCAGTTTCATTGCTCTATTAATATAGTAGTGTTATTGGTGGTGTCCAACAATTCTTCTATTCATATAGTAGTGCTCCTTACTTAGTTGGCCATGTAGGCAACTCTGAATGAATTGATGTAAACACTACTTGGTCTATTCATATAGTAGTGTTATTGGTGGTGTCCAACAATTCATCTATTCATATAGTAGTGAATGAATTGATGAAAACACTACTTGGCCTATTCATATAGTAGTGTTTTTGGTGGTGTCCAACAATTTGTCTATTCATATAGTAGTGCTCTTTAGTTATTTGCTTACTGTCCTTTAATAACTTTATTATGTACAAGATTTATTTTTAAACGAGTGTTCTTTAGCTAAAAATCTCTAGTGACACCCTTCCCACCACCCACCGTTGTTTGTGTTTGGCGAACACATGTGCCGAACCCCTGCATGCCAAGATGATCCCTTGCCTACCAACAAAACATGTGCACTAATGAACAAGAAAGGGGTCCACCTAATTTTATAGATATGATTTTAAAAGTGAGAAATTTTATTTAAGATAATCTTTTTTCTGCTTTACTAATATTTTTAATAATTGAAATGAACACCTCATGAAAATAGAAAAAAAATGAACAAAATAACAACTTGAACTAAAACATGATTTACATAAAATTAATGTTTATAGACATACTAAGAGGTTCACATTTTGTTTAAGATGTTTTCAAACGCAAATTTAGGGGCTCTAATTTTCCTCACTTACCCAAATAATATGGTATTTACCCATTTCCTTTATATATATATATATATATATATATATATATATATATATATATATATATATATATATATATATATTGAATTAATATATTAAAATACGCTATATCACTGATATACCCACCGATAGCACATTGCATGAGAAAAAACAAACAGATGAGGACCATTGTAGAAGATAAGAATGATCTTCAATTTATATATTGCCCACAGAAGCGAACTATTTTGGCAAGAATCCCAAACAAATAAATTTTGATGAATGTTCCGACCTAGACGGCACCAACTACAGTTCTAAGATGCTTATATTATAAATACTCGATTTAGTACCCAAAGCCTCTACAACACAACCAAAAGGTCAGAACTTCTCAGTCTTTGACACAAAGATCATGGCGGCTTCTTTCAGGGGAACAAAGGCTACCGTGATGGCCATCCTGCCCCTCCTGATGATGTTGAGTTCCAGCAGCTATGTCTCAGATGAAGAAATGCCAGAGACCAACATCGTCTGTTACATGCACGATCTGTTGACCAGCAAAAATGTGACCGTGGTTCCGATGACTGTGGCGGCCAATTCGATGGGGTTCGGCACAATTGTAGCCATTGATGATGCAGTGACGAAATGTCCTAACCGGCGATCTGCCGTCGTGGACATCTACATAGCGTCTGCGTTGGACAGTTCCGACTTCCACCTCGGGTTCTACGACCTCACTGAGGGAAAGCACAAGGGGAGCATACTGGAGATTCAGGGAGCTGACCGCTACTTGTAGCAGAAAAGGGAGGTGTCCGTGGCGCCGGGAATGGGTGAGTTCCGGTATGCTAGAGGCTACGCCGTATTAGAGACGGTTGAGGTCGACCCGTCATTAAATGCTGTTATAAAGTTCAGTGCCACCATCTGCTACCCTGTTGCATATTCCTGAAAGGGTTTCGATCTTGGATGCAAGAACAGGGTTGTTTGCAAGTATCACTATAAACATATCTTTGCAAGTATCACTATAAACATATCTGCTACTGTCCTTTGGATGTAAAATTGGAGTGGGTCAGGTGAAGGTGAATGTAAACTCTAGTATCAATATGCATATTTACTTTTATGTCCAAACATTATATGTTCATGTGCATGAAATAACATATATGTATGAGATAAGAAACTGATAAGATAACAAATAAATATGAGATAATGACAAATGTATAAAATAACACTAAACATAAATGTGAGATAATGTTTATGAGATAATAAAATATTTATAAAATAAAGAGATAACCTATAAGCGAGACAAAAAAAAAACGAGGATGTTATATTACCGTTTAGAGGTATACCTTGGTCATAATGACAGGTATATACAGACTAACAAGTTGTATTGTTATCGAATCTTCAAATCTCTTTTTTACATTTTCTTTTTATTCCTTGTCAACACGCTCTTAAAATTGCATCTATAAGATTGAAACGAAGAAAAAAAAAACGAAAGGCTTGGTTTTTGTGCCGGACCTAAGTGGCATATAACAACGGTGAATTTTCAAAATCAATGGACAACATTGACAATAACTTAATGATTCTGTCTCCATCGGTTCCCGCGCATCTTAATTGATGGACTCCAATCAAATGGTACTTTTTTATTTTCAATTAATTGATAAGTGAGGGCCAGGTTTTGGAATTACTGGTAACTGAACAAGTTGGACGATAAACTGCTCATATGTCTTATCATCAAAATTATTTTTTTAGTTTGAATATAGTTTTGACTCCACCATTCGCTTTGCGAGGTGCTCGTGAAGGGATTGCACAAAACACTCATTTTTTAATTAAAATAACTAACAGCACTTATAACGTACATCGACTTTTGTAACATGACAAAATTGGTATGGAAATATTTATGTTAAATTAGTGTTCGTAAATATATTCTTGTGTTTATATTTTTTAACAAATATTTAAGAAGCTTAACTGTGTACTGTATACTTCAGTTTTCTTATATCTCTTTCTTTTCTTTATATATATATATATATATATATATATATATATATATATATATATATATATATATAGTCTTCCATCCTCGTTCTTTGTCTCAACTTTTTCTTTCGACCCTCCTTGCAATCAATCAAGAGGGTTGTCTGGCTGATCATAAGGTACAAAGCCCCAGAAAAAAACATGGTAGATAATGATTTTTGTTGAATTCATGCCGGTAAATATGTCCATCTGTAATTAATTACTGCAAGTTATACTTCCAATCAAATTAATTCAATGAAAAAGTTTGATTTTTTTTCACCATCAATTTTTTTTGTGCAATTTAAGCCATTTATTTCTTACTTTATATAAAAATAGACCCGATTCTATAATAGTTGATATCACATTTCTCCTTCCTCAATAAAGGATTCTAACATGTTTAGAGTGTCAAATTCAAACAAAATCTGGTAACAGTCTTTCTTGTATGCGGACTAAATGACACACAGCGGTAATCAAATTCAAATTTTACTTAAGCCTAGACATCAGGCTGCGCCAGCTTGATAAGAGTTGGGCTCTCGCCAGGTCACAACTGGAAACCTTAAGCTTCGGTCGGTTTAACCCAGTTAAAACAAAAATTATTTTTAAAATATAAAATTTTAATATATATATTATTAAAATAAAAAATAATATTAAAAAATATCGAGCGGAATTGAACCTCCTCCCCACCAATACTGGTTTTTCTTGGCCCAACGAAGAAGGGGTACCAAACTCGATGCCCACCCTGACTTTACATTGGTTATGGTGATCGAGGCAAACTAACAGAATGTTTAGATCCTCCTTCTAAGCAAGTGGGTCGGTCTCAAGTCATCTATGTCAGTTCACGATCTAATATAATTTATGTTTCTTCATAGTGATTCCACTATTTCTGATGATGCTTGGAAATAAAGAGCACTTTGAGACGTCGAAAATAGCGCGAAGGAGCGGGACTTCAGCCTCCGCTCAGATGATAGGATTAGCTTTCTGCTGGAAGTTGCACTGTAAGTAAGTTAATCAAAGAGGTTGCGAAGGGTGGAGATGAAAGATAATGGGGAGCTGCCATTGTTTCCTTGTGTTCTACTTGTTGACAGAGATGATACAAGTAAGCTATTGACAACTTGGTTATCAGCGGATCCGAGTCACAGACGTATTGACAACTATGCAGTAAACAGCAAACTATTGACAGGAAGACTGAACGAACGTGTCCTCCCTAGCGCAGTCAAGAACAAAGAGCAGGTTGATAAGATAAACGCCAAATCGTCGCTTCTATCGTCGACTTCATGAATCACGAGACGCTTGAATGCCAATCAAAAATGTTCTGAGCCCGTTTCTATAATATGCTGACAGTGTGAGCGTGTATCTGTAATTTTTTTGCAGAAAAACCCTAACCCCTTTGGCAAGAGGAGAGAGAGAGTGGGGGAGAGGGGGACGGGGAGAGAGATGTGGAGGTTGTCGGCGAGGGATCTGTTGCGGAGGGCTTCAATCAGGAGGAAATGGGCTGCAGAGGTAATCACCATCCGACCAACACTCATTTCAACTTCTTTTCCATCGCTTGATCCCTTGAGAGACGCTACCCAGTCTAATCCCTTTGTACCAAGTCATCGGTTTCTCTCTCTAGAAAGCCAACGCATCGAATCAGTTGCATCCGGAGATGCAAGTTCCCCTGTCGGTGGTGATCACAGAGGTCCAAGCTGTCACTCGGAAGAATCACGCTTTACAGATACCGCTGTTAGCAATTCCGTCAATATCGACGATGAGGAAGAAGGGAGAAATGATGGGGGTGGCCGAAAAAGTAGCTTGTTATTTGACGAAGGCGCCAGGGAAAGGTTGCCCGAGGAAAACCCAACTACAGAAACCCTAGGAAACAAGATAGAAGATAATCCTTCTGAGGGAGTCACAGACAACACATTCGAGGAGCCCATAGAGCGCCCATTGGATGACGGGGCAGAGAACCAAATTGAAGGAACTCTAGAAAGTCCACTAGAGGTTAGTGAAGAACAAGTTCAGAGCGTTCTGTCGATTCTCCAGAGCACTTCGGATGGGTCGATTGAATCGTCGCTGGACGGGATAGATGTGGACTTGAGCGAGGAGTTTGTCCTTCGTGTTTTAGGAGAACCCCATATTATGACTCAGAGTCTCGTTGCGTTCTTCAAATGGGCTTCGACGAAAACGGAACTCACGGAAAAGGCTACAGCTATCGAGCTTTTGGTTTGTGCACTTGGTGTAAATCTTAGGAAGAATGACGCGTATTCCTTGTGGGATTTTATCAAAGAATCAATGGAGAAAGATAAGAGCTCAGTGAGTACCAAAGCTCTCAAGGAGTTGATTTCAGTGTTTAGGAGATTAGGAAAAGCTAGGGCTGCACTGGAAGTGTTCAACAAGTTTGATGATTATGGCTATGACCGGGACCCGGACACTTATTACTTTACAATCGACGCATTATGCTGTCGAAAGATGTATGATGATGCATGGTTGCTTTGTGAGGAGATGCTTAATTTAGGAAAGCTTCCAGGTGGTCAGAAAATCGGCGAGCTGATCGTTTATTTCTGCAGGGGAGGCAGAGCAAAGGATGCTCATTTGATTTACTTGGTGGCAAAAGAGAAGAACATACAATTGCAAAAGTCTGTTGTTAGTTTCTTGGTCAGTAGTCTCTGTAGGGATGATAAGACGGTTCATTTAGGCGAGGAGATACTAAATGATTTTGTTGGAGATGCTAGGAAATATGCAATTAAGCCATTCTCATCTGTCAGTCGGGGACTTTGTAGGATTAAAGATCTTGATTCGGCTAAAAGTTTATTGCTTAAGATGGTAGATATGGGTCCTCCACCTGGTAACCCAGTATTCAATTCCGTCATCAATGGGCTTTCTAGAACTGGGAAGCTGGAAGAGGCAATTGCAATGATGAGACTGATGGAGACGAGAGGGTTGAGACCAGATGTTTATACTTACACCGTTATTTTGGGTGGATTTGCAAAGAACGGTCAAATGGACGAAGCCTGCAAGTATTTCTCAGAGGCAAAACAGAGACATTCTAAGCTCACACCTGTTACTTATCATGCTATGATTCGTGGATACGTGAAGCTGGAGAATTATGACAAGGCAGTCGAGCTTTTGAATGAGATGAAGGAGTATGGGGTTTCCCCAACTACTGATGAGTACACAAAGCTGATCCAGTCACTTTGCAAAAAAGCACTGGACTGGAAAACGGCAGAGAAGCTATTGGAGGACATGAAAAAGAATGGACAGCATCTCGATGGGCTGACTAGCAGCCTTGTGGCTGCAGTCAAGGAATTGTTTGAGGAAGAAGTGAATTTTGGAAGTGAAAGCATCGAAGTTCCATCATAACTAAAAGAATTTTCATTTTGCTTGTTTGTTTAGACTTGGAGTTCTTCACATGTATGAGGTAATAATCCCTCCATCCTTCTACCTGGGATAAATGCAATTTTGTGCTGTTTTGCTTGAATATTTAATTTATACTTAGCCCTTCTTTGTGGGGAAAGTCTAATGGCTTTTGGTAGACTGGGGGTTGCAAATAGCCCGTCTATGGAGGCCTTTGTCATCTTTGGTTTTACATACTCCGTTAAGTTCTCGATCTTATATGCATTCCGTTGACCTGTATTTGAACCCTTGCTATCATGGGGGGTTTTGTCATCTTTGGTTTTACGTACTCCAGTTAAGTTCTCGATTCTTCTATGCATTCCGTTTACCTGTATTTGAACCCTCGCTATCCTAATTAGGCTGACAGGCTTGTACTGTTCAGTGGCAACTATTGGATGCTCTTATAGGTTACTCCAAATAGATCAAGCGTAGTCTATACTGATTTTACGTTTTCCTTGATGAGATTTCCTTTTTCCTTTCTGTGGATGGATCTCTTTTGCATAAGGATATTCTAGACTGTTTTCATAGTTTATTACAAATAGGCAAACTATAGTCCATTGTTATACGTCACTAGATTAGAAATGGAACACTGTTGCTTTAGTGGGCCAAATACACTCACATTGTGCATGTAAAATTCATCAAATTATGTGCTTGTGTGGTGTTGTCCCATAAGTCAACTGTATCTGATTGTAGAGACATTGCCTTGGAGAGAAGGCTTCAGATCACTCAAAGCATGTTTTGGAGTAATTCAGGCTGTTTGCGGTTCTTTTCACTGGTCATCCACGAGGAAGTGAAATTGTTCCACTGTTACTGCTGGCAAATGGGATGGAGAGTGTTGCTACTCCGTGATTGGCACCAGGGAGAGAATTTGCACTGACGTGAGTAAAGCTTCTATATGCTTAACTTAGTCTTTATCTTCCTGGTCAGATATTTTGGGAAACCGCTGTCTCATCTCTTTCCCTCACCCACCACTGAGCTCCTCCGGTGACTAATTCTCTCTCTCTCTCTCTCTCTCTCTCTCTTAGCTGTGTCAGCGCAACGTCTAAAAGCTGGACGGACATCTGGTTTTTAACAATGTTCTGAGGAAATAATTTTCACTTGCGTCGGATCTTGTCTTTACCTTCTTGCAGCAATGGATCTATATTGCACACAAATTGGTCATGGTGCATTTTATCAATTCCACATGCGACGCTTGAATCTTTGTAACTTCTACTGGGAGGAGATCTTTTGGTTTTGTTTGTTCTTTGTTTATTGAGATGGAAACAATTCGATCTTCTCATAGCACTATATGTAATTGGATGAGATAGATGTCTCTTATGTGTAATGCTGTGCCGCTGCAAAAAAATGTTCCTTTGTGCGGACATAAATTTTGGTTAGTGTCTCTTCCTTGCAATTAGAGTTTATTCATCATCATGATCTTCGGTTGCTGTGATATTTGGAAGAGACCAACCTCTGAAAAATTTAAGTGGAGACTTTTTGGTGAAGTGGATTTAGTCAATTTCTGAGAGGGGGAACCGTTTGTGCGAATTTACACCATGGAATTGTTTGATTTATGGGGAGAAGAGGTTTCTTTGGGCCATCCTAGAGCAATTTCACTTTGATTTATTAGTTCTTTTTGCAAATTTGGTCAATGTTTGATCAGTTTGGCATTAAGCTCGGCTAACAGAAGAGATCAGCCACCGAATCTTCTAGGAGCCATCATGGATGAGTGACAATGCTAACATTTTCTAGATAGAGAGGTCTAGGCTAGTTTTCGGAGAAGAGCTTCTTTTTCCCAAAGGCATGCTATGTTGCTTCATGTAACAATTTGCATGATGCATGCAATTAATGTTGCCTGTTGCATGCAAAACTTCCCCGATGCGTGCAACTCGTCACTTTAGCATGTAATCGTAGGTCTTTATAAAGGAGACAATGATTTTAGAAAATAAAATATAGCAAATGAATCACACAATACACAACTTAAGTTCCAGGTGAGCACAAGGATTTTTTTTTTATATTGAAAAAATTAAATTTTTTTAGTTTGGCATGACCCGTTGTTTCTCTTTGCCCGACCTGCGGATCATTTGGCCTATCATTTAAAAAAATCATGGCTCTGCCCATGGAACTCAACCCCATTAACTGATTAGTTTTTTTTGTTTGTTATTTAGTCATGTTCCCTTAATGAATTCAGGTTGGCAAATAAGAACAAGGCCGATTTATTCCAGCTTAGACAAAGACCTGTCAGAATGGACTACACTGAAACCCATACGAACAAATGGACTTGAATTAAACCTTTTTAACCCAACGGGCTCACCTGGCAATAGTGACCAATTGTTATTATTTCATGAAACGCTGCCATTCTTTTGGAACATATTCGTGAAACATTTGTGTTCGTTCCAAAAACTATAATGTTCTGGTTGCCAAACCCTCATAATGGACTTGTAATCTCATTAGACACCAGCCCATGAAAAATGCTTCATTTACACATTGAAGCCTCAGTTATTTTTCTACTCTTTTATATAACTGCCCCTTAAAGCTTATGATTTATAATATTAGTGCTCCTTTATCAGAAATTTTTGGCTCCATCATTGATTGGATTGATCATTGAAGTCGATTTACGCTGTCAATGACTTAGTGCTTGTTAAAATTGGTGGTCCAAACCCGGATCCGTCGGCCTCCAAAGTCAGTGAGAAAGATACAAGCCTTTTTTATTAGGCTGCCAACATGCGGAATTTTATAGACAGAAGCATACTTTCAACAGACCACGAAGTTCAAAGAACATGACAGTGTGAATAGTATCACACCCAATCATGCATTTTATTTAATCCAGATGGCTTCTACTCCCATAGCTTGTCTGTTGAGCAGCGTCTTGCACGCCACTCAGTGCACGTAAGTAGTAAACCACTCAATCATGTGAGTGTGCGCTAACTCTGCCTTCTTCATAGCAGCTTCGTCCTCTGCCTTGTATCTCATTGTCCAGCCATGCCCGACGCCTGAGAATATCTTCACGAAACTATTCGTCTGCGAGTGCACAAAATCAACAGTTCAGCGTTCTGTGTTTCTTCCACTTGCTCACGGAGAAGAGAATCAAACAAGGGAAAAGAGCAGTAGTGATATCAAAATCTAATGTCCACGAGGAGAGTGCACCAAGTTCTGCAACATACTAAAATTTAAGTTGGCATAGCGCAAAGATTATGCATATTTTTTTGCCATTAAGACTGGACTGGTATGGTTCTAGAAATTAATGAACCAAAAAAAAAAAAATTTAAGTGTGTTTCATAAAATTACTTCAAGAAACAGGGAGAAAAATAATAATATATAGCAATCCTTCTCCTAATCTTTGTATATGGTTGCATTTAGGAAGAGGCAACTTGACTGGTTATTCAGTTGAAACTCATGGTCGAAACAACTCCTCATCAAAATGAAAAGGAAGTCTTCGGGTACGATTGATGGTAATGAATTGTTACCTCTTTCTTCACAGATAGAACCTCCTCAAACTTTTTGATCAATTCCGGTGGAGATGATTGATCGGTTTCTGCTTCCAGAATTGCAGTAGGAACTTTAGCCTCTGTAAACAAAGGGAAAAAAAAGAAGTGAAACCTGTAGTATCCATTTGAGAACAATCGAAAGAGACTGAAGCATAGGGATGGTGGTTACCCTTGATATCATCTATAGTAACAAGTGAAGGGTGAAACATGACCGCAGCTTGGATTTCTTCAGTCTTGCCTAATTCTGCGACCACCTTTCCTGCAAAGCATTAAAATGATGGGCATAAGCTAGGGCTGTGAACATTTATTTAGAACAATTTGGCCTTAATTTGAGCTTACCACCACGACAAATGCCTCCAACCCTAATAGATGATATTCCTTGACTCTTTAAATATGCAATCAGAGGCTTGGTGTCTTCAAACCCTTTCTCCTGCAAGAAAAGGAGTTGAGGCTTCGAGTAGGACTTTATAATAAATCATGTATAAAAATGAAAAGCCTGCAAAACGAAGTTGCAACTATGGCTGCCTTCTGGCTCTACAACTTACTGGACCATGATTCTCCAAAAAGTCAGGAATAGAACCCTTTTCTGAAGCATAGGAATCTCCATGGAAGTAGTCGGGAACCACCACAAAAAATCCACTTGCAGCAATCTTGTCAGCAAGATTCCTTTTCAGGAACCAACATATTGCAGAAATATTAGTGTACAAGAACGCCAGAAAATTCTTATGAAAAGTAGTAGAAGCTGGTAGCTGAAGAGGAAAGCAACTTTTGTTGGCAGACATATATGATGGATCATAAACTATGTCAAATATAATCTATGGGTTCTCTTTGTGTAACTCCTGTGTTCTCATAAATTAGTTCTTGCAGCCCTAAATCTCCTAGTAAGGTTCTATAGGTGCATAGTTCACGATAAACTGTTGGGACAAAGACATGGTCAAGAACAGGACATATCAATGGGAAGCACAAGCTAAGCCTGACTTCTTCTCTTTCATATCCTTTGTAGAAGGCTTGAATACTAATCTTGTGCCGTAGAATAGTTCAGTATCTGAGTTTTCAATGCCAAAGTCAGACACAGGTCGTTCATGAAATTGGAAAGAAAATTCAGACTACTTGGGTCTAGTTAGATGGTAATCAACCGGGCTGTGGAATCAAGCCTGAGCACAGCTTCGGCCAGCCCTAACCAAACTTCGGGTTCGAGAGAAACCATAATCCAGCCTGATTGTCTCGAAGGGTCTGTACCCTTTTGGAATTCATTCAGATTTGTCTTCCAAAATTCAAGTTTGAAGCCAAGTTAGGAATCGAATCCAGTAAATTGTGGAACATCTGACCCGGTTCCAAACTGTTCACGTCCCTACTTCCAAGTGTTCACATATTTGCAATTAGATGGTAACATCCAATGCTAAAGGCAACCTCCACAAATTTACAAGAAGGAAATCCGAAGCTCGAGTGGTCGGAAGATCAAATCTAAACCTAAAGTCACCGGGAAACTATTGGCCGTTTATCTTGTTGTTGGGACCATCTGCCCTAAAATATATACTTTTGGGGTTCTCGTGCATAATTTTATTGGAGTACTAATTAAGTTTGTGATGGAGCAGACCATTAAAAAAAAAGTCAAATTCGGATTTTAATCGGATTTTGAATATAAAAAGATGCAATTGGATTTCGATTTGAATGTCGGATTCGGAAAGGAACCGGATTTTGTTCTAAAAGTCGGATGCAGATTCGGACTCGAAACCAGATTTTGATTTAAAGGTCAGATTTAGATTGGAATCAGATATGCTTTTTAAAAGTCGGATTTCGGATATTATATAGATTTTTTTCGTTCGAATTTGAATCCGAAAATATAAATATCGAAAAAATTAGATATAATAAAAAGTATATCCAATCCGAATCTGATTCATTGACATCCCTATCCGCCCCGATCTGGATGCACTGGAATTTGATTGAATTGGTTCTTCTGCTATTGTTGGCTGGGCTGGGTAGTTATGCACCCAATTAAAAGCTAACTGTGCTCTGTATCTATAGAACCGGTTGATTTGGCCCCGACGAGAAACAACCCGACAAGGGCCTCCATGACATGATAATAAAAAAATAACATTTTTCATTAAAACAACATCAAGCAAAGCATGTTTTATATCAAAATAGTCTTTATAAACATATCAAGATGTTTATGTTTTTGTTTAAGATAGTTTTTTAACAAAAAATCAATATCTCTGGTTTCTACCAATCTCTCTCTCGCTCCCCAACAGGGGCTGAGGTAAGGGGGCCTAGGCCATGGCCCCACCCCATCCAATGAAATTTTTTTGTTTTACATTGAAAACAATAATATTTTTTAATTAAGTAATGTATTTTTTGTATTAAAATTCAGTTTGGTCCTACCCGGATCCAGAGGTCGGACTGCCGGCCTGCCCATGAAGAAAATCTTGGCTCCGCCCCTGCTCCCCAACATCCTTTATTTGGTCTCTTATATCAGATATATGATTTCCTTGGTGCCGTCGTTCTTTCTCGTCCTGGTTCTGATTCTCTAATTCAAGATATCCCTTTTGATTAGATTCTACTTTTGGTTTTGGATTGAATCTTTCTTTTTATTAGATTCCACCTTTGGATCTATATAAAAATCGCTTGATATATATATGTAATATAATATTATATATATATATATATATATATATTATATATAGAAATGGAAAAACTCAACCTTTGTCCAAATGACTTGTGAGTCATTTGTTTTTTAGTTTTTTCTATCACTACCAGGAACGGAGGCAGGTATAAGCACTGTGTGGGCAATTGCTCAACAAGAAATTTCTATTTTTAGATTGATATTTCAGGATAATTTTCTTCATTTACATGTGGGTGCCCCTTAAAAGTTTTAAAGTTTTATAACTAATGCCCCTTACCAGAATTTTCTGGCCCACACTCTGTTCCCTACATGAGTATGGCTGCTAAAGATTGACTTATTGCTCCTTGAGTAGTTGAACAGAATACACCAAGAGATGTGTTTAAGCTCAGTTGCGGATCAGATTACATATTTGTTGTTCTCGACTTATGTTGCATCATAAGATAGTAATTCTATTGCTGTATGTTATATACCAAAAGCACCATGTGGATACTTATGGTCTAACAAACAATAAGGATAAGCAATCATGTTGGGCGTCTGTTCTAGGCAGATCCTTCTAGATTATGAAAGCCGATCGCTCAAACCCCACGAATCAAATTCATGGCTCTCTGGACTTGTGAATCTTCATAAAGGAGATCGGTTTGGGCTATCTAATGCATCCGATGATCTCTGTCGAACCTTTTAAATCAAGTCAAACAGTGGGAACAATTAGAGTAGCTTTTCCTCCTAAATTGAACCATACATCATTAGGAAGTTTTAACAAGTTCTGTTGCATTATTCTTGAACTCGTATTAGGATGTCATGAATTCGATATCTGATCGAAGTTCTTTTGAAAAAATAGGTCATGAAAAAAGATTTAATATCTAATTAAAGGATCAGATCGGATTTGAATTTAGATTCAAATATACATAAATATCTTGAGATCGGAGTTGGATTGAATTTATTTTTAATCTACATATAATTTTCTTAGTATATTCGACTCAAAATTTAGATTTGGATTCGGATTCGAATATGATTTTTATTTGTTCGTATTTAAACCCAAATTCGAATCGTATCATCTCCCATTGTCCGCTGGAAAGAGGATCGCTTCCATCGCCTCTCGAACGACACCCTCCGACGAGCCTCACTCGGGTCGCCTAGCTGGTTCACACATGCTGGGGCGATGCCCGGGCCTCCTCTGAACGAAGGCCTTGCGCGCCACTGCCCTAGGAGAGAGAAGAGCCGCACTTCCCTTTCCTTCTTTCTTTCTTGGTCATGGCAACCCACTTGACAGTGCAGATGTCAAAGGATCTGATCGAATCGGAAATACGCTCAACCGTATGCGTTATTTCAGTGGAGACTCAAGAGTATGGCCCTTCTCTGGTGGAAGGCTGTGATGAGCCTACCACATGATAGCAATCATGCGTCTCAAAGGTTGTTGGCTGCTTAGATTCAAAGGGGGAGGAGCTCCCTTCGCTGTTGGTAGTAGAAGGGGATGGTTGGCCATGGATCCTCCTCCCCAACTGAACTGAAGGTCAAACCATCCCAATGGAATGCCGTAGGATGATGCTTTATGGGAACACTCCACAAAAGTAAATGGTAACATCTCGAAATCAAATTTGTCTTATGTAGCATGTGGATGGAGAAAATTGCTTCTCGCGTCTCTTTGCTGAGCAGGAAGAGTTTATGATTCGTTTAAGCAAAGTGGGTCTTAACAGGTGGAGGGGAGGACACAAATGGATCAGGGCGATGGGCTGTGGCAGCTAGTGAAAGAGAGGCGAAAAGCATCTGGCCGCTGCAAGGAAGATGGGAAACCAAAGAACCATGCCAAAAGAGGATTCAAGCAAGAAATCTGTGTCTAAGCCAGAGGAGATACCCCATAATCCGTTTATAAAAAGCCTCAAGGAGAAAAGGAGGGTTCAGGGGGCGGCAAAGCAATCATGTGGTAGGAAAAAGCAACACAAGATGTCGGGGTCGAGGAAGCAGAGGTGCAAGGGGAAGTCAAGTGCTTACAGATGTTACTATTTCAGTCTCTTTGCCTAGATGGAGGTTGGAGGGAAACCAAAATGCTAGCATAGAGCTGTTTCGCCTAGTGACATTTGTGCTTGATGATTCTCAAGGACTGCGCAAATTTGATGAATCAATGGTTATCTTACTATGCTGGAATTTTTGAGTATGAGACACTATACGAGTCTGGAAGAGCTACCTAATAGCATTTGTAAGTTGAGCTTTCTTCAGACCCTCAACTTAGGACATTGCAGCATTCTCTTTGCCTTACCATAAAAACTAGACGAGACACCTGAATGCATGAAGGGTTCATCATTGTAACACAATGTAATCCGGCTTAAATTTAGTTGACCAGAAGACATGATCGAATTCTACAAATTTAGTTGACTTTGTCCAGGGTTTAAGTGTAGCAAGGGCATCAAAGTCTCCAAGTGCGCATGTGTTTACAGACGATCAAAGGCATATGATAGGAAAAAAATGCAACAATTTCTATACAAAAAGTACCACAGAAGTACACAAAATCAAGAGTGCAATTTGACTTTAAGAGAAGAAACGTCACCCTGATGCTGGAGATGATCCCTTGACAATATCAAAATTATCTGTGGTATTCCAAGAGGGAGCACAGGCAAACTATACTAAAAGAAGTTCGGAGTAAAACATGCTGCTAAAGGAAAAAAGTTGAACACAGAGAGAGAGATCCCACTCTAAGCCTGCAAAATTAGGAATGACCCTTCACTGACATATATGTTCTGATAGCTTTGATGCACCAAAATGCTTAGCTTATTGCTGTAATGATGTAAAATCGAATGGCACTCTACAGCTTCAACAAACCTCTGCTGTGTGAAATTCGTCTGATCTTTACAAATGTTTGACCACTAGCAGTATCTAGAAAAGCCTATTTACGTTGCTCTGAACTCCACATGCCACTGGTCTATTTGGTTTTACTTTCTTGAAATACCATACAACCACTCCTATTATCACTCCACTAGCTGAAACAGAAGCTACAGTTCCTGCTTAAAATATAGAATAGTCAGCATAACCAGGAAAAAAAATGAAAGAACCAAAATATTGCAGGAAATAAACATTTACAGAAGGTAGAGCCGTAGAGAACCATAGATACCTTACCTGCAATGATTCCCACTCTAGGATTAGAGAGAGTATAATCTGCACAAACAAGAGCTTGCATCATTTGGAATTCTTTCTACTTCAAGAAAAAAAGAATTTTATGCATCAGAATGATGTCTTTCATCTGGTAATGAATTTGATTGGCATCTGACATGAAATGTAAAAATTGGCTTGCTATTCAGGTAATTTAATGGATTACTCCAAAAATTGGAGGTCATCCAAGAAACGGAACACCAAGGTATTTGTATTGCCTGTGGAACATTTGCATAAATCAACGACCCAATAGCATCTACGGAAAACAATTATGAGACAACTAAGAAGTTAGCCAAACAAAATTCTAGCATGAGCAGATCTCGAATGTGTATATCTATTTAAAATAGTTTGATCCGGTATGATATTACCCTTATGACCAGAATATTTGTTGCTCTGAGGCCTAGTTACATATAAGCCAAAAAAGGTATCAAAATTTTTTTTTAAAAAAAAAGATTATGCAAATAAACTCCTGCTCAGAAATCTATGAGATAATTGCAAGCAAAAGCTCCACGCTCACGCAACTATCTATGGTGATCGAGTTGGAGCAGGTGTAGAGTGTGATACCAAGGTACATCTCTGACATTCTAAGATATGCATGTAAAAGAGCTTGCTAAAAATTGATAATCTCTTATCTTACCTTATAGCGAGTTTACTTAATAAATGGTCTCATTTGATAATAAAATCACGTTTTCCCCCCTTGAACTAATCTCTAAGAGTATTGACAAAAGAAGGATGATAGGAAGAGCTAGGAAAAGAACAAACAACTTTGTGGGAACTGCAACTTGCTTTTCTTTCTGTTTGAACAAAACCATGGATGGTTTCAAAGAGAACGGAGGTGCCTTATTGTTCTGCTTTATGTTTTTTTAGTAGACAAGCAAACAATGGCTAAAGGTTGGCCACGAAAGACTTAAACCCAAGACCACCTTAATCTAACACAAGGTAGCAATTGAATAGCCAAAAGCCATGCATTTGTCACAAAAATCTGAGTATACTTGCAGAATATACATGTGAGAGAGTAGTACTAGAATTATGAAAGCAATGTTAGTCAAGTTTTTGTATAATGTGCTAGTGCAAAGGGAAAGCCTCGACAAGAAATGACAACTTGCAGCAACCCCAGACCTATCCAGGTTAATTCCTCCGCATGCAAAAAACATGAGGGTAAAATAAGTGACAAGCATTCAATAATAAAAAAAAAAAAAAAAAAAAAAAAAAAAAAAAAAAAAAACCACCGACAGCTCACACCTCTAGAACATTATGCATAACGTCTAAGATTTTAGCAAGGAAGACTATTGCAATTTGCTCAGTCTTCAGTTCTGCCAGTATAGTAATCACTTCATAAGGACGTAGTTGCAGGACAAGATACCACAGTAGATTCTAAGTCCATGCAAGGCAACTTACAGATGATGAAAGAATACTTTTAAAAATTTTCCGTCGCACATATATATGAGATTTGGCCTCTAGGAAAGATGTGCAATACTTAAGCAAACAGTAATGGAATAAGATGTTGATACAAGAAATACGCTTCAGCACATTACGCTGCATGCTATGAACAGTTGTAGCTTCTTCAAGCTACCTTGTCAACCATCAGCAGATGGCAACCAAGTAGATGATCCACTAAACAAGAAGTGAGAATAAAATGGTACGTTCACCAGTGTACAGGAAAGTCAAAATAAAAAAGTGAAGCTGAAAAATGTCAGGTTCAAATAACTGATCAAGACAATGTATGGAACACAGTGTCCATCAAACAAAGGATATAAAGGAAAAACAAATAAGGACAGGTGACAAAACAAGCAAGTAGCTCAAGAGTTCACATAGCTTGCTGATATTTTGTTCTTCATGACAGTGGGGAAAAAGAGCCTTGAAATTCAATGCTATGACATGCCAAAGGTAAAAGAGGCAAGAAACATGTTCATAAGATATGATTGAAATTCTTTATCAACTATTAGCAGAATGATTCTTAAATTTTATGAAGGTATCATACACTTAGCAGTCACCTGACTGCAGCACAAAGCTTCATGGGTATTGGGTTAATAGGACAGAAATGCAAGAACTTCTAGAAATGAGAATTTTGTAAAGTTGTTTAAATAGATGATTCATCACCCTGTTTAAAAGAAAACGTAAAACTAAATACATCAATGATAGAATTCCGGAATTGACGTAAAATGTGACTGGACAACAGAAAATGAAGTTATTTGATTTATCATGAAGCAATACTAAAATTTAAAATTTCTGAGATTCAACAATTTTCTTTCACTGATGCTATACAGAAGATATGGACCCAGAATTTTTCTGTGAAAGAAATGCAGGACTGTTCTCTCGAACTGCAAGGACAATCAATATACAATTAAAACCCCTATAACTCACCAGCTAAAAAGCAGGAAGGATGGCTCAATCTTTAAGACTTTAATGACCACAGAAATCAGGTTCGTATTAAATATAGATTGACAGGTGCCGGATGCAATAGGCTCTTGGTGTAAGATAGCAACCACCCTACAGCAGCAGGGTCTACTATGAGAAAGCTACGATGTATTATAAAAATGTCTTATGAACAGTGGTGCTAGCCCGCTTTTTCAAATGATAAAGTTTCAGTACTTCATAACGCAACCATAAGCCGAAAACCATTGAAGATTAGGTTGGCATTAAATATCCCTCTTCCAATCGTGGATTTTTTACACTCTTCATCGTACTAGGGAAAATCACATTCAATAATTCCAAAAGCATCATATCTTTTTGGAATGACAGCCAACAGGTCTACATATCTTTAAGAATTTGGCCACCAGTAGAAATGAGAAATGAACATGTTGAAACCATAAAAGCATCAGGTTTATAGTCACAAGAAACACGTCTTTTTGAAAAACAATGCGAAAAAACGCGATAAATAAAATTATCATTAAAAACGAAAAAATGCAAAAAAAAAAACATGTTTTTTCTCATTTTTTTCCTTTTTTTTAAAAAATTTTTTCATGTGTTTTTTTAATCCCGTACGTTTTTTTTTATTTTATAATTTTTTTTGTTGCAGATATATTTATTTTTTATATTTGTGTTACTAATTTCTCACTTATTTTATTTTTTCTTATAATTTTTTTAAAATTTTAAAAATTATCATATTTTTTTCTCTTTTTTTTTTAAACTTGTTGTATTATACCTAAGAAAAACCTCACATTTAAACTGGAAAAAGTTGTTTGTAACTAGGCTAAAGAGTTGATTATACCATTTGAGTGTATTCAGCAGCTATACTTGCAAAAATAAGCAAAATCCTCATTTTTGAAGTTATCAAAGGGTAAGAAATTTAAAGATAAAAAAGTCTACAGGCACGATATCCATAAGTATTTACGAGACTTGCGTTAGGCCAAATGAAAGGGAAAGTATGACAATCGAATTATTATTCCCAACAGATGGCACGTGGATGACACCCTGAGAGGCAAGGATTTCGACCTCGATATGCATATAATCAAGCTTGGCATTCATCAAAAAAATAAAACAAGGAACACCAAAAAGAAAAACAATGAACAAAATTTAATCAACCGAGGCAGTCGAAATCATCCAGTATTATGTCAGACTAAGTACAGATTGCAAGCTTGGGGCCACAAGCACTAAGAAGAAGAAAAGCTACAGCCTCGCGAAGAAATAAAACTTATATTAGGAGTCTCTGAATCAAGAAGAAAGAAAGAAGAAACAATTTGTAAAAATAAAGTTTCTGATTGTATACCATTGCAATATGTGCTGCTATTTCTTCCATCGCAGAGGCACAAGAACTGCCTGGACTGAACATCAAAACCGCAGACACCATTGCCTTTTGCCGGCTCCTGACACTGGAAGCAGTGGGTAGTCACAGGTATGTCATAATCAACCCGAATTCCGTAATCAGCAACCTGATTATAGGGAGGGGCAGCTCCAACAAATCTCCAATAAATACTGGTATATGAAGCGCACTCGGCCAGCATTAAACGCAGAGACTCGGACGCTGTGGGGTAGTAGGAACAGCAATGGCTCTGCTCAAGAACAGAGGGACATCCCGGCAAATTGCGACAGAGATAGCTGGAGCTGTCACACGCAGAGTCGCAGAGGTCCGGATTCCGCTCACAGAAACTCGGCCGAGGTCGAGCTATAACAGCATCACTGCAGTTGAAGAAGAGGAAGTTGTTCAACGGGGAGAGCGAGAAAGGGGTGCTGGAGTCGAGACTAAAGGGCCTGCTCGGGGGAAGCTATTGCTGTTCAAGCAAGTCCACATAAATGGGTTGGAGATCACAATGTGGGGATCGGAGTAGCTGATGTTCGTCACCGTATATGTGCCAGAAGGTGTTCGCAATTCGAGTTTTGCGTTGTTGGTGCACACAAGAATGTTTCTGAAGTAAGGATTGCCACAGCCATCGTCTATACCAAAAGGATAGTTAATGGGCAGATCGCCACACTCTTTTCTGCACAGAGTGGATTGAGAAACGCCATTCTGTATCAAACAATGAACGAATATGAGAATGATAGGAAGACAAACTGTTGAAAAGGGGCGCTTAACAGAAGCTGGCTTATTAGGAAGGAAGATGAAAGACATTTGGGATGGAGAGGCCGATACAGAAGGAGGATGGTGGGTGGGTGGTTTTGGGGAGAGGTCACAGGGCTGCCAAAAGCAGTTAGGCGTTCAAGGGAGGAAGAAGAAGAAAGAGGAAGGGGCATGTTTTCTGAATTTCTTTCTCTTTCTTTTGCTTTATCTTTTGCTTTTACATCAAAAGGAAGGAAAAGAAAGATGGAGCGGAAGAGAGAATCACAGGGTTCACAGCTCATGCAAGGGGATGGGATTGTGGAAGCTGTGATTTTGGGCTTTTAGTTTTAGTTTGGTGGCACAAGAGATGCCTTCAGACCAGAGCAAGGAATATAATTCTATAACGAGATCGCGCCCAGCTTTAAAGCTTACGAGGAATTTTCAACAAGGGTCCTGCCTACTTTTCTATAATTTAATCAACGGATCTAATTTTTCAACCGGACTACTTCTACATAGCGCAGCAAGTTATACGTTAAGGTTCTTAGTAAGGGACAATGTGTTATAGATTAAGTTTATCAAAATGTTTTCCCGATTCCCTTTAACAAATATCTGATTACATAAGTGACATCTAATCGGATTTAGATTTAGATCAGATTTAGTTTAAAATAAATATATTTATATCCAATACTCTTAAATTTTGAAAATTGTCCAGATTCGGTTTAAAATTCAAATTTGGATTTAGATATGAATGCAAAAAACGAATTCGAATCAGATTTAGAATGTAAAGCTGGACTTTAGATTTAAATTTAGATATGACTTTTCTTTTTTCATATTGAAATATGAATATGTGAATATACAAAGGCAGATATAGTTTAAGATATAGTTTAAAAGTATATTTAATTTGAATACGATCCATTGATATCTCTAACTGCATACCATAAAAAAACACTCTCTATAGTGGAGCACCTTGGTTAAAGCATATTACTTTAACAAACATGAGAATTTTATGCATTTTATTATGTCTCTTCCAGTTGTTTCTGTAGACTATTTCTTTTATAAAAACATTATTGTTGTTGCTATTATTTCATTCAACTGGATCACTATTTTACCTAAAGTTTTAGAACACAGGAGCTGTTATTTATCGAGGACAACACACATTCACGTTCATTTTTTCATGCATGATGTATCACATAAACCATCGGCTATAGTCAGTGTTAAATAGGATCAAATTAGGTCTGGGCAACGGGCCGGGCCGCCGCCGGGCTAGCCCAGCCCGGCCCGGCCCGATTGGGCCCGGGAATTTCCCAGTCCGGGCCCGATAGGTCGGCCCGACCCGGCCCGTTTACATTAAAAATATACATTTTTTAATTTTTTTGTTTTAAAAATATATATTTAGTATTATTAAATATATTTTATATTTTAAAATTTTATTTTGTAATTAAAAAAATTAATTTTTAAATTCAAATGGGCCGGGCCCAAGCCGAGACCCGGGCTCACCGTTACGGATTTGTTGCTACTTTTAAAAAACTTTATTTTTAGTCTTCATACATTTTTTTAGTTAGAATAACGTTTTTTAATATTTTTTTACTCATTAGCAACTAGTTCGCAATCAATGAATCGGCCAGTATCAGTTGATACCTATTGTATCGGATAACCACCCATCAAGGATCAATTATGATATTTTGAAAAAGCAAAATATTATATGTTTTCTTAAATAATTTTAATTATTTCTTCATCATTTTTTTAAATGAAAAATAAGAAATAAACTGATGTTTACCCACTATGAATATGCCATGTTGCAAAAGAGAAAGAACCACATCAATTTGGACGGTAAGAAAAGTAGCATTGAGGGCCAATGTTTAATGATGAACTCACACTGCTAAATTTATCTGTATTAATTTAAATACTTATAAAAGAAAAAAACGAAAGTAATACGAAGCAACCCTGCCGGACGACTGACCTTGATCCTTTTTATCATAAAAAAATAACCATACAAACAAGAATAAAAAATAAAAGGTGAAATGACTCAATTTGTTCAGAAGCCAAGCTTTAACGAGTCGAGCTTTAACCAGTCGAGCTCGAGTCGTTGTTTACACCTATGCCCAGGACTGTCGCTCTTGATGTGCCCATTTTCTACTAAATTTTAAGCACATATTCAGTTTTTCTGCCAACCGCTAAAATGAAAATTACACGGCTCATTTTTCTTGCCATGTAGGTGACAGAAAATAATCATCTATTTTTTCTTTCATTTTTTAAACTTTTTTTTTTCTTTTTTTTCCCCTTACTAAAACTATGCTATTTTGGCAGCCAAACAAATGTAAAATCAATATTTTGAAAAGCCTGATTTACCAAAATTAGGAATTGTTAATGGGTCAGTTTCAACTTGGATTTTTTTTTTCAAAATATCTATTTTTTTAGATGTTTTGCATATTTTAATTCAAATTTGGATTCAACTGCAAATGAAGACAAATCTATGCCAGTCCGAATTTGCAAATCTTAATAAAAAAACAAAATCCCGATTTTCTGACTGGCAGACGAATCTGAATGATTCAACTTTTAAATAGATTTCCAACCTTATTGTGATATGCTAAAATACAACTTCCAAAATGTACACTTATTTGGTATATGATATTTGTTTAAAACTATGTCCAATCTGAATCCGATTAATTTATTTACTTAACTTTGGAATCTGAATCCAAATATGATTGATGGAAGGCGTAACATTTCCCCTAAGCGGGCAGCTGAAAACAGAAACTGGCTTGTAAATTTATGTCTGTCATCATTTGGACTGAGATCAATTATATCATCTTTTTCAGTCCCACAAAGAGTGGATAGGTTGGATTGGAATGGAAAGAAGGTCATTAATACGAAGAGAAAAGACATATACAACAAGATAAGGGAGGCCAGTGATGGAGATGAAGTTTTCAAATTTATATGGAATAACGACTCTTGTCGAAGAGCCAAATGGCCTATATATTTGACATATATAGGTAAACTTTAAGGTCTCGTTTCGATGAAAAATGCATGGTAAAATGTATTTTTCTTGTGCATCTAATGGTACCTTCATGCAGGAGAGACTAGAAAAGTTAGGTTTCATCCTAAACAGCAGATGCTATTGTTGTGGTGGGAAGGAGATTGAATCTGCTACTCATTTTGTTGTTAGATGTCATATGACAGAAGCTGTATGCAGACTTTTAGCTTCCAAATTTAATGTCAAGCTAAGAAGGTGGAGTTTAGTTAGAGCATAGTGACAAGGTTTTTTTTGGGTATAATATGGCGAGCTTGAAAAAAATATGGTAAATTTTTTAAAATTTTAAAAACTAAAAGTGAGGGAAAAATAAAATAACTGAGAAACTAATATCACAAACATCAAAAGATAAGTAGATTTGCAACAAATAAAAAATAAAAAATTAAAAAAAGTTGTTTGGCATTAAAATAATAAAAAAACGTAAAAAAATGCAAAAAAAAACTAAAAGCGTGCTTTTATCGTTTTTAACATTAAAAAAAAACATATTTTTTTAAGTTTTAAATGCAATTTAATTTATCACATTTTTTTTTTCGAAAAAAACACATTTTTGTGACTATGAATTAGAGACATGATTCTGTGGTGGTGAGCATGCAAGTTTAAAAGAAAATGGCTTCTAAGGAGTTGGAAATTGCGCTTGCCAGTGGCTGTATGGAACATACGGAAAATATAGAAATGAGATTGGGCATGACATTCTCCTTTCAGCAAATAAAGCTCCTCTATGGAGCGTGTGTTGTGATGTTAAAGACTTAAAATCTTTGGTGCTAAGTGGAGTAAGAAGGTTAAAGAGGAAATTTTTTGCTGGTGGCATCCTGGAATCAGAACTAAGCGAGGACAGAAAATAGCATGTGCGATGGGAAGAGTGAACTCTATGAAGAAGACGGTGGGTCTTGCTCACTTTGATAGAAGCAAAGAATGGGGAAGCTGTGACATTATACTCCTCATCTTAAGACTGATCTCAAGGAAGGGCTGGAGTGATTCTTGATCCAAATGGAGAAGATCTGCTATTAAAATGTTGAAGAAGCTAAATGGAGGTGATTATTTATATCTAGGATCATACTTTTGTGTTTGTTTCACTGTTTGGATCTTAGATCCACGGTGATGTGAAATCTTGAGATCTTAAATCCGTGGATATTTAACATATAATATGGATTGAAGATCCATCAAATGAGGATCTCCCAAAACATACCTTTTTATGCGGCTTCAAATCTAAAATCCGAGGCTATCATACATACTCAACTTAAAGTATATTCATTTTTTTTCAATATAAACCTTCAAAGGAGGTCATTGGTCTTGTTCCTAGACTCATCCCACTCAACTCTTCTCATTTTGGGGGGGGAATTAAAAAAATTTTAGTCGTTCAATGTTTTTTTTTTTTTTTACTTAGGTTCAGCTTAGCCCAACCCAAATTTGAGGTTGGATTATTTGGTCCGTCCTTAAACGAAATCCTGACTCCGCCCCTGCTTCTTATGATTGGGAGTTGTTTCTTAAATCCAAATTAAATTTGATTTCATAATAAAATGTCATTTTTTTTAGATGACCGACTCTATTGAAGCATTTTGATTGGATATTAGATCTAAATCAGATTTATTGACGTCCCTAACCAAAACTGGTTTCAAATAATACAGGTGTTGCATCTTCCCATAGACACTCTACCTACATTAATTTCAGAGTGGTCATTAACACATGAAAAGACAAAGTTGACCTTGTATCGTCAACATGCATAAAAATGCCTGATATTTTCTTTTTGTAAAATGGCTCTAAATGAACGATGAATGCTCAAGTTCTTTCTCGCCGAATGATAGGTTTTTTTCCCCCTTTTTGCTTTCAAATTGATGAGAAACCCTCCGCCACTCGATTTTGCAGAAAGAAGTTATAAACAAACAGAGAATAGAATAATTCTGATGTGTAGAAAGATCGAGTGTCTCTGCTTTATGCTTATCAATGCCTGCTAACGATGGCTAAACATTTACAACGATAAAATGTATGGTATAAGAGAGGCTCCCTCCGCAAGTTTCAGCAGAACGTTAAAAAGAACGGCATTGGAGAGGGAACCGGCGAATAAATAATGCGCTTACGATAGGGTAAATAAAATATCACTCACACATTTTTAACTATAGAAAAACATCTTGGGATAAGGTTCCTCTGAGCAATAGGTAAATGAAAATTGATCTGTTATGAACTTTCTGAATTTATTTCTTGAACAAAATTTTGTTCATGTCCAACCACAAAAGTGAGTGGACTTCTGTGATCCTGCATGAACCTCCAATTGCTAGTTTGACAAAACAGGCTGAGGCACGTATGAAGAATTTGAGAACTTTTACAGAGACCACTTGTTCAACTAAAGGCAAAGTTTCGGCCCCAGCATTAAATTTTCTCTGCAGAATTCCTGCTACGACAAGGCGTAGCTTTCAGTCTTTTAGCAGGAACCAGATCGTGATCAGTACACACGCGAGGTCGATTCTAGCAGGCAGCCAAAAATCAAGAGAAACGAGTGGCCATCGGCACCTTTCCTTGATCACCATCATTTGTTCCTCAGTCCCCATATAAAGAGGCATTCGGCTAGCAAACAAAGAGCAGAAAGAAATCCAGATTCAGAGAAGATGGTGAGAGGCAACAGTGGCTCCGCTCCCCACGTCTTCCTCCTCGCCTACCCTGCCCATGGCCACATCAACCCCATGCTCCAGCTCGCCTGCCGCCTCTCCTGCTCTTCATCTCTCTCAGTGATGTTCATCTCCGCTGAAGATGCCATAACTTCGATACTCGAATCAGGGGAGGCCCCAAAACTCCCCAACCTCCATTTTGAGTCCTTCCCTTCCTGCACACTCACCAAAGGTTCATCGATCGACGACCATCTTGCCGGCGTCCGCAGAGAATCATCTAGCTGCCTCTGCAGCCTCATGAAGAAGCACATCCCAACTTGCATCATCTATGATTTCAGCATGCCTTGGGTGCTAGAAATCACAAGACCGCTAGGGATATTCTCTGCGTCATTCTTCACCCAATCTTCCACTGTTTACGCCCTGTATTATCTTCACTACCACGGTCAGGTCTCGGACAAGGCCCTGCTCGAGTTGGGGAGCTTGGACTTCCATGATTTCCCTTCTCCCCTGCAACCTACCAACAAGCACCCTGCTCTCACGCCTTTGCTCCTTGATCGGTTCACCAATTGCAGCGAGCCCACTTGGGTGTTGGTCAATTCCTTTGACGAGCTCGAATCCGAGGCGGTAAAGTTCATGTTCCCCAGGAGGGCGCTCATGACTCTCGGGCCCCTTCTCCATCCGGCTTACTTCCACAGACATGGCGACCAAACAAGCATCTGCAATGGCGGGAGGGTGAAAGAATGCATTGAATGGCTGGACGGGAAGGAAAGGGGCTCTGTGGTGTATGTTTCATTTGGGAGCATATTGGGGCTGAGTGATGAGCAAATGGAGGAGTTGGCATGGGGGCTGAAAGACAGCAAGAGGCCCTTCTTATGGGTAGCGAAGACCCCAAAAGATAAGATAGAAGGGCATGGGGGAAACAGGGTGCCTGATGGGTTCAGAGAAGAAGCAGGCGAGCAGGGCCTGGTGGTGCCATGGTGCCCTCAACTGGAAGTGCTGAACCACCCTGCAATTGGGTGCTTTGTGAGCCATTGTGGGTGGAACTCTACCCTGGAGAGCCTCTGCATGGGGGTGCCAATGGTGGCCATTCCACAGTGGCTGGATCAGCCCACCAATGCGAAGCTTGTAGACGATGTTTGGAGGGTTGGGGTGAGGCCGATGGCGGACCAGAGAGGGCTGGTGAGCAGGGAGGAGTTGCAGAGGTGCCTGAGCGCAGTGATGCACGGTGAGGGCAAGGAAGGCAGGTCGGAGGCCAGGGCTAGTGCATCTCAGTGGAGAGAAAGGGCCAGGGCAGCGATCGGTGAGAGTGGGTCTTCGTCGAGAAACTTTGAGGAGCTTGTGAGCAAGATTCATGGACGTCGATCTGTGGTTCAAGCAGAGGCACTGTTTGGATGACGATGGCGACTGTATGAATGGATAAACTTTACTGCAACGACAGCAATGGGAGATGGGAAATAATTGAAATTTTCTTTTCGGTTTGCTACACGACAAGCTAACCGAAGAATTTCACCCTTTTTTCTACTCCAAAAGTCAGATGAGCAATGAATTCTGCAAAAGCTTTCTTTAACATAACATTTCCTTAGAAGACAACTTCAACTTCTCCCCTGTATGGATTGAGAATCTCAGCCTATGTTGTCCTATTTCAATGTTTTGAAGATCAATAATTAGAGGCAAATTTTATATAACTTATATTGATCAAGTGCGTGACACAATGAACGATACTGCCAGTTTGTGTAAGATGGTGACCTTTTGTCACGGCATATGACTAAAGATGAAGACAAACTTGTTAGGTTTCGATTCTTAATTTAAGATAAATATTGGCGTGTTACATGACATCATATATATAACTTTTCCTGTTCTTCAACTTAGGAAGTCTTCAATCATATCTTCAAGTTCTCCGTCTTCATGCTGCCTGAGAATCTCTATTGACCTTTATTTAAAAAAAAAAATTATATGCACAAAAAGGCCTACTTGAGCATTCATTTTAATTATGCACCTACTTGTTTTACTGGGTGTATAAAGGCTGCGCCGAGTTGGCTGTCGACCTGTTAGAGTGTGGAACCTTGATGCCACTTGATAGGATTCCTTAATTTTGTAAGGCTGTTGTTGTAATTTGTTGTTTTAGATGTTCTCATAGCAAAATGTACATACAAAACTATTATATCTATCTGTCTTAACAATTATAACAACTCTTGTATTAACCCGAGTTCCAGTTCTCTTTTGGGCTCGATAGTTGAAATTCAATTCGGGCTTGACTAGTCACCATCAATGGAATTCAATTCTATTAACTTTTTTTGCTTTTTGTTTAAAAAAGAGGCGTAGTATAGCTGGTTATCTTGAAAGACAGGTAGGTAGACGCTACATTTTTAGTTTGATTCTTGTATGTGCTACTTTTTTGGTTGGCGGCATGTGCGACACTCAAATTAAAGAATGTGTCGTTATGACAACCAAAGTTTCAAAGTAACCCTGCATCCCAAAGATAAGAAAAAGACTTGTGTACCACCATTAGCTTTTGTACCAAAACTTACAAGAGCACCACCAGATGAAAGTCCAGACAGAAAAATGTTAGGATTTAGATCAACATAACTTAACATTCTTTAATCTTTACATTTCTTTTTACGACACTTGCTCGCTACCTTTTCCTTTTTCGTATATTTGCATTTTTAATGAAAATTGCAGGGTGGCTCCAACCTTTATTGAGTAAAATGTGTGCGTTGTGTGAGTATATATATATATCTATATATATATATATATATATCTATATATATATATATATATATATATATATATATGTTAAATTACTTGAAATTGAAAATGTATAGTGGAGCAACACTTCCTAATGTGATTCGATGGGTCCATTTGGGCACTTGGTCAAGTCGCCTTGATGGGCTTAGTAGGCAAAATCATTGCAATATTGACTCCGCTTGAACCCAAATGCCAAAACAGTTCTTGATCATGTGTGCGGGCCGAACACGTGTGTATTCATGTAGCCAGTTGCTCAAACGAACCTACACAACTTAATTTACTTAGGCCCTTGGAAATTTTACTTTATTACATACTGGTGCCCTTCAAGCATCACGTAAATGAGTTCGAGCCGAGTCATTTGCTTAACAAGTCGAGTTCGAGTTCATGAGTTGACTCGTTCAAATAATCGAATTGAGTTCAAGCTTAACACATAACTACCGAGTTGAGCTCGAGCATCAATCGAGTTAGTCGAGCCTTAATCAAGTCGACATATTCAAATGAGTTTATGAGCCTTAACACGTAACAATAAATATCAATTCTATTCAAACGAGTTTGTCGAACCTTAATCGAGTCGAGCTTGAACTTAACACGTAACGATGAATATCAATTCTATTCAAACAAATTTGTTGAGTCTAGCTCGAGCTCAACACGTAACGATGAATATCAATTTTATTTGAACGAGTTTGTCGAGCCTTAATTGAGTGGAGCTCGATCTCAACAAGTAACTGCTGAACCGAGCTTAAGTTGTTTCTGTCGAGCTTGAGGTTTTATTAGTCGAGCCGAGTTCGAGCTGACTGAACTGAGGCTCGACTCAGCTCATGTTCACCCCTACCATCAAGCAAGGGCGGTTGGGGTGTTAAGGCATTTCACTTGCAACAAAAAAACATAAAACCATAGGATGCGTAACAACATTCTACCATCACAGTTGGAATACCCTAATTGACAACCTGTTCTGCCCTTTGTGCCCTTTGTGCCCTTGAGAAGTGGTATAGATTTTTTTTTTTTTCCTGAGAGGAGGGGCACCAAAGAAAAATTGCACAGGGTCTATATGTTTTGCAAAATTTTTATAGAGGCCAGCATAAAATTTTTGGCTTCCAAAATTTAAGTGGAGGCCACTTGGCCCCTACTGGTCCCCCGGATCTACCTTTATCTCAAGCATGGTATTTAAAATTTTTAAATGATTTAAAAATAGACCGCCGCCTATTAGCAGGGTTCAGCTAAAAAATTCTAGTTCTGCCACTAGCATTGCAGTCTCAATTGCTCCAAACTTGATAATGTAAGCAATTTTAACACACGTATATGTGTGAATATATATGACCTGCACAAGATGAGATATGACATAAATAGCTTATAATCGTTCTTGTTAGGGATGTTAACGGGTCCGATTTGAATCAGATACTTTAATGTATCTGCTTTAACATATTCATATACTCGGATCCAAATTCAGATTCGAATAAAAATGAAAAAGAGTCATATCCGAATTTGAAATCTAAATATGATTTTTACATTCATATCTGAATCAAAATATAAACTTTAAATCAAATCCAATCTATTTTCAAAACGTAAAAGCATTGATGTAGGACATTTATTTAAAACCAAAGCTGATCCAAATCCGAACGACAAGATATTTATGAGTATCCAAATCCTAATCCAACCAGATGTCATTTCTTACAACCAAATCCGATCTGATTTCTTAATGGGACATTAATTTTTGTTCATATCCGATTTCTCGAAAAATTAAATCCCATATGGGATTCAAATCTTTTGAAATCTCTGGTATCATGTGACCTTAGTAGCTACTAATTAAACTAATATATAATTGAAAAATCTTATACGTAAACATGGCTCATATAAGACAAACAAATCCAATGAAATATATATGAAAATCATGCGAACCATTATCCGATCAGTTCAAAGATATGGACGTGCATGGCCCACTTGTATGTGGCTTATCAGCAACTCCACTAGCCACAATTTCCATGATGACAAAACCTTGGAGAGTTAGCGCGCGTTTCATTTTATGAGTGGCCATCAAACACGACACGCACTAAACTTCAAGTTCTTATATATATATATATGTGTGTGTGTGTATAAAAGTCCAAGTATTTCTTGTTAAGCGAGGTCCTCATCTCTTATATTAGTAATTCAAGATTGCGGCTATTCTAACTCACATTTTGTGAATGTCTGGATGATATGAAAATTAGACTCGGTTCGATTGCAATGTTGCATTTCTGTGAGTTTGATTTCAAAGAAAATGAGATTTTCAACATGCTGTAAGATTTTGTGAATGGTAGCATTTGTATTTCTTTCTGAAAAGTTAGTACTAGTAAAGTTGCTGTAGGATAGGATCATGAATTATTATATACAAGTCCATCATATAAAACAATCATATCGAGAAGTTTTATATGTTCTCGGTGCATGCTGCCCCCCCGGAAGAGATTTTTTGTTTGGTTGTTCTTTATTAAAGACAAAAAGTTAAGCATAGTGCTGGAGTTGAGATGGTGGACCACCCAAAGTGGCCATTGTATAAGAAAGGTAATATACCACTAGTGGGGTGGGGACATGTATCATGGCAATATATCCGATTTGAATCAGATATCCGACCGATTTAATCAGAAAAAATCGAGAAAAAATTTAATATCCGATTAAGAAATCAGATCAGATTCAGATTTAATAAATGGCATGCGATCGGATTTGGATTTGGATTCGGATATACATAAATATCTGATCAGATTCAGATAAGGATTCAGATCTGATTCATTTTTAAACAAATAAACTGTATCTAATACTATTAAATTTTGAAAATTGACAAAATTTCATTCAAAATTCGGGTTCAGGTTCGGATATAAATATAAAAATCGGATTCAGATCGGATTCATAATGTAAAATCGGATTTCAGATTCGGATTCAGATATGACTTTTCTTTATTCGAATTTGAATCCAAACTCGAATCCGAATATGTGAATATCCGAAAAAAGCAGATATGATTAAGGACATATCTGATCCGAATAAGATCCGTTGACATCCCTAGAGACAGGCGGGGTCTCGGCAAAACGTATTCCCCACAAAACCACTCTCAAACCTTAATTCAATGGTTGGACCTGGGTCCAATTATATGGGGCAGCCCCACAAGACTCTAGGTCACTGCTGAGTGCCCACTATCCACCACTGTTCGAAACAAAAAGTGAATAAGTTTTATATATTTAGTGCTTCATGATTTTTTTTTTTTTGGCTCTGGCCCTGACTATTGCATTCTAAACCTTTTCTCTCTTTTCTTGTATTTCTCTCTCTTTGTGTGTGTGTGGAAATGCATGTTTCATGCATGGCATAGTTATCTTATGTATCTGAGCCATGAACAAATATGCAAATTACGATATATTATAGTAATGAATAGAAGATGTCGAGAAAGCATCACAAGAGCAAATAATAGACGTATACCAACCAGTCTGATTTTTCAATTTCACGTGAAGGTCAACAAGGTCCTTCATATTGTAGTGATGCAAGCTAAGGATAATGGTTGTGTTTGCTGAGGCAAACCACTTGTTCAAATCATAAAGTAAAGAGAGATATCTTATGATAGGAACACTCAATGATGGATTCACAGGTGGCGCTTGTGTGTGTTCAATTGAACACCAACCTGAAAGATTCCTTCTCTCTGCCCCTCCATCATCATCATCTTGAAGATCGAATTAAAATTTCTAAATAATTTCTAAATTTTGACAAGGGTCGAAATATCATTTTTTAAAATTTTTATATAAAACCAGTGAAATTTTATAAAATTTAAGTTTTTTTTTTTTAAAAAAAAAAGGTGGGGCCAAGGCCCACACGGGCCCCCACTTGGCTCCGCCCAGCTAAACATTTTTATTACTATGAGAATCAAGGCAAGTGGATAGGGGCCGGTAGACTTAGATAATATGGGAGGCAATGTCTATGAAAGGCATTTCATCAGATGTAAGGGATTTCACTGAACATGCTAAGAGTAACATAAAATGAACAACAAACATATATATATCAGTAGCAGAGTTAAGGGGGGCGCTAAGTAAAAGACTTTCAGATCTTCAAAGGCACCACTGGCATAAATGAGCAAGTTTTGTAAAGGAAAACTATAAAAATAAAAACTTTTTTGCAAGGTTTGGTGTGGGCAACTGCCCACACATGCCTATATGTGGCTCTACTAGTGTATGTATACACACTCCAATTTAACTTTGCACGGACTAGCCTTATCCATATAGTCATATCAAGTCAGATGCAATAGATACATATAGATTTTATCTTACCATATAAGAAGCCAGTGGTTGAGGTTTCTTTGTCCGAATGGACATACTAATAAATGTCACTATCAAGCAAGCCTAGACCACAATTCTAAACATTTCTTTCTCTTTTCTCCTTTTGTCCTTATCCAAAAGAGTGCCGTCTATTTCAATAGGGTGAGTTGGTGATGGCTGGGATCAAGAAGATACACACAACAACTTCTTGCTTTATTTGCGACAAAAATTGGTAAACATCAATTAAAATTCCCTACCCGAACCCGAACCTTGAAATTGTGAAATTTCAAGGGCTAGCTTGAATTTTTTGAAAATTTACGATGCATAATTTGATTTTCCACAAACTCGTGGAATTTGTGTTTATGATTAAATTTCATTAATGGACATGAAATCTGCTAACCGTGTTCTCTCTCTTTTCCTTTCCCCAAAATGGTTCTTCTTCTTATTGATTTGGTACTTTAGTTTTCTCAATCGTTTGAGTAACTTAGGTTGTGCTCTTATGCTTTCAGGCAGTTGGATTTCGAGAATCGGACGTAGTTCAGCGAGTTTGTAACTTTTTGGCATCTATAATTTGTTTTATTGACTCAGTTTTGGAAGAGAAAGTGGATTAAAAATGTCATTCTCTTCGTTTCGCTTGACAATGGATCTCTAGCCACTGGTTTTGGATTAACGAACTTCTGCTGTTGTCTTTGCACCCACTCTGATCGATTCCCGTAATCGTAAACTTAATATGACTATTTTGAGTGACGGGGTTTATACTGCCAATGGGCAATGGCTTTTATAATCCTTTGTAAGCTATTGCTAATAACTCGTTCGGATGCACTATGTAATGGGCATCAACGGGTTTCCTCGAAAAATTATTCAGGTCCAACAAGCAAGAGAAGTTTTTTCTGGAGATTTTCTTCCAATCCAATAAAAATGCCTTGGATTTGGAAGAGGTGAAACCATTTTGTAGAATTTTCGTGAATTTCTTTTTCTTGAACTTCCATTTGTAGGCACAAGTGTTTAACTATCACTCATTTCTGAAAGTAACAGGATTGGAGGAGATGACGATGATGGTGAAATAAACTTCGAGGGCCTTGTTTTCATTCCCTCCTGCACGTGCCGTGCAGCAGCAGTAGAACCCTTCTTCCCAAACGCTCCCTCCTTCCCCTCTTTCCATCTACTGTTTTCCAAGGAAAATCTATCTTATAAAATGAAAAAAATGTTCTGAAAATGGAAATGGCATTGGTTCTTGAATTTTGACCTACACATGAAGTAACATTTCATATTTACAGTTATGTGGCACCTTCCTTCAGCAACGACTTATTCAAAGCAGATGGAACAGAATCTGGTAGTACCCAGTTACATTTTTGAAACAAGAACAAAGTTACATCACGCCTCTTAATCACATTTTCTTCTACATCTTCATCAAAGATGCACCTCATTCATAACTTTTCTATGAAAAAGGGATATCACTGATCTGATCTGCCAGAAAATGGAGAAAAGAAAGAATTGAGCATCGGCTATGGGCAAGGAAAAAAGCATTAAGGGCAGATTAAGACAGAGGTTAGTATGTTCGATCAGTAGTGCGATGACAGTATCACAGGTGGAAAAGAACGGTTAAAGGAGAGGTGCAAAGTGTGTGGACACGAAGACCTGACCTTTGATCGAATCACAATCTTGACATTCTGCAGCTCTGCTTTCCTTGTTAAGGCATAAGCAGACAGGGGCAGCTGTGGTGCATTCTTTAGCTAGACGAAGTAAAACATTTTAAAATCCTCTTATGTTTCCTGTTAAAATTATAAGCATATCAAAGTCTTGTAGATGCATGGGTCAACAATTATACACAGGGGCGGAGCCAGGATTTTTTCTCAGGACGGGCCGAACGGTCCAACGAACTATAATACATTATATATATATATATATACTCACACACTTTAGATATTTGCAAACCACAGTGTAGTAGAAGTGAACATATATCGTATAAAATTGCCACGTCATGAACATGAAGTACGACCTGTCCTACGGCATATTTTAATAATTGTTTGTGTCATTAGCACAAAACACGATTTGTCCTAAACAGATAAGGTGCTCTATTTCTATTAGAGTGACGTAGGTGTGAACATAAAGTGGACATACAAATATCACAACAAAAATATAGCAAACAAAGACATCTATAAACTAGAAAACCAAAATAAATATTACTTACCTAAAACAAGCATTTTTGCATTCTTTCTATACAATACAATCAGTTTTTGCCTTTATTTTTATTGAAAATAGTTCCATATTATTCACCTGCACAACAAAATGTAAATAAAAGATATATCATTTATTATTGCAACTAAATAATAACTCAAATAAACATTAACATAAAGAAGATGCAACAAAATACTTTACCTATTGTAATTGTGCTCTACGACTTTTCATCTAACATTTTCTTCATCCAACAAAATACCTTTTGGACTAGAACAACCAACATTTTGGTCTTCTCTCCCTCTTCGTTTTCTCCCTCTTGGTTTTCTCTCAATTGATCAATAACTTGTTTCTTTTTGAAATAATCTTGAATATTTTTCTTCATTTTCTCAATAAGCTAGCACAAAAAATCTGAAATTTAAAATAGACAATAAGAGTTATACACATCGAAGAAAGTACTAAAATTTTAACTTATGGAAAACATAAATTTAGAACCAACAACTTTATAAACAATAGATAAAAAAGACAATTTACCTGTTGAACCTCTTGCACTATGTAGAACAATGAAGAGTTGTTTTCTCTCCTCACTAACTTGCTTTTCGAATTACCACGAGTGGAGTGAAGTCTGAAAAATGAAACAAAGAATGATTTTAGGCCTTTATGAAGCTATTTTTATAAATTCCTACAAATGCATTTATGAAGCTACTTTTGTTCAAATGCAAGGCAAAGTAACTCAGTTGTGACAATCAAAGTTGAAGAAATAGTAAAATGATAGCACTTATAAGCAAGAACTGTAACTGATCACCAGTAAAGAATCCCATTGGCAAACAGGAAACATATGAAGTATCTCAGTAAGATCTAAGCTGCACTTCACAGTTCACACACTCGTCATAACTCTTTGAGTCAAATCTAGAAAAACATGAAGCCATCTATTGCTTTCTACAAGCCTCAAAAATCAAAACCTCTATTCAACCAAGTATACAGACTACAGTCATATGATTTCAAATAACCAAACATGGAAAACAAGAAACAAAAAGCTACATAAGGTGTGAGATTTCTAGAAGATTAAATGGTTCCCACTAAATATCAACCAATAATTATTTGGGAAAAGCATTCAATTGCTAAGGGAGAAAACATTGTTTTGCAAATCAGATTGCTAGCCCTTAATTCCATGTCAGAGAAAACCTGTTAAGTTATGTCTGAAATGGCTACCAATGTGTCCTTTTTTATGGAGAAAAATAAAAATTTCAAGGCTTCTTTCAGCTATTCAAATGTATATGTGCCCATATTCTTATCATGTTCAAGTGGTTGGAGTTTGCAACTGAATTGATTCAGCTCCATAGAAGCTTGTTCTTATCATAATTTGGTCTGTATCTATCTAACCCAGCCTTAAAAATAAAAATTTTTCTCATTTCATAATGATGAAATTGCTGCAAGTCCCCTTTATAAGGAAGTTCCAATGTTAATTTTATCTACTTATGTGATTGTATGGGGTATTGCCGCTGAAATTAAAAAGAATGCCATGGGTACTAAAAACATGACTGCAAAGTAAAAAACATGCGAGAAGCCGAGAACGGCAGCCATCAATGAAGCATTGAAGCCCATAAACAGTTAGTGGATGTAGGGAAAAATCTGCCAAGCCACGTTAAGATTATGTTCACAAAACATCAAAATCCTAGAAATTAAGACTAGGAAAAATAAATCACGGCCAGAAAAGTCATGGAAAACAATGAAACTGTGAAAGATCAAGGTTAAAAAATAAATAATGTGCATAATAGAAATTAGAAACCCACCATAGAAAAAAGAAAAATGACAGAAAAGGTTAACAGAAAATGGCCCCACGGCCCCCACCATATTTCACTAAGCAACAAAAATCAACACCAACAGGTCCAACAGACCAACACCATTATAGTAAAGAATGGAAGAAAGTCAGGAAATGGCCCCACCTCTTCCTGAAGCCAGCAGCGACCAGCGTGCTCGTGCTCAGTGCCTGTTGTCTCTTCCTTTTCATCTCTCCTGCAGGCTGCAGAGTCGCAGACCTTCTCCAGTGCTCGTTAGTCGGTTTAGGTAGTCGCCTAGTCGGTGCTCCCTTTTTTTCTTCTAGGCCACTGCTATCAGACCCTCTTCCTCTCTCTTTGTCCTGGTTTTCTCTCCTTCGTGCGTTTTCCCTTTTTTGAAAACCTAGGCCAAGCAAAAGTGGGGCGGGCCATGGCCATGGAGTTGGAGTTCGATTCGGGTAGGGCCAATTTAAACCCGGATCTAAATACTACATAGAAGCTCTAAAATTTTCAAATTTTTATAATTAAATTTTTTTTTCCTCCGCCTGGGGTAGGGCCATGGCCCAGGCGCCCCCCCCCCCCCCCCCCTCCGCCACTGATTATACATAACTTATAAGAAACACTTGGAACCGAACAAAATGTTACCTATAAGTACATTTCGAACACAATTGCAAGCCTTTCAACTTCTGTTCAGAATACAGTAAAATTAGACAAAAAAGACACTTGATAAAGTCAGAAGAAAAGTGGAAGAAAGCTTGCCTTTACCATATCATGTTATTGAAAGCAAAAGAGAGAGTACTCAATTTTAACATGGTTCGGTACTCTGTACCTACATCCACGGTAGCTCTCAAAAGTATGAGAGACACACTATATGCATTGTTTAAATACAAGATGTATGACAAGGAGATTTACAATTAATGTTTATCTCCTTGATTTCAGCCTTGAGGTTACAGTATCTATCTCCTTGATTTCAGCAACAGCGGTTTCATCTAAGCCAACATGCTCGGCGGTGATTTCGGCAACTTCATTATCGTCAATACTTTCCATAGATTTGATTATTGCCATATTGTTAACATTGCCCCTCAAACTGGTGGTGGATGCAATCCATATGCCAAGTTTGTTGCATAAATTTTCAAGTTGAAGTCTAGGCAATGGTTTGGTAAATATGTCAGCAATTTGCTTAAGGGAAGGAATGTATTTGGTGACGAGAGAGCCAATCGCAACTTTCTCACGAACAGAATGGTAATCAATGTCGATGTGCTTCATTCTTGAATGTAACGCTGGTTTGATGGAGACTTGAAAGGTTGAGATATTGTCACAATATAGTGTTGGAGGTTGCAAAATATAAATCTCAATATCCCGCAATATGTAGGTGAGCCAGATGAGTTCAGCGGTGGCAGATGCCATAGATCTATATTCTGCTTCTGTACTTGAGCGAGCAACAGAATTTTGCTTTTCCGCACTCCAGAGATAAGATTAACTCCAAGAAAGGTGCAAAATCCTGCCCAGTCCGCATCTGAGTAGGCTGAGAGTTCAATAGCTGAATTCTTCATAAATCAAATCCCACAATCAAGAGTTCTATGGACATATCTCAATATTCTTTTCACCAAAGAAAAATGAAATGTATTTGGATTTTGCATAAATTGACTCATATAATTCACACTATATGATATATCAGGCCTTGTTATAGTGAGATATTGCAAACCCCCTACCAAACTTCTATATATGGTGGCATTAATTTCTATTGGTTCTTGAGCTGAAGATGGGCGAAAGTTTGTGACCATGGGCGTGGGAACATCTTTGGTATTCAATAAATAGGCCTTATCAAGTAGCTCGTAGGCATATTTCCTTTGACTGAGGACAAGATAGTGATCATGAAAATGAGCCTCTATTCCAAGGAAATAATGAAGAAATCCTAAATACTTCATGGCGCACTTTGAGCTTACTTGTGAAATAAAATCTTGTATCAGTTTCGTGTTATTCCCAGTAAGAATGATGTCATCAACATATAGTAGTAAAATAAGAATTACATGCGTATTTTGGTACACAAAAAGAGATGGATCAACAACACTTGCAAAGAATCCCAATGAGAGAAGAAACGTACCAAATCGATCATACCAAGCTCGAAGAGCTTTTTTTAACCATAAAGAGCTCACTTGAGCTTACATACAAAATCTGACTGAAGAGAATCTCAGAATCCAGAAGGTTGCTCTAGATAAACTGGTTCTTGTAAAAGACCATGTAAAAAGGCATTTTTAACGTCAAGTTGGCGAATATCCCAAGCATAATAAAGAGCAATAAATAATACAGTTCTTATAGTAGTGGGTTTTACCACTTGTGAAAATGTCTCAAGAAAATCTATTCCAGGAATTTGAGAGAATCATTTAGCAACAAGTCGAACCTTGAGGCGTTCGACTGCTCCATCACTTTGGAGTTTAGTTTTGAAGACCCACTTGCTGCCTATAACATGCATGTCCTTGGAATGTGGAACCAGATCCCATGCGTTATTATCATGAAGAGCTTTTATTTCTTCCTGCATAGTTGTCGTCCAGTTATGATAGAGTCTCTTTGATTGTATGAGGCTCTTGAGGAATAGAGCAAGCAAGGAGATACTTAGGATTAGGTTTCACAATCCCATCCTTAGAACGAGTACTGGTGGCGATTACCTCATGATGAACTTGCAGATTCGTATTTTCAGCTCTATCACATGTGTCATCATTGTTTGACAAATTTCCTTCTCCTTGATTATGGGCCGTAACACCATTCAGCCCCTGTAATGTAGTTGCACTTGTTGTAGCTGCATTCATATTTCCAGCATTGGTGTCATTATTGTTGGAGACACTTTCTTCTGCGTGAACATGAGTGCGATGATCATTCTGTCCAGCTAAGGTAGCGCCCATGGTGGCTGCATCATTAGGAGCATTTAGCAAAAGAGAACCATGAGAGTTATGATTGTCATAAGACGTGAGCCTTCGTGGATTGTTATTGAACTCTGAGCACGTGGTTCGTTCACCTGCATTTTCAGTAAAACTTGTTACCTCTTGAATCAAATCCATGGGAAGAAAAAGTTGGCTTGGCCATTTGTATGGAAAGGTTTTCTCATCAAGTACAACATGACGTGAGATGAAGATTCTTCGAGTTGGTGGGTATAGGCACTGATATCCTTTACCAAGAAAAATACATGGTAAGCTTTTTGGTTCAAACTTGTTTTTGGCATAACTACCAAGAAAAGGAAAACATTTGGACCCAAAGCTGCAAAAAATGGAATAATCTGCTTGTTTGTGAAATAATTTCTCATAAGGAGAGACCATGTCAAGTGTAGGCGAGGGAAGTCTATTTATTAACCAAGCTACGGTGGAGAATGCTTCTACCCAAAATTGCATAGGAAGAGAACTATGAAACAAAAGAGTAAGGCCTAGTTCAGTAATAGAGCAATGACGCCTTTCTGCCATCCTATTTTGTTCAAGAGTTTTTGGGCATGCTTTATAATGAGTAATGTCATTGACCTTCAAGTATGATGCTAAGTTTGCACCATTAAATTCCTCTCCTTCATCTGTTTGGAAAATTTTAATTTTCTCATCAAACTGATTTTTAATCACAGCATGAAGTTCACAAAAATTCTTGAATAATTCTGATTTGTTTTTCAAGGGGTAGAACCATATAAATCTTGTGCATTCATATACAAAAACAACATAATAACAGAAGTTTTGATGAGAAATAATTGGTGCTAGGCCCCACAAATCACAATGAATTCTTTCAAAAGGCACTTGAGAATGTTTTTCGATATCAAGAAAAGGAAGTCGACTCATTTTCCCTAATTGACAACTCTCACAAATATGCATGACAGCATTCTTTGAGGACACATGAATCTTTCTCTAAGAAACTTATTACTTGAGAATGAGTATAGCCAAGTCTCTCATGCCACGCTCCTATCTGCAGACTTGAATCGGCTGGAAAACAGAGCTGTATGTTCTTCTTGCTGGAGTCCATAGAGGTCACCGACTCTAGTTCCCGTTGCCACTGTTTTGTTGCTCACTTGATCCTTTATCATAAAACCGTTAGCATCAAACATAATAGAATATGACATATATCAGTTGTCAATTAAGTAACGGAAAGAAGATTCTTCGTTATTTCTGGAATAACCAAGACGTTATTTAGAGTAAACATTTGACGACTAGTAGAATCTTGACCGTTCTAGTATGAGTAATAGACAATTTTGCACCATTGCTAACCATCACTTTTTCATTTCCATAATATTTTTATATGGAATAAAAATTACTCGGATTGTCAGTGATATGGTTTGATGCGCCTGTGTCTGCGAACCAGGTTTTATCTTGTCCATTTGAAATTTTTAAGGCAGAAGGGCCTTTGGAACATCTTCAGCTTGGAAAGCTTGACTAAATCTGTGCCAGCAATTCAACACCACATGATTTGGTTTATTGCAGATTTGACACATCATTCCTTTATAGGGATTTGCAGGTCGTTTTTCATTCTCTGGATCACCTTTGTTTTGAAAATTTCTGATCATATTATTACTAGCTTGAGTGAAGCCTGCCTATTATGTTTGTTGCAGGTGTGTGGCTGCTGATTTTGTTGTGCGACAAAAGCTTAGTGATGATTTATTCTAGGTTCTTCAGCATGAAGTGCTCGCATTGGTTCATGTGCCTGCAATAGGGCAACCACTTCTGTATATTGCATGGTGGGAGGTCGAGTGAGCATAGAGGTGACAAAGGCATCATAGTCACTGCCTAAACCATTTAATAACCAGAATACCTTGTATTGATCAGAAATAGGCTTGCCTATGGCAGCCAACTCATCACAAATAGCTTTGAGCTCTCTTATATACCGAGCAACAGATAAATCTTTTTTTCGATGGAGCTGTAATCGCTGGGTTAACAAGAATTCACGTTCTATGGATTGATGAGCAAAAACAGTAATCAAGGCATCCCAGACTTCTTTCCAAACCAACGACTAAACCAAGAACCTCTTTTGAGAGTGTTCCGGTGATCCATCCTCTTAGGAGACAATCTGATTTCTTCCATTCAAGAAAATCAGCATTTGCAACAACTTCATTATTTCTAGTTATAAATTCAGCAGGCATAGGTTGATTCCCATTAATAAAACCACGCATGTTCTGACTCTCAATAAGGCCAAGAATTGAGTTTTCCATAGAAGAAAGTTGGACTGAGTCAACTTTAAGGAAACAAAATTTGTGACATTGAGATTATAGGGGTAAGGGTACTTAGCTTCTCTGGAGCCTTCCATGAGATGCAACAATAATAACACGTCCACCCTTAAAACCAGAACTCAGACAGATGGTGGAACTTGTAGCAGAAGAGTCAAACAAAAATCAAGAGATAGTGGCTGGCTCAAGTCACCAATCCAATCGAGCTTATAGTCATTGGATTGGTAATAGATCAACGAACCTCCCTGTAAATTTTCACACAGAGAGAACAATCGTGAAGATGACGCCAGATGATAGAACACAGGGACAAAATCCTGTAATGCCCTGTTGCAGCAGGAGACCAATTGCAAGGAACTCCTCAGAATAGTTGGTACTCAAAAAATTGTAGCACCCTGGTGCCAACTCCAAAAATTCTAAAATTTGGAGAGGAGATTGCCAAGAAGAAGACGATTCAAATGGATCTTTGCTTGACCAAAATGGTGGCCGGAGTAATCAATGCCGACATCCAGAAGTTGAGGCAGATTCTGGTTCTGTTGTCGACTGATAAGGCTGAAGTTGAGGCAGAACTTCCGTTTGTTGCTTGTTGAATAAGCAAATCACATCCAAATCGAGTGAAACTTGGACACAATGAAGCCCACGAACCCAATGAAATATGTCCCGTCCTCAGATGACCAGCAAGTCACCGGATTCCGGCATCGGAACTGGCTGGACTGTCATGGTAGACAGAAACAGAACAGGTTCAGATGTGCTTCCAAAATTTAAGATTTTACACGGCTTCGATCACCAAATCGGTCGATCTTAGAGCCGTTGGATCGGTAACACAAAGAGGATCCTCCTTGTAAAAACTCAGTTCGAGAGTTTGTTTGTGCAGAAAACGCTGGTCAATGAAGTGAAGGGCCACAACAACATTCCCTGTTCCTTTTCTTCTTGACCGGGGCACTCAAAAAATCAAGCGTTCCCTCCTTGATACTTCAAAGTTTCTACAACGATTCTGGAAAGATCTCTAGACGTTCAGTAGTCGTTTGAACTCCTGCTTGACAACTATATGGATCATCTTTGATAACGTCAGCGGAAGTCGTTGTCGTGAACAAATGAAATGTGCTCTGTTTCTTCCTCTGTTTCACGCCTGCTTCAAAGAAGCTCTGATACCATGAAAGCAAAAGAGAGAGTACTCAATTTTAACGTGGTTCGGTAATCTGTACCTACATCCATGGTATCTCTCAAAAGTATGAAAGACACACTATGTGCGTCGTTTAAATGCAAGATGTATGACAAGGAGATTTACAATTAACATTTATCTCCTTGATTTCAAGCTTGGAGGTTACAGTATCTATCTCCTTGATTTCATCATTGGAGGTTACAAAATCGTGAGTGATTTCAGCAACAGCCGTTTCATCTAAGTCAGCATGCTCGGTGGTGATTTTGACAACTTCATTATCGTCAATACTTTCCACATATTTGATTCTTGCCTTATTGTTAACAGTTATTGCCACAGGTCAAACAACAACACAGATTAATGATGATTTGGTTATTCTAAGCAGAGTTGGAATAAGCGAAGTAAATTGAGTTGGTATAAGCATCAAGCTTTATGCAAGGAACAAACCTCAATTTAGTGTTCGTTAGTTCACATCTCTTACAAAACAATGCTTTCTTCTACTCATCCCACAAAATGATGAAATCTGAGAACAGGTAACATAAGTCAATTATAGAAGCAGAAAAGGAAAATGTCTCTGACTAAACAATAGAATGCTTGTATGTGCTGAATCTCCTTTGAAGCCAGAAAGAATATGAACCCAAAACATGCATTTTGAGTTAAAGTACACCTAAATAGTCAAAATTTTGCAGAGAGACCAAATGCAAGACAAGCTAAACCTAAATCGTCAAAATTTTGCAGAGAGACCAAATGCATGACAAGCACACACCAAGGTCCTCTTGTTGGAATTGACAGAAGAAGTGTACTACAGCACCACTTATTGATGAAAACCATGCAATAAGAATAACAAGAAACGGCTATTATTTAACTACATAACAAGAAATGGCTATTATGTAATGAAGGAATACAGCATAAAGGGCCACCTTTAGCACACATACCACACTTCATAATTATGATGATAATCCAAAAGGAGAAGCATAGGAATATAAGTGACCAGTTAAGAGAATTTGGTTAAGAGACCTTCTCCAAAACTCCTTTATCTCAACCAGAGCATCATCATGTCTCAAATTTTATAAAAAATCTCTGTTCTGAAAAGAGTTTCCTGGAAACAAGTGGAGAACCCCTACAATACGCCTGCCCCACATTAAGAGATAAATGAACAACTTTGAACAGTTAATATATAAATCCAAGCTGAAAACTAAAAAGATGAATAACATGGGCAAACAAACAATCCCATCAATCATCTGACATGGATATAATAACGACTTGAGACTTATAATTTATATATATCTAATTCCATGGTTATAACAACTAAATGATGGATTCACAAGCAAAAAGATGTAGAAGAGAAGGTTTGATATGTGAACACTGCTGGCTAAGGGTTATGGACCTAGGTCTTCAAGTTAAAGGAATTCAAGGTTCAACGGCCAGGTTCATGTCATGGTATAAACTGACACTGATATGCCTAACTCCAGCTTGGCTATACCCTGCAAAAGAAAAACTTTTACAGAATATTGTAATTTCAAGCTCAGAAAACCACAGTCTTATCAGCATAGGAAAATGCATCTGATCTAACTTCTTTAAAGAAATAAGAAAGAAAGATTGCATGCACAGCCTCAGTTGTCGATATTGTCGTCTTTATTCAAAAACATTTGTATTGATCCAGAAGATAAAGAAAAGAAAGCAGCTGGTATATCTTGAAGTGTCTCGGACCCAAAAAGAAGCTATCATTTCCATTGCCTGAAGCTAACAGATTGCATGCTGTCAAGGCTGTAAAAGATAGTTATATCAACTGATTAGGCTTTAGAACGACATAACAAGTATAACAATATACAATAGCTATTGTTCTGCTCACCAATTCAATGAAATGACATTCACGTCATTATCATGCCTTTTTCTGTGGCTTACTGTATATCAATTTGACCATCTAAACAGCAAGAGGTGAGAAGAAAACCTCTGTGAATGCAAGGACACCAGTAAATTAACTATATATATATATATATATCTTCAACACTGGCCATATGACTAGAAAATCCGTTATGATTGAGAATCCATTTTCCATCCGACGAAGGGTTCCAGTGATGAATGCAACCTTTTCAATCACCTTCGCACATCCGAGCATGCCTTTCAATCAGTAGATGAATTTAAAACCTCATGCTTATATTAGTTTTGAACACCCTAGATAGTATAATCTATTGAAAAACATTCGAAGGAAGCATAGCAGAGACAAGCCTTCAAGAAAAACGACTCTGTTGATCTAGAGAATGCCCTTCATCCTTGTGCTCATTAAATATTCGTAGAGGTGCTTGATGGATGACACCTACAGAAATAAATACCATTCCAACATAATTTACTGAGTTAATAATTGATCTTTTTTAATCTACTTGGTAAACAATACAATTGCAGAATAGTAGTATATATTCATAGTAGTATTAATAGTAGGTGAATTTATTTTTGTTAATAGCAAAGAGAACTATCCAAATCTACCCATCGAATTGATCATTTAATTGCAACGCACACGATTTGCTTTCATACACTATTTTCAAATGGAAAAAGTATGATTTCTGTGTGCTACCAACTCCTCGAACGTATGGAGTTGCAAACCTCACAAATTGTTTGAATTTCCTCAGATTTTCCTTTTCAGTTTCCTGACTGCATTGGCAATCGACAAGAAATGGAGCTTGATTTTCATTCTTATTCTCTTGTTGAAAAGAACTTGACAACTACTATGAATATGGAGAAATTGAGTGAACTGAGAGGGCTCCTGTAACAACCCAACTCACTCCTGGGCTCGGGCTCTTGGTTCGGCGGGTCCCAACACGCCCCTTAGCAGTTTCAGCTTCAACCTCAAAAAAACTAGGAACAAGGACAACCATCTATTCATAAACCCCCTTGATAAGCTATTCAAGATCTCTAACAATCTTCAATACGGGACTAAACTTTTGGGGTGTTACAGCTCCGGTGTTTATCGTCGGCCCTTGGGAGTCTTAATTATCATGAATTTTAATTAAAAGAAATAAAAATTAATGCATAGCATTTCTTCAACTTGGGTTTTCATTTATGGATAAACAGAAAAGAAGGATTCAAGAGCCACAGCAGTAGATTAGGATTTGGCCTAAAATGTAAAATTTATGAGTGGTTGATTATAATAGGTGGGCTGCAGGCATGGGAAACCGCACCTACCCAAAGAACGTATCAAATAGAACTCCTTTTTGGTGAGCAGATTTCTATTTTATGTGAATTCAATATGCAGATTCGTGAACGTTTGGCTTATGGATGTATGGATAATCCGATCCCATTCAATTTTATAACAAATTATTAGTATATCTGATTTTAGTGTATGCCTATGATTTACTTAATTATTTAGTGGTTGAATTACGGTAACTGATGGATACAACATGATTAGCATGTCTGGTTCAATATGTAAATCCGTCTGCCAATGTTATTAAAAGAAGATTGATGGTGGCGTTATATGTTGGAGCAGGTTTCATTTATCTCTGATTGGTTGTATCATTAACTTTTGCCGCAAACTTTCAGCAAGATGTATATACTCTGTCCATAAATGATAAAGATTCTTGTTAACATGAAAGTAATATTGAACAACTATCGCACATAATTACATGTGCATGAATCGTAATTAGATATATTATTCCATTAGGCCTAACACAAGTCTCGTAAGCTACTTATGGTTATGGTAACTGTAGAGTTTTTGATAACTTCGAAAATGACACTTTAATTCATTGTGCAACTATAGCTGCTGAAGACACTCAAATGCTATAGCAACAACCTCTTTAACTTGACGCTTTTATGATTTTATTGCGCTCGGTGTCTGAGTTAATAGTAAAAGATTCAACATCTCCATTTCTCAATTCTGCTGGTGGCCAGATTCTTGAAGATGGGTAAATCTACTGATTGATATTCAAAAAATCTATGATTGGAGGAATGATATTTGACGATAATCTAACTTCCAATATTTTTCTAGACACGTTTCCAATACAAAGAAATCAAATTTTACCATTTTAAAATCCGCTTCCACAACTGTTCATGTGACATTTTTATAATAATTTGTTGTTTTCTCATAGTAGACCTTGGTGCAAAAATATGGATGAGTAAAAATAAAAGATGAAATGTTTTCCAGTTTTGCAATTTTATTTCAATGATGATGTGAAAGGCTTGACATTCAGTACCATATATCAAACGTAGCTAAAAAAAGCATGAATAATAAAAAAAAAAAACTAAATTCTTCCTCACTGTTGTTACCTCAATAAGAATTTCCAATTTAATCAAGAGTTAACACAAAAGGCGTATAGAAAAGTTCCTTAAAACTACTCTACTAAAGCCAAACAATGGAGACGATAAAAAGAAAAAAAAAAAGAAAAAAAAGAAAAAGTTGAATAGCAAACAAAAGAATTTGTAGCATGAAAATCGAAAATATAAGGCATGAAGATATGCGTCCAATCAATAAGACAACGACCTAAAAACCGTCCAGCAAGTAGAAAATATTAAAGACATACGTAAAGCTACAGTTTTTGGAAGAAGAAGTTTAAAAATGAAAATAATAAAATCCAACAGACAGCAAATTGAAAATAAAAAGAAGAGCTGCTAGGTGCTTAATGACTAAAGGTAATATGCGAACACTAAATTTTTTTTCTTGTGGGATGTCAAATAGGATGTCATTTGAATTAGATATCCAATCAATCCATATGAAAAAATCGATATGGAAAAAACTTTAATATCCAATTAAGAAATCAGATCGGATTCAGATTTAATAAATGACATATGATCAGATTCGGATATACATAGATATCTGATTGGATTCGGATATGGATTCAGATCAGATTCATTTTTAGACAGATATCTAGTATCTAATGCTATTAAATTTTGAAAATTGACAAAATCCGGTTCAAAATTCGGATTCGAATTCGGATATAAATATAAAAATCGGATTCAGATTGTAAAATTGGATTTTGGATTCAGATATCACTTTTCTTTATTCAAATTTGAATCCGAACATATGAATATCTGAAAAAACGGATATGATTAAGAATGTGTCTGATCCGAATATGATCTGTTGGCTTCCCTACCGCTAAATATATGGTTAACAAATTTTAAATTGACCATGAAGCTGCGACTCAGATCTTGTGGGGCACCCAAGTTCACCTAAGTTTTAGCACTAAATTAAGGTTTCAAAGAGTGGGCTACGTGGTGCATATTATTAACAAATTCTCAATTGACCATGGGGTAGTGACCTATATCTTGTGGGGTTATACTAAGAACTGAACCCAAGTTCACCAAATTTTTAGGACTAAATTAGGGTTTCAAAAAGAGAGCTACGTGGGGCATATGCCCCATGGAAACCCCACCTACCTTCGCCCCTTGCTGCTGATTGAATGAATTAGCCAATTCATTGATTTAGGTGAATCAATTGCAAATCAGCAAAAATATTAAGTAAGTTATCCTAAATAAAATATGTATGAAGAGTAAAAATAAAATTCGTAAAAATAGTAATAAGTTAGTAAAAGTGTGACACATAGCAGGCTTCAATTGACCATGAGGCAGCGATTCGGATCTCATGGGGCTGCCCTATAGAAGAAAACCCAAGTTCACGAAAGTTGTAGTACTAAATTAAGGTTTCAAAGAGTGGGCTAGGTGGGCGTATGGTTAACAAACTTTAAATTGACCATGGGGCAACGGCTCGAATCTCGTGGGGCTAGCCTATAGAACTGCATCTAAGTTCACGTAAGTTTTAACACTAAATTAAGATTTCAAAGAGTGAGCTACGTGGGGCATACGACCCATGGAGACCCCACCTACCTCTGCCCTTGCTTCCTTTCTTCTTCAATCTCCATATAAAGAGGCACACAACTAGCAAACAAAGAGCCGAGCAAATAAGTGACTCGAGTCTAGCTTGAGCTCGACTGGTTCCTTGTACATTCCTAGCAGAGGCAGGGTCAAGTCGCTGTTCGGTAGCATTGAAGTAATTTTTTTTGTTTTCTTTATTTTTTGTTTTATTTCTTGGTTTAAATACTATTTTCTTCAGCTCTTTTTATTCGTTTCATTTATCACGTTCCTGCCTTTTCACGCCCTCTCTCTATCTCTATGTGTTCAATTCTTCGTTTCACAATCAATATTTCCCTCTCGTGTTTGCTTAGCCTCGTTAGGGATAAGGTTTGTCTCATATTTCGCCGGCTATGATTCAATATGTATTGATTACATCGATTCGTTGTTACTTTTGCTTCTAATCGCTGTGTTCTCTCGCTCCTTGATGACCCGTGAGTGCTTCCTTTGTTTTTCAATATCGTCACTGTCAGATTCTGTTCTTTTCTCTTTCTCATTTTTAAATTTCATCATCGAACTCTTGTTTTCAGGTCTTTTCCTGATATTTTTGAACCACATCCTTCATTGCCTACAAAATTGATTTCCGTGTTAGTGTTCTTTCTTTTTTTCTTTTTTCTTTTTTTTTAAAAATTTTTTTTTCCATATGTTTGATCCTCTACATTGTTCATCTTCATTAGAGTTCTTATAGTGAATTTACCTACAAACTCTTGGCGTCGATTCTTGATCATTTTGGAAAAGTGTCATATCATTACAGAAAACAGAGGATGTGGTTGATCGATGCTACAAGAAATCGTATTTTAGGCAACAAAAGTGACAAAGAAGTTGTTAATTTTGTTCTTTTGTGTTTTCTTATTCATGTTTTTTAGCTACGTTCAGTACAAATATAAAGCTTTTCACAGCTTCATTGAAATAAAATTTCAAACCTAGATTCTGGGCATATTATTTTTTTTTGTGTACTATGATTCATGCTATGTGTTTTATTTTCTCTTGCGGTTGTTGTTATGAATGTCAATGGATCAGATTCAAATCGGATATATCCTTAATGATATCCCGTTTTTCATATATTCATATATTTGAATTTGAATTCAGATTCGAATTTGAATAAAGAAAAGTCATATTCGAATCCGAATCTGAAATCTGATTTTACAATCTGAATCCGATCAGAATCCGATTTGTATATTTATATCATAATTCTAATCCGAATTTTGAACTAGATTTTGCTAATTTTTAAAATTTAATAACATTAGATACATGATGTTTGTCTAAAAATAAAGCCGATTCAAATCTGTATCCGAATCCGATCGGATGTCATTTATTAAATTATGTGACAAAGACAACCGATGAATAGAGGCCATTAGATGGCCTGCAGGCAAAAGTTAACAGAAGAGATTCAAATTTTGTTTATAATTTCTATCAACTTTTAATTGGAAAGTATGAGAAGGAAGATTATTGTACAGAGATGAAGATCATAGAAACAGGGGAAAAGGAGGCAGACTTGAGGAGGAAAGGAGGTGTAATGCACGTATTCTTTCAGAAAGGGTTCTTTGATAAGTTTTTAGAAAAATGTGGTTTCGAGTAAATTGAAGAGGGAAGGGTTTGGTTCCTGACTTCCCGTTCACCGCCTCCTCCGCGCTTCCTTCTCAAACAGAACGTGGAAGGGTTTGCGAGCCTGAATGTGGTTATATGCAAACACCTGCCCTTAAGAGTGGGTCCAACCATCTCAAAAATAGGCCAATGTCAACATAATATCTGATCGAACTGATTTGAAAAAATTGGATATGAAAAAAATTTAATATTCGATTGAAAAATCAGATCGGATTCGGATTTGGATATACATAAATATCCAATCGAAGTCAGATACGAATTCAGATCAGATTCATTTTTAGACAAGTATCATGTATCTAATGCTATTAAATTTTGAAAATTGGCAAAATCCAGTTGAAAATTCGGATTCATATATAAATATAAAAATCGGATTCATATTGTAAAATCAGATTTGGATACAGATATGACTTTTCGTTATTCGAATTCGAATCCAAATATGTGAATGTCTGAAAAAACGAATATGATTAAGGATATATCCAATCTGAATCTGATCCGTTGACATCCCTAGCTACATGTTATGCACACTGTAACCATCTCTCTTGATAGAGGGATTAAGAGAAAAGAGAGAAACAGATGACGTGACACAAAAGGGAAGAGATGAAGGCGGAAGATAGTTGATGGGAGAGAGGTAGATGATAGCAGTGGAGCTAGGAATTTTTTGTCGCATGGGACAAACTATACTTTCAAAATTTGAACAGGGGCAGAAATAAAATTTTTTAATTTTTTCATATATATTAAACTAAAATTTTTTATATTTACATATATTTTTTTAAAATTTTTAAAATTTGAGGGGGGCCAAGGCCCCTGCCGGCCCACCTCCCTCCGCCCCTAGTAGAGGAGGATGTAAAACCATTTGGAATTTCAGATTTTTCTCTTTTAATTTCTAATTTTCTTTTGGATAGTAGTCTACATTGCGTTACTGAATTTCAGTTTGGGATATTCTTAAGTCTTAGCATGAGTTGCTGGATGTAATTACATTCATTTGGATTAAAAATGCTTCATGGATACGTAAGCCGTAAGGTCAAACTATTTTTTAGCATTTCTTTAAATTAGAATGTGAATTCATTTGAACAGGGAGAAATTGAGTGAACTGAGAGTCGGAGGAGTACATTCTCAGCATGGCAAGGTTTCAAAAGAGTACTCATTTTCTTGGACCGGCTCTGGTGTTTATCGTCAGCCGTTGGGAGTCTTAATTACCATTAATTTTAATTAAAAGAAACAAAAAATAATGGGTAGCATTTAATCAACTTGGGTTTTGATTTATGCCATGATTAGCATGTCTGGTGCAATATGTAAATCCGTTTGCCAATGTTATTAAAAGAAGATTGATGGTTGTGCTATATGCCGGAGCAGCTTTCACTTGTCACTGATTGGTTGCACCATTAATTTTTTGCAGCAAACATTCAGCAAGATGTATGTACTTTATTCATAAATAGTTGAGTTTCTAGTTAGCATAGATGTAATACTGGATAGCTATTATGTGCATGTTTGCTGTTTGTGTGCATGAATCGTAAGAAGACATATTATTGCACTTGCACCCTAAAGAGAAGCGCTAACCTTCAATGCTATGCCCTTAATGATTCCAAGGTTTTGGTAGAGATGTTGACGGATCAGATATACTTTAACCATATCTGTTTTTTCGGATATTCAACATTCATATTCAAATTCAGATTTGAATACAAACAAAGAAAAGCCATTTCTGAATCTGAATATGAATTTTGAACCGAATCTGGCCGATTATCAAAATGTAAGAGCATTGGATATACAATATTTAACTAAAACTAAATTTTATCCAAATTCAACTCCAATCAGATATTTCTGGATATCTGGATCTGAATCTGAATCAAATCAAATATCATTTCTTGATTCTGAATCTAATTTTATTTCTTAACTGGATATTAGTTTTTTTTTTTTTCACATATCCGATTTGTTTGGAATGGTTCAGGTGGATATCTGATCCAAGTCAAATATATTGACATCTCTAGGTTTTGGCTTGCTTTTAGGGATTGGGTGGACCTACCATACATCATTCGTTCAACTCAAGTATTGTACTTACCACTATTTACAACCTAAAGAAGTAAGTAACACACCGAAAAGTGATGGAAACCATGGGATTCAACCCTATGTGTTTTGATATAAAATGGAATTAAAAACTGTGGATGTGAAATCCACTATTTATTTAAACAGTAAATCTCTATCCGACTGCAAGTCTCAGATTCAATCTCAGATTCCATAAAACTAAGGGAATCAAACATGGCCTCTGTGCTGATGCATGTGCTAGCTACTCTATGGTTGGGAAACTATGATATTGTTTACTGCATGAAGGAAGGGACCTTTGTGATGGATAAGGATCGTTTGACAAGCATTAGAACTTAGAACACAAGAACTGAGATAAAGACGAGTTTTTCACCGTTCCGCGAAATTAATCATGCAAAAAAAAAAAGAAAAAAGAAAGAAAGAAAGAAAGAAAATGTCCATCAAACACCCTCTTGTGCATGTCCACATAGTTCCTCTATATTAACCAAGAAAGAAAAACTGAAGAAACTAATCAGAACTTTTTATTCTTTTGTCATATCACGCCTAATGCCCACTGGGGCTGTTTGGTTATAGGAAGAATAATACCCTGTTTCATGAATGTTTCCCCAAATGTTATAATTACAATGTCACATGAATCTGCTATAATATATTCATAAACTATTCTCGTTGACAAATTATCCATTGAGATTGGGAAAAATAATCCCGATAATGAAACCGACTTTCTGAAATAAGGATGCATGGAGGCTAGCGCAACATGACCAAGGAGCATCTTTCGTGAGGTGTAGAGGGTGGTAGGTGTTTGGATCAAACAAACATGAGCCCCCACAATATAACTGTGTGAGGAGTGCTTTTGTCTTTCAAAAATGGTACACTTTTGTCTTTTCATTTTTTATCTTGACAGAGGGTTCTTACTTTTCACGTGAAGAGTACTTCTGTTGTTTGAATACCCAACAACCACTCCCAAACATACATGCAAAATACTTGTTATGGTGCCTCTTATATGTCTCTCCACTTCCAGACAAAAGCCCTAATAGCAACTATGAAAATGACATTATGGGTCCAGAGATAAATTCTCAAGTTGTTTTTGGTTGTTTAGTTTCACCCTTTGGAAGTTTCTAGAACGAATGAATAAATGACTACCTAAAGTACCCACCTTCTTTTCTCTTATGAGTGGGTTTTTTCAAGGGTATATATATATATATATATATTCGGGTGACTAAGAGAGACGCCACTATGTGGCTGAACACCGAAGCTCCTACCCAATCCTCTTACCCCACAAGAATTAAACTAATGAACAGACTTTTACCAGCCCGGTAGTCTGACCCAGTCCAACCAGACCTGAAACGTTCAAGATGAATACCGATTAGCCTTTTATACATGGTCCATCTCTCTATTGTGATAATTGAGCAGCGATATACCAAACCCCAAAGTAATTAAAGGGAATTTAATGTTGACAAAAAAAATACTTGGTGTTGGAACACAGATAGGGATGTCAATATATGAGCCCTACCAAGATATGAATCGCATATATTTTTTGGCCACATCTAATTTATCGGATCTTCACATATTGATCAGATTTGAATTCAAATTAGTATACAAATTAGAAAAAATCAATACCATGTCACAGTCTAATTTGTAAGTTCTCTGATCCAAATCCAACGTTAATTTTCGCAGTCAAATTTGGTTATGTGACTTTTAACGAATCCAAACTGCAGTATGATATACCAGACATAGGATTATTTATTTCAAACAAAAGTGCTTATTTGTCATTTGTCATGTATCTCATTTCTTAGATCTAAATCCAATCTGATTTCTTAATTTGATTTGCATGTGAGCAACTTATTTTGAGGATTTCAGATGTCATATCTGAACCATTCACATCCCGAAATATTGAGGTGGAAACAGTGGACAAGAGTTGCAAGCATTTAGTCGGTTACGTGGACCTATAAATGTCAAAAACAATGTCTTTTTTTTGGATTTATTGCATTGCATTTATGTTCTCACTGTGCTGGGGATTGATCTATGTCATTTTCCACTGCATGGGCGGAGAACCGAAGTTGCCAACAACTTCTAAAAAAAATCAAGAATATTGAAAAGCAGCAATGCGGTCGACCTTCCACATATATTCATTGTCGCCGATATGCCATCAACACTTCACATCAGCATTATCCAGGACCGCTAACAATATGTAGCAAATCGCTGGTCATGATCAATTGGTCATGGTTTTGCTATGTGGATCGATTCAGTACCTAAACCTAAGTAGTGATGTTATGTAGAAATGCGTGGAGAAAGAGAAAGATAAAGAGAGTTGTTTTTAGGTGAGTGGGAGGTTATCACACTGCTCAAATGAGAGCCAAAGCTTTTTTTTTTCCTTGTTTATAGGGTCCAGAGAAATGTTGGTACTGCGAGGTGATGAGATAGCCACATGCTTCAACTTGCATGTCGGACTCACCCTGCTTTTGGTACATGAGCATAGCCCTCTATGCTGCCAGTTTGAGCAATGGCCGTGGGGCCACAGAGCAATTTGAAAAACATACATATATATATGCATCACAGTGAAGCACGTAAGTGTTGATATATTTTATAGTTTGCACGGTAAGCAGAGCATTGTAAAATTAAAATGAGCATACCATGCATCAAGATCATGATCTGGTCATGGAATGAGCATAAAATTATGCAAAGAGAGTGCTTTGTGGTCTATAAGATATCATAAAGGGATCTGCTCATGGAACGAGTGTATATTGCACTTTCCAGTATTTCTACTTCGAGTGTCCAAAATATGAAAAAGTAATTGAAATCCTGTTTTAGTTTAAGGGGTATGGCATTAGGTTGTTGACTGATAGGCGGCCTGTTGTTGGTTCAAATCTCACTGGTGCCCACTCATTGAGAAGGCTGGCATATGCCGGGACTAAGCAAATGATGTGGTTTCTTATGCCATGGTGGTTTTGTTCAAGTACAAAAAAGTAACCATATTTTTTAAATAACAAATTAAAAGCATTCAATGGAAAATTAGGATGATTTTTTGAGTAACTAGCTTAAGTATTTTGCCATACCCATGTGCCCAGATTAAGAACTTCCAAGGAATGGCACAACCACTGGACAGTGGACAGGGGTTGATAGGTGGCTAGACTTCATTTTAAATCTCCATGGTGTCAACTTATTGTGCTGGTAGAGGGGGCACCGATATGCAAGCAGAAGCATAGCAGGGACAACTTACTCGAAACACCAAAAACATGCATAAACCCTAAAAAAATGGCAGAAGTTGAGAGTTTTCGGTTTTTTATTAAGCAGTAAGACGAAATACTTTTCCTATCCACGAGACACGTGTGCCCAAGCTAAGAGCCCACATATACACATACACATTTTGTATGGTCCTCCTCTAGCTAGCAGCAATTATGGCCATATGAAGGATAGTGCCAAATTTTTGTTAATAATATGAGGAACTCCTTTTTTATCTCAACAGTATTCCACCAGAGAATCTACTGAAACGATTGCAAATAATTGCTGAAACCAACAGTATGGGACAAAGAAATAAAAAAAAACCTTTCCATCTTTAACTTGCCAACCTATTACAGTTGCATGAATGAGGAATCATTTCCTCTTCTTTTTGTGATGTTTGTGACGGAAGAAGTTGTGGAAGGGAGGAAAGAAATGTTTTTAAAACCAGAATGCACAGGGAATCTATTATAGTACAACAGGAAGAAGACAAGGGGCCTGACAGATATATACCTATAGTGATGTGTAATTGGTAGCTTTATTGAAAAGATAAACAAATAACAAACAGTTGGTGGTCACATTAGCTAGAAAAAATGGCCGCTGTCTGAGCCACATATATATTGCAGTTTAGTAGACGAGGCAGCTCATATGAGGTTGGAACTATAAAAAGTTCTTTGGTTCTTTCTGTATAAAGAAAGAAAAGGCAGGGATTGGCTGTTGGGAAAGGATTCATGGCGTCAACCATATCTTCAATCCACCAGCCCAAACAACCAAGGGGGTTTTTCCAGCACTTCATTCTTAGCTTTTTGGTTGAAATATTTTAAGCAGACGACTGAAGGTAGTCCAAACTCCAAAGATAATTAAAGTCTGAGCTCACTGAATTGGTACGAACATGGTGGCCAGAAATGGGCCATTAAATTCCACAGAAGCATCTGTCTGTTGCACCTTCAGTGATAGGGCACTGCCGACGAGGGATTTAACTCTGTCGATTCATTGTCGTCCTTCATAGATCGAGACCGTTGCAGAAAACACAAATTAATCATGTTGCTGTTTTAGAAGGAAAAATATCACTAAGTTTTACCTCTTCATGTTTGTGAGAATTTATCTCTGAATTCTAGCTAAAGATCATCTTCTTCCAGTCAACATTTTACGAATTAATCTAGTTGTACAGTTGATCATGTCTTATAACATCTTAGTTGCAGGAAAAGAACATGGCTGCATCATCATGGAGGTAAAAAGATGATGATCAGAGCGACGGTAAAAAGATGATCAGAGTGACGGTAAAAAGCAATGACAGGACAAAGTGACCAAGAAAGAAAATAAGATGTAGCCTGGATTTCCACACAGTGAGGATCCTTAATAGACGCCCAACACACACACACACACTACCTAAAACAAAACTGAATATGCTGATATATTTATATTACAAATTTAGTAACAAACCTACTTTAATTTGAATAATTTATAAACAATATTAACGTTTCTAGTGGAGCCAATACCTTTTTTATAACTTAAACACATTCAAAACTGTATATATATATATAGAAATAGCAAGTTGGTGGATAATTTAATCGTGCATGCAAATTGTCATTGGAAAAGCTACTTTTTGAGGTGCTAACATGTGGGGCTTTGGAATCAAATTGATAAGACGACTCATGCAGGGTACCGTCATAAACTTTCATGTTCTGTTCGTTCCTGTCTATAAACTTTTGGCCTCTTCCTCATCGGGTGGAGAGTTTTCCAACAATTCCCTCAGGTGGGATGATTTCTGAGGCCCCCACAAAATTTCTTTCTAGATCTCCACTCTGTCATATCTCAACTTCGAAGAATTCCCACATGTTTGTTTGATTTCTTGTTTCCAGTGTGTGACTATTTACAGTTGCGCAACAAATGATTGAACTGCTTTAGCTTTTTACAAGATCCAATTTAATAGAAAACACCATATTTCCCACCATATTTTGTTTTATAAACATGACATGATCCTGTTGAGCGTTTGATTATTAAATCTATAAGCAACATTCACACTCAATCTGTATTTCTGGAAAGAAAGACTAGTTGGTGTTGTTGAGCAACCATGGAAGCACAGCATTTCCCATACCAATGACTAAAAAAACAGCTTGTACCTGTACCTTTCATCGAATATGTATAAGAAAAACAGGGCAGGAAAACTAAACAGAGCAGAAAAGGGAGCACATAGCTGTGAAAGTTCTGTGAGAGAAAGAAAACTTCGTTTCCTGTTACTGAATGAATTACAAAGGAATTACCCAAATGAAATTAGACATTTTACCCTTCAAAACTAACCTACACAAGTGAACTTCTGCTTACAAACAGGGCGCAGCAGAGGAAATGATGATTCCACTGCTCGATTCGAGATTAAGCAGAAAGGTGAAAGGTGAGGAAACAATGATCAACTTCCATACCAAGTATCTCCATATCAGTAACTAAACTTTGAAGAAGGTTACATGGAGAGTACTTGAGCTTTTACACGACAATGTGAAACACAGACATCCGTGAAAAGAATGGCTTGCACATCGATGGACATGTGGTTGGCAGTCACTCAATTCGAGGCTCCTGTGGCGCTATACAATTCATCCAAATAACTAACATGACAAAGTGTGCCGCAATGCAGCAGCCAGCCACATAACTGAAGAGTTTTTACAGCACACAGAAGAGAGAGAGAGAGAGAGGGAGATTTTGACTTCAGCTATTAAGAAGAAGCAGTTTTCAGCCACAAGTTTGATGGTCCAAAGAGAATTAGCAAAACTCAGCAACTGCGCAAAACGATGACAATGAAGGGAGAGAGAGAAAGATAGAGAGAGAGAGAGAGTTTCTGATGGATAAAGCTTGCTATATTAATCGAATTTAGCTTATGTTGCTTTCAAATGTTGCCCACATGATGGGGAGAGAAAGAGAAATCAGGAGAGATAGTTCAGGCACTAAAAATTCAAAAAATGGCCAAACATTCACGTTATTTTCAGCACTTAGGAAGGCACAGCTGGCTTCGATGCGTGACTTCTTCGAATTCCATCCACAAAATCCTGCAGGTTCCTGGACGAGGACCCACCTTCCTTCACGGCTGCCCTCGCCAACTCACTCCATCGGGCGGCGTTGGCTCTGACTTCCCTCCTCTTCTCCCCTACGTCCATCACCAGCCCCAGGCAGCTCACCAGCTCCTCCCTCCCCACCACCCCCTTCTCACCGGCCGCTGCCCTCACCCCCACTTGCCAAACATCGGCAATGAACTTTCCATTTGTGGGTTGGTCCGTCCACTGAGGCATGGCCACCACCGGCACGCCCAGGGTCAAGCTCTCCAGCGTCGAGTTCCACCCGCAGTGGCTCACAAAGCAGCCGATGGCTGGATGGCTCAGCACCTCCAGCTGCGAGCACCACGGCACCACCAGCCCCTGCTCCCTCGTCTCCTCCACGAACCACTCCGGCAGCTTGTTGTTCCCCTGCCTCACCGACCCGTCCTCCGGCTTCTTCACCACCCACAGGAACGCCTTCCCGCTCTGCTTCAGGCCGAACGCCAGTTCCCCCATCTGCTCGTCGCTCAGCGCCAGCAAGCTCCCGAACGAGACGTACACCACCGAGCCTTCCTCCTTGCCGTCCAGCCACTTGATGCACTCGAACGCCGCTTCGAACATGTCGCCGTCGAATCTCCGGTCGAGGCTACCGCTGCACCCTGCGCTGAAGTAAGCAGAAGGCAGCATCGGTCCTATGGTCTTAACCGGCAGCTTCGGCCGGAACGACTGAATGATCCTCGTCTCGAGCTCGTCGAAGGAATTTCCCAGCACCCATGTGGCCTCGCTCAAGTTGCTGAACTGTTCTAGCACCACCGATGTCAGAACAGGGTAGGGGTTGGACGTGAGCATGAAGGAAGGGACGTCGTGAATGGTCAGCTCTTCCAGGCCGAGCAGCTCAGCGGCTGGTGGCTGGCCGGCTGAGAACAGGCCACGGTAGTACAGGTAGTAGATGGCACCCACAGCACATGACTGGGTGAAGAAAGGAGCAGAAAGGATGCCCATAGGCTTGGCGATCTCCAGCACCCAGGGCATGAAGGAATCGTAGACGACGCAAACAGGGGACAGCCGGCTGAAGGTGGCGGTGAGGAATTCGGTGGCGTCGCTGCGGAACCTCTGCAAGTAAGCAGCGACGGTGGAGCCGTCGCTGTTCATGAGCCCGGCATTGACGGTGAAGGACTGGAACTCGATCCGGGCGAGGCTGGCGGGCTTGGACTTGACAATTGAGTTGATGGCGGCGTCTGTGGTGATGAAGGTGATGCGCAGGGAGCACTGCGCTAGGAACTTGGCTAGCTGGATCAAGGGGTTGATGTGCCCCTGTGAAGGGTAGGAGATGATAAGGACGTGGGGTTCTTCTTCCTTAGCAATCGACATAGCTGTTCAGACAGCAGAAGCACAGCAGCAACAGGAAGAACAAAATTAAAGCTTCTTCTTCTTGTGCTGGAATGTGGGATGATTCCTGAGCACAGAAGGCTTTGTGAGATGCAGCTCGGTTGGGAACATGGCTAGTGTATTTATAGGTGCCTGGTGGCTCAGGGGGCAGCCTGGCCGACGTTGCAGCAGACGTTAAGGTTGAGGTGTGTCCCGGTTTCTGTTCACAAATTCTGCGTCTGGACTCAAACTTTGGAGGGGGGAAATGGCAAAACAGTGACACCATGGCACTGACTTGTGTGATCGCCGTTGTTTTAAATAAGAGATGCGAGGGATCATAACATGTAGAACCGTAGAAGTATTTCTTGTGACTCTGCAGTCTTCATGTATTAAAAGTTTGTGGGCACACCCATTGACTTGGCTGAGGTTGGTGAAGATGGGTAGGGCCGGCCATGGCTAAGCTAAGCAGCTAACGCTTGGTCCACCCTTTAGTGACTACACATTTAATACATGAAAAAGAAAGAAAAATATCTGCAGCCACAATCAAGAACGGGTTGAAAGTGGTTCAGGTTTGTTGTCTCTTGAAGACAAGATTGGGGAAAGTGGGTGTCAAGGCAACATACGGAGAAATAATTAATATTTGAGGGATTTACTAATAACTTATTAAATTTGACATATTTACAGATAACTGCCAGACATTAAATTAAGAAAGAATAGCTAACTACTCAACTTTTATAAAATAAATCATGACAAGCACACTTTTATGAGTAGAAACATTAGAGAATATATTTAAAAAACTACTTTGTCTTTAAGCTACTTTTTTTGTTAGTAATGTAGATCCATGGATTTGAGGCCCAACCCACGCCCTCCCTCCTCAAAATTGGTGGTTCTCATATAAGAGGTTTCTATTGCTGTGGAGATCTATGTTTGTCTGAATAATTGTCCCGCACAACAAGGATATGGGATCAACGAATTTCAGATCCATGGGGTAATAAATGCACCTTAGTAGAAAAAAATAAAATAAATAGTTTTCCAAATTTACATTTCTTTTGCTAGGTGGACGTGAATCCCTAGAGAAATTAGTTTAAAAATGTTGTTTGTGAAAGGGGCACAGTTCAAACAGGTGAACTTGGCCCATGTTACGCGGCATATTTCTGGTTCCACTCATAGGGGCGGGGAACTATGTTACTGTATTATAAGGGAGGTGGGTCCTGTGTAAAAGTTAAAGTACGTGGAGATCTTGTTATTTGGTATCAACACAGTTCTAAACTCTAAACACAAGGAGTTCAGGAGAAGGAGGAGCGCTTCGGCTCCTACCCTAACTTTTCAAAAGAAATTAGCATTCACATTAAAAGTAAGAGCATGTCCTAAAATTCAGGTGGTTACCTGTAAATTCATTAAGTCATGTGAGTGTATCTATAATTTTCTGAAATTCTTTTGATAAGGCATTTAAGCTTGTAATGGCAGAAATTATTCCTAGCATTTTCGGGTCTTTCTTTCTCCGTTTGTGGAGAAAGCTGCTGATGGCTGCCACTACAATCCAAAGGTGCAGTTGTGTCACTTGGCTGTTCCCACGTAGGACTAAGCTGTCCGCATCGTTCCCTTCACCTTTCCCCCCTTGTGTTTTTCCACAACATTCTCACAGCTGTTCCCGATAATAAGGTTTAAGGCCGGCTTTTGTCTTCGGCTTCCTCAATGAACATGACTTGAAACCGCTTATCATAAACTGTCAGAAGACCAAAAAAACTGCCACAAAAAAGCATCAAGCCAACACGCCACTTGTTTGAACAGCCAACCAGTTTGCCAAAAAGATGAACATCAATTCAATTGATTTTTTGAGCGAATTGAGGCCAATCACATGGAACATCTCTAAGTGGGCCGACGTCTTTCCTTCTGTTGCTGGAGTATTATGATCCTTCTGTTCTTGGGCCCTGAACCACACATATATCATAAGATTATTCTTTTACTTTATCTCAACCGAAAGTCCAGCTGTGTTGAAAATGATAAGAATTAATTCGCAGTTGGGTAGTATGAAAGTGGTTCAGTTCTATACGAAACTGTTGATTTCATTTTATAATGCCAGGACTTCAGAAAACAATTGCAAGTGAACGCCAGATAGATGGGATTCAGTACAATCTCATAGCTTGCACCATGTGACTCCAATTCCCATGAAAAAAAAAACAGGGAGCATTTCACTCGTGTTTGTCCGATTCTGAGGGGAAGCAACAGTAATCGCATTAATTTAGCTTTCTTCATTATCGAAGGAATTAAATTGATCACAATAACTTCTCATGATACCAACCAAGCGGAAGTAAAGAAAATCACATGCGATCGACCTAATATTGTGAGCAAGGAAGAAATTGCTACACTGTAGCATGACAGCATAGTTTTTTTCTTTTGTTGGGCCTTAATGTTGATGAACTGTCTCGTCCATAATTAGCAGGAAACTCTACTTTCCCTAGACTCATCACCTGTGGCAAATGAAATACTCTGGAAGTGTTTCCTTTCTGCTTCTGCTAGATTCAAGTTCAAGCATGCATCACTTCTTGTATCATAGTCATCAGTTACTGATAATTATGATCTAACCGTCTACTACTTTGACTGTGATTGTTCACCAAGCTTTGAAAAGAAACATAACATTAAGCCTGTATTGATTCTTATTTGTGTTGCCTTTATAATCAATTAATTGTATGCCATTGAGAAGTAGTCTTGATGGTAATATTTTACACGGGGGGTTATCTAACAGCCCATTTATTGGGAGCGCCACTTGTAGCATTTTTTACCTTGGAGCACAAATATGGCATTCAATACCAACAGGAAACAATAAACGCACAATTATTTGTTAAAGAACCGACGTCGAATTTACAGTTAGTTTGACAATAAAGAACGGGAGTGTAAATTATTCAAAAAGTGTATTCAACTTATAGTATGAAAGTATTAATTTTAACTGAGATTCTGATCTGTGTTTAAGGACGCTTGTAGAGGCAAATTCGTGTTTTGAGCTGTAAAAGGTTCCAAAAGCCCTTACATGTTATGCTTGGAAACTGCCACATGCCCGCTGCAACTTAGGTGGCAGAGAAAGGAAAGATCAGCATGGCTAATTTTTTATTATGGTGCCAATGGGGCAGAGAAGTTCTAAATTTTCTTGGGAATGATTTTATGAGCATGTGAAATGCATATTTTAAGCAAGCTAAGGTTAGCTAGGCAGATTTCTTGTGATTTGACAGACAAGAGACTTGCCGTGTTGCACTCTTCACTCTTCTTTGCATGATAGATCAAACTCTTGCTAGGTTTGAAATATAATTCATCGGCTTCTGCAGGCCTTCTAGATACAGGAGGATAAAAAGATATGAAGCAAACAAAAGTATACGTGGTAAATCTTAAAAGAAATCAATGACATAAAAGAACCAAAGGGAGCTGGAGAATTATAGAGCTCTAAAGACGTATAATTGTCCACCTTTTCTCTATCTCTGCTGTTTTTCATCTTAAGTGGTTTCTTGCACTTAAGGTGGGCAAAACGACCGCCTAGATCAGGGAAGGCACCGCCATCCCACTCAAGATTTCTTATCAAAATATCCCAAGCCAGTATGGGCAGGCAGTCGTTGACATGGCACTCGGCCGGCTAGGGGTGTTCACCGGCCAAGTTCAAACTTAGTTGGGCTAGCTTGAGCTTGGCTCGAATCTCGAAACCCAGAACAAGCTCAACTCGAGCTGGATCTGCCATCTCAAGCTCGAGTTGACTTAGCTTGTGCTCCGCTCAGCTCGAGCTCAAAGAAGGCTCAACCTCAGCTCGGTTAAGGTCAAGCCAAGATTGCAGCTCGAGCTTAGTAGAGCCTAGATAAACTTAGCGGGACCAATTTATTAAAAGATCTATTTTTCGTTGGAGAGAAACAAGGGAACTCCAACTCCAAACCTAGCTGTTGTTACTTGGGAGGAAAACCATTAAATCTATTTCTCTTTTTTTGACAACTATATGAAATGTTCTTTACTTATTCTTTTACCACAAGCTAGTTCAAACAAGCCAAGACTTTGGAGCTCAAACTTGACTTGTTTATTTTGTTTATTTAAGTGAATTTATATCTTTGAACTCGACTCAGCTATTGGGACATGACACCTGTGCATTTCCAGAACATAAAACAAAGCATAACATATGTAGAAATTGTTTTTAAAAATGACAGCACACCTCTTAAAATTTTCAAAGTTAGAAAGAAAACCTAGGGCGTGTTTGGTTATATACCTAAAAACCCGTTTTCTGGATTGTTGGTATGGACTGAAAACAGAGTTTTTTTTTTTTTTTTTTTTTTTTTGAAAAACGGGTTTTCTGAAAACACCATTTACATAAGGGAGTGAAAAAACTACACCCCTCAGGTTATTCATCTGAAACCAGTTTTTGCCTGCCCACTCAAACATGAAAATCATGTTTTCCAAAACTCATTAAAAGAATCATTTCTACAGAGCCAAGTTTTCGGAAAAATCAGTTTTTCCATGTATCATCCAAACACTACCCTAATGTTGGCACTGAAGAAATTTTTGAAAATGGCATATGGCTTCTCTTGCAAGTTTCTAAAAAACAGATCCCATTCCATAGATTTCCAGTGACTCTGGTTTTGGAAGCTGTCTGCCTTTACAGATTACAAGGACCTTTAAGAAGGGTCCACAAGGAAAGAGGCCGAGAGAGAAGAAGGGTCCAGTGCTGGCTGATGTCTAATCGCAACCAACCGACAAGCGAGACGAGGGCCAGCGTTCGTCTGAGGCCCATGTCCCCTGGTTTTCATGCATCCACAGGTCTGAGCCAAGGCGTGGTCTCTCTGGTTTCACCTACCAATTAAGCTCAACCAGTTGTACACTTCAGTTACTCTGCATAAAAAATTATCAAAAGAAGAGTAATGGAGACCTTCTGGAGAAGCAGGATTTTGAAACCATCAAATGCCCACAAAAAGCTGCTTATGAATTCTTTCTTGTATTTCTGGTAAGGGTTGAATTTGGCTCGCTTAGTGACAAACGATACTACTTTTTAGCAACAAAAGTGAAAGGAACGTTACCGAAGCAAGGACGAAGCCAAAATTATTTTTTTGAAGTAAAAGTAATATTTACAGAATTTGTACACGAACCAAAAAAGTATTTTTCAGAATGCTTGCATATTTTTCATTCAAAGGGTCGAACTATAGTTTCAAAATTTTAGGAAAGAGCAAAACATAATTTTTCAAAATTTTTATATAAAGCAAAGTGAAGATTTTAAAACAATTGCACGTATTTTTTTTTTTCAGTTTTGAGTGGGAGCCAAGCCCCCTACTGCCCCCCCTGGCTTATAGAATAACTTTTTTTATTAAAATTTCTGGGAATATTAAATCAACTTTTTAAAGATTTTTTAGGTGAAGAACTGTATGGATATTAGAGGCTCACTTAATTTCTTCTGTTCACTGTGGCGCTCTGATTGTTGATGTAGGTCCGCCACTGTGGACCAATCAGTGCTTGAATTTGAACTTACTCCTTACATGATTTTCTTATTGAATCCGATGGATATCCAATTTCAGTGAACATCGACGAGTTCCATCCATCTGCAATGTTCCAAATTTAGTTTGTATTTTTCCACTTATTGAGTCTAAAACAGAAATGAGTTCAATTGTGAGACAAACATCCTAATCATCAAATCCAATAGTATAGCTTCATCTTATCTCAATCAACTACAATAGCATCTCATGGGCGCCGCCATTTTGTGTAAACCTAAGCAATTATATCGAGACGGCAATACTAGCCACGGGGTTTCACACTGCCATGAGTGCAACAAATAACAAGTTCATCTACCGGACTGCCTCCCTCAAGAGGCGTAGACAGTTCACATCCAAAGGGTTCGATGGTCGTCAAATCATGTAACTGCTGTTATGTTTTGGTATGATATTCCTCTATCAATTAAATGGTGGAGAACAGAAAAATTGAGTTAAAGGATGTATCATATGTCGATATAGGCCCGGAAACAAGCTAAACTCTTAAAAGCATAAGGGTACGATCTTAAAGGTTTTCTGCAGAGGGCAGTCTCCTCTAAATAAACATTCAGAAAAAAAAAAAAAAAAAAACTATCGGAATGCTGTTTCTTCTAACTGTGATGAATGAAACAACAAAAGATTTACTCTTTGTATTACAAGGATTTAAAAGTTTTTAGTGGTTTTCAAACTGGGAGAAGCAGCGGCCATAGACAATCCAGTTATCTAATTGTTTAAAAGGAAAGCACTAAGTGGAAGCTACTAGCGTCTAGCCAGTATATGGTATAGCGCCGCCATTAATGATAAATGACGGAATAATAACTGAAACAATGTCATGGATTTCTCACGTGAGACGGGCAGAGTGTTGCGAATACACTGAACCTTGGCGTAGCTAATTTGTTTGTTACGTAAACTGTGGATTTGATATTATTGAATTGCTTCTCTCTCTCTATGATTGATTGCCACATGGAAAAGGTGGTAACGGAGACTGTGAATGTAGTCCCTCTTCTTTTGATGATCTTGTAGGATTTGGTCAGAGAGGAGGTTAACCACAACTTTGATGATGAGAACATAGGTAGCTGCAGTTCGATCATGAGAACCTTCTTCGACATACATTTTTGTTGAGAAATTGAAATCTGTTGGCTACTTTATTGGTGGATGATTTTTTATATATATATTTTTTGTTGCTGAAAATAGGAAAAATCGTTGCTAAATATCTTGAAAAATTGTGAGTACTCATGCATCTTTTGTGATAGATTCTGGTGATGAAAAATATATAAAAAAGATCCAAACAGATTTCAAATTCTCCATTTCTGTTACTTGCAAATGGGCTTGTTTAGATAAGCAAATTAAGAAAAAAAATTGTTTTAAAATTTGGATTTGGAATCGACGAACCACCCTGGTTATCAGACAGAAAATCCAAGTGGCCCGTACATATTATGTACTAAACTCAGGAGCAGAGCCTTTTTTTCATGGGGTACTAAATATATAGTTAACAAATTTTTAATTGGCCGTAAGACAATAACTCGAGTCACGTGGGGCTACTCCATATAACTGGAGCCAAGTCCGTTCAAATCCAACACTAAATTAATGTTTGAAAGAGATGCTCCATAGAAACCTCACCTATCTCCGCGCCTGACTAAACTTGGAGAAACCTGTCCAGGTTTTCACTATCGTGTTCACATGTGAGGTATGTTGTATGGTGCAGAGTCTGCACACATCTTATCCAAACAATCAAACAGTGCCTAGGAGAACCAAGAATGATCATTTCTAAAAATCTAAGTTAGGTTTTTGTAAATTGGTCTGTAGAGTTTCTGCACACCAAAGTTGGCGTTAGATTATTGAAGAAGGTCATCGTATTCTCCTTATTTTGTTTATGGAATTGATGAGACCATTTTGAACACATATCCTACAAGGAAAATAAGTATGTAGAGAGTTTTGCGCACCAAACAGGAAGTTAGACATTTGCCCATCAAACCATAACAAGAAATTACATATTCAGTGCCAGGGGCAGAGGCAGGGGGGCAGCAGCGGCCCTGGCCCCTCTAAAAAAAAAAAATAATAATAATTCTAATAATAAAATTTACATGTAAATGAAAAAAAATCATTTACCATGCATACAAATTTTGAAAAATTATATTTAGATGGCTGTTAAAATTTGATTGAAAAGTAGGGTTAACCCAATTTGGATTTCGGAAACGACATCTGGTTCAGGTCTCGGTTCAGATTTGGTTTTAGATAAAATTTTGAAAGGATTAGGATTCAAATTTAGATTTAGAATAGCCTATATCGATTTGGAACTCGGTTCTTAATATATGATAATGCCACTTGGATTTAGATAATTAAAAGTAAAATTTGGATTTGGGTATGAATTTGATAGTCAGCTTCGGATTTCAAAATTCAAAGTTGGATTTAAATTTCATTTATTTTTTCTTTCCCATCTGAACCTGAATTCGAATTAAAGAACAAAAACACATGATAAATAGGATATATTAAATGATAGGACTGCACATGAGTCGAGCCAGCTTGAACTCTACTGGACCCAGAAAATTCAAGCTCGAACTAGAGTCGAGCTTGCTAGAACAAGATAGAGCTCAACTTGACGATACAATGTCAAGCTCCAGCCCAATACTCATTTAACCTGTTAACTCGATTGCTCATTCAACTATTCTTTCATTATAAATCAATATTCTATATATATCGAGCCAAGCCAAGCTTTTACAACTAGAATTTGAATAGTTTAACATTTGAGCTTACATTTGAACTTGAGCTCGACTCATTCATAAACGAGCCCATCTCAAGCTTGCTGACTTGTTCATAAACAAACCGATCTCAAGATGGCTCGACTCTTTGTGCAGCCCTAGTAAATGTACACCTTCTTGAAATCCGATCAATTCGATGTGTGTAGGGTTTTGCATGCTAAATTGGGACTCAGAAATTACAACACTCAAATTAAAGGAGGTAAGTTTAATAAGACGGTGTACGTATTTTTGTTAAGAGAATATCAACACAAATTAAAATGAAAAAAAAAAAGGGAGAAAGACGGATGGAGAGGAAAGGAACAAGCCGTAGAGAGATTTTACCAGAAAGAGAGAGAGAGAGACTCAACCAAGGCAGCTATCGTATCAGCAGCATCAGCAGTAATAAAGAAAACTACAATAAACTTTCATGAACCTTCCTTGCCAATTTGTCTCTTGTTTGCGAACCAAAAGTACAATTTGGACCATCTAAAAGAGCTTTTACAAAAGCAGCAGTTGTATCAGCAATAATAAGGAAAGCTACACTAAACTTTTTATTATTACCAAAATTATATCTTCATCCATTTAACCGAAGTTATTAATGGCCCAGGTCCAGGAGCAAAAAAAGCAATCCAAAACACCCTCAAAATTTTTGCCACGTACATTATTGTATTAGTTTGATGTTTGACACTATTAAAGCCTTTCACATCAAAATTACTTTCTTTCTTTTCAATAATGGTGAAAAGTTATTGACAGGGGAGCACTATGGCCAACGAGTTGTTGTCAACGATAGAACTAAACAATGTATGAAGGAGTTTGAACCACGAAAGGTGCGGAAAGAACTCCACTCGAGTATTGAAAAAATATCGTCAACCACAATGATTTTCTACTAAGGCCACTGTTGGCTCCAAACATTTTGTTTCAGCTTTCTACTTCATCTGCCACCACCAGGTAGAAAATTTTTTCAGGGTCTGAAGGTGGTCGAGTTGCATGCAGGGGTGTGAGTGTAACAAAATATACACCAAAGAAGAGAGTTAGGGTATTCTTAGAATTTTTTTGAAAAGAAATGTATATTTTGGAATTTTCACTTTTTTCATAATTCTTTTTAATCCTTTTAAACAAATCTTTTTTAACTTTTTTAAAAGTATTTTAGTCATTATACACCTATGTGCACAATTTTTTGTGCATAGGAGTTGTACAAGTAATTTGTTTTGGATCACAAGGTGCAAACCTATGTATTGAAAATTCAGATACCAAGCAAACAATGATTTTAAATGAGACAACACTTCTTTGCTAGCAGTGGCAGAAACACATGTACAAATTAGACTTTACATTTTTTCATAATTTTTTTTACTCTTTTTAAAAAAGTCTTTTTTTTTTTACGTTTTAAAGGTATTTTAGTCATTATACACCCATGTGCACTTTTTGTGCATAGTAGTTGTACATGTAACTTGTTTTGGGACACAAGGTGCAAACCTATGTATTGAGAATTCAGATCTCAAACAAGCAATGATTCTAAATGAGACAACACTTCCTTGCTAGTAGTGGCGGAGACACATATACATTTTACACTTTACTTTTTTCATAATTCTTTTTAGTCCGTTTAAAGAAGTTTTTTTTAACCTTTTAAAGGTATTTTAGTCATCTACACCTATGTGCAGAATTTTTTGTGCACAAGGGTTCTACATGTAATTTGTTTTGAGTCAGAAAGTGCAAACCTCTGTATTGAGAGTTTAGATCTCAAGCAAACAATGATTCTAAATGACACAACACTTCCTTGCTAGCAATGGCGGAGACACATATACAATTTAGCCTTTTAACTTTTTCTATTATTCATTTTTATTCCTTCTACAAAAGTCTTTTTTTAACTTTTTAAAGGTATTTTAGTTATTATACACTCATGTGCACAATAGTGCATGTAACTTGTTTCGGGTCACAAGGTGCAAACCTATGTATTGAGAATTCAGATCCCAAGCAAACAATGATTCGAAATGAGACAACACTCATTTGCTGGTAGTGGTAAAGACACATGTACAATTTAGACTTTTAACTTTTTTCATAATTCTGTTTAATCTATCTACAAAAATCTTTTTTTAACTTTTTAAAGGTATTTTAGTCATTATACACCCATGTGCACAAATTTTTTGTACACACCCATTGTACATGTAACTTGTTTCAGGTCACAAGGAGTAAACATATGTATTGAGGATTCAGATCCCAAAGCAAGCAATGATTATAAATGAGACAACACTTCCCTGTTAGTGGCAGAGACCCATGTATAATTTAGACTTTCAACTGTTTTTATAATTCTTTTTAGTCATTCTACAAAAGCTTTTTTTAATTTTTTAAAGGTATTTTAGTCATTATACACCCATGTGCACAAATTTTTTTTGCACAACAGTTGTACATATAACTTGTTTTGGTTCACAAGGTCTCATGCAAGCAATGATTATAAATGATACAACACTTCCTTTGCTGGTAGTAGCATAGACACATGTACAATTTAGACTTTTAACTTTTTACATAATTCTTTTTAGTCTAACTACAAAAGTTTTTTTTTAACTTTTTAAAGGTATTTTAATCATTATATACCCATGTGCACAAATTTATTGTGCACATCAGTTGTACATGTAACTTGTTTCAGGTTACAAGGTGCAAACGTATGTATTGAGAATTCACATCCCAAAGCACGCAAGGATTCTAAATGAGACAACACTTCCTTGTTAGCACAAGTATAATTTAGACTTTTAAGTTTTTTTATAATTCTTTTTAGTCCTTCTACAAAAGTCTTTTTTTAACTTTTTAAAGGTATTTTAATCATTATACACCCATGCTCATAAATTTCTTATGCACAACAATTGTACATGTAACTTGTTTTGGGTCACAAGATGCAAACCTATGTATTGAGAATGCAGGTCTCAAAGCAAACAATGATTCTAAATGAGACAACACTTCCTTGTTAGTAGTGGCACAGACCACATGTACAATTTAGATTTTTTACTTTTTTTTATAATTCTTTGGCCTTTTTAAAAAAAGACATTTTTTTAACTTTTTAAAGGTATTTTAGTCATTATACACTCGTTCACAAATTTTTTGTGTACAACCGTTGTACATGCAACTTGTTTCTGGTCACAAGGTGCAATACCTATGCATTGAGAATTCAAATCCCAAGCAAGCAATGATTCTAAATGGGACAACACTTCCTTGCTAGCGGTGGCAAAGACAGATGTACAATTTAGGATTCTAACCTTTTTCATAGTTCATTTCAGTCCTTCTACAAAAGTCTTTTTTTAACTTTTTAAGTATATTTTAGTCATTATACACCCATGTGCATAAATTTTTTGTGCACACTGGCTGTACATGTAACTTGTTTTGGGTCAGAAGTAGCAAACCTATATATTGAGAATTCAGGTCCCAAGCAAGCAATGATTCTAAATCACACAAACACATTTCTAGCTGTGGCAGAGACACATGTGGAATTGCACAGACCTGTACCACATAAATTATTTATTTGGATATGATCACTTCATATCCAAATATATAGGTTGCCTCCTAAAAGTTGCAACTTAAAGCATGAGTACCCTTAGAAATTTCTAGCTCTTCCACTACTTGTAGTGAAAGAAAAGTTCTTAAAAAATGAAATAGTGGCTAATTCTTCTATGCTTTTGGGAAAAAAACTCTTGCCCTTCCTTCGCAGTGATATCTACCATGTGGTTCTTACCAAATACTAGATGTCTAAAAATTACAAATCTATCATTGAAAAGCAGTAGACACAAGTACATTGGTAAGGGTTCAAAGCACGATGGTTCATGGTATTTTTAGCAATGGTTTATGTTGGACAACATAAACCCTTAAGGCAAGTATCTCCCCCTACGAATGAGATGAACACTAAAACGTAGGGAGGGTCGTCGCAAAGTCCTAGCTCATTGGATGCGCGATTGTTGCCAGTGGAGCCTCCGATAGGTGGATCATGGTTTCCATAACAAACCAGCACACGTCACTTGGCCCCCGCCACAATAGGTACAATCAGAAGTGGAGCCACATATAAGCTGCATACCAGCTTCTCAATTTTCTTTTATTTTTACATTAAGATCATTTAATATTTACTTTGTTATACATGTAAGTTCCCCTTCAGGAATGAAAACCTATGAATAAATGCCCCCTCTAGAAAATTTCTCCGGCTATGCCACTAGGTACAGTCTCCCAAGTCCAACCAATTTGATTTTGAATTAACCAAAATGGGTTGAGCACTTTGGAAGAAAGCCACAATTTGATAGCAATTGTGACATTTGTGAGCCCACTCCTGTCTAATATTCATTAAAAACTTTCCCCTTTATCTTCATCTAAGCTTTCACATTCCTTGCCAAAGTGGAGATTGGTTGCTCTTTATTTCAAAACTTCAAGCATTGTCATTAGATAAATGCATCATCCTGCATAGCCTGGGTCACAAACAGTTCTCAATAAGAGCACCAAACATGCCATATGGCCAAGGTATACACTATTAATTTTAGACAATCCACAAGCAAAGACTAAGTTACATGGGTACTTCAATAAGGTCAACTACTCATGTCGCCATACCCATACCTAAAGTAGGTATTAGGGTATTTTTTAAATCAAAACTAATCCAAACTAAATGTTACGTGTTCATGAACATGCAATATTTTCATTTAAAATCACTTGTTTTTTTAAATGTTGCTTTCATTTTAATTTTTTTGTGCTACTTTATGTGTGTGTATAGTGCAAATCACTACCAACTTTTGGTGGAATAGCCAAAATACTATTCAACTTCTGAGGGTGCGCAAATAGGCGCTCAACATTTGAAGGTAACCACGCTTAGCCTAACTGTAGTTAAAGGTACAAACTAAGTTACGAATTTGATGAATTTACCCTACTCCTGAATTGGGAAGATGGTTTAAGGTTGGTTATGAACTTTGCTTTAACTTGTAAATTTTTAAGCTATTGAAAATTTATACCCACCAGGTTCGATTGGGTTCGGTTCGGTTCGGTTCATGAAGTATTATGCACTTTCTCTCTCTCCCATCTCTAAGATAATGTTGGGAGAGAGAGAGACAATGCTGACAACATTGATAAATTCGTTCATGCATTAATTTAGAACATGTTTCCGATGGATGAGATATACACCAGACCTGTGAATTCGATTCGATCACTTGGATTCAGATCTAGATGTGATTCAGATCCAATTATTTATGTGATAGACTCACGGAAACATGACGTGGGTCGATGCACGTCGTGAGACTTTGGGAACACGTGCGTTTCGATACTTGGGTTTGGACGTTGGGATCTGGATTTAAACCTATTGGTGTATCATGACGAAGGCATGGTGAAGTAGTGGAGCGTTAAGTATATAGTTAACAAATTTTTAAGGTACTTTGGAATTGTCCTATCTAATGGAAATAAAGTCCATTTACTAAATTTATGGTTTCAGAGAATCGGCTCTGCCCTTGTGTGTGAAGGGTGTTAAGAGCCCGAACCAAAGCTTTGACACTTATGATTTTTTTTTAAGAGTAAAAACCTTACTTTCCAAAATTTAAGAAATAAAAAGAAAAAAAATGATAAGACGCTTATGTTGACTGCCCCTTGCGTTGGCACGTGTGAATTTTCAATAAATTTCTGTTTTCACGGTGAAAGTAAATAGAAAACCCCCATGGCCGTGACCCATTTCAATTTTTTTTTTTAAAAAAAATTACATGTAAATTTTAAAAAATTTTACTTGTTTCATATAAAAAAATTTTAAAAAATGATATTTTAACCCTAATCAAAATTTAGAAACTTTAATTCGGCCCCCTTCATTAAAATTTTTTAACTTTGCCCCTGACTTCAAGATAATTTATTTTAAATTGATCATAAATTTATGGTTGTAAATGAGTCTGATTGGAGCGCATCATTTTTCTTACGTGGGATCCAATTCAACCTCCAAACTCCAAAGTGTTTTGATGCCTTTGATTTTCCAATTTCTTTCACCTTCTCAACTGAGCAAAAAAAAAAAAAAAAAAGTAAAATAAACTAACAAATATCTCGAATTACTTAACAAAAGGTAACTTACTTTTTCGAACCCTTACGACTGACACAGGCAGCGTGCCTAGAAGAACGGACCGGGCCAACAGCTCAATGAAGAGAATTTTGTTCTCTAATAAATTACGAGTATTTACAACCTTTCTTCTTCTAAATACAACATAATTTACGTGACTGGAACCTGGCATTCAAGGGCAGAACTAAAGAGGGGCCGTCGGCGCCCCAAGAAAAAACATTATGTTTGAAAATTATCATGCGGCCCCTGTAAAAGATTTGAAAAATATATTTCAGCTAGGGCTGTTCAATGAGTTGGGCTAGTTTAAGTTAGACTCCAACTTGTTCGATAAACTTGGCTTGGGGTAGACTTGAATTCGAGTTAAAAAATGACCTCGATCATATAACTAGTTGAGGTCGAGTTAACTGGGCTCAATTTGGTTAAACTCGGTTGGGCTCAATATGGTTAAACTCAGTTAACATGCCACAATGTTATCATAAAAGATAAATGGTTCAAATTGATGTTAATGTGACTAGTAGGCAGTGAGGTTTAAGTCTCCATGCTGCCTCTTTCTTTAAAAACTAAATTTTTTTAATGAAATGCTCCACTCAAGCCAAATCCTCGGCTTGAGCTTGCTCGAATTCTAGATTTTAGAGCTCCACCCAAGTCAAACTCGAGCTAATGAACTTGGACTCTGCTTGAGCTTGAGCCAAGCTGGAGTTTCTTAGTACACTTGAGCCAAGTTCAAGACGGCTCAGCAATTGGCTCGAACTCAGCTCATGAACTGCCCTAAGTTCGGCCTCATAAGAAATTTAATTTCCATCTCCAACCCTATTGGCATCCATCATGTTGTTTTAAAATTTTGATCAATTTATTTCCAAGGGGTAGGGTTAATTTCATCCAATTGAGATGGACCAGAGCCGTGCCCAAAATGAGTCACCAAGGGTTTCAATCTACACTGCTGGGAGATATGGGCTCCCAACCTATTCTCTCCATTGGCAACCTTGGACAGACTCGATACCTGGTTGGGGTTTTCTAACAAGAAGAATCGTTTATAGTTTTTAGTTGTCAAAGTTTGTGTGATGAAGAGGAGAACCCTTAAGAGCAGAAGCGGAGCTAGGAAATTTTTGTCGCAGGAGCCAAACTATAGTTTCAAAATTTTAATAAGGGGTGAAATAGAAATTTTTAAAATATATATATATATATATATATATATATTATACTAATTTTTTTAAAATTTACAAATAAATTTCTAAAGTTGTTAAAATCTGAAAAGGCGCCAAGGCCCCTGCCGCCTCGGCCAGCTTTTATTGAGAAGAACATACATTGCATTTTTGGAATACAAGATGTGCTTATTTTAACAAGTATGGATCGATTATGTCCAGTATTTATTGTTCGATTTAGAAGCATATATAATCACATTTTTCTCAAATAAAATCATGACATCTTTAGGTTACCTCTGCTCTAACAACGTAGTTCTTCTTACCAAACACCTTGTAGTTTCAGGTTACAATGCAAGCCAGTGGCGGAGCCAGAAAAATGACACATCTTCTAACTTAAAATATCTTATTGAGAGGAAGAAAAAAAAATAAAAAACGGCATGGTCCGGACAGGGCCTAAAAAGCCTAAATTGAACAACTAAAACGCTAAGCATAACCAGGAAGTGTTGGCCTTTTATTTGGCTTGTATAACCTGATTTACAAATTTATTTTCACATTAATACTATTGAATATTAGAAAAATGATTTTAATAATTGAAAATGCAAATTTAGAAAATCGGTGTTAAATGTTTTACGAATAATCTCCTGTAGGTCTCGTGGCTCACTTCTCCAAGTCTAGCCAGAACAAGCAAAGTCCGGAGACTGGTTTGGTACCAGCCCTAATAGAGTGTAAGACATCATCTACGACAAAGAAATCCGAATCTCACAAAAATTTCGTACATGAAAAGATAATTTTCCAATGTGGGTAAGACAAAATATGCCATGCATTTTTACAATTAAAAATTTTAAAATATTCAAGACAATTCTTGATAATTTTCCCATGTGGTTAAGATAAATAAATTATAGATGGCATGCATGCTTCTAATAGGCCACAAGGTGAAGATGTGCATGACCATTTAAAAATTTTACAATATTTAAGAAAATTCTTAGCCGTCTCCGAATGTGGCCTTCTTCTCTCACCTTTTTCTTTTTTAATTTAAACTCATGATTTATTAAATGAAGCACGAAACAAATGTTTTTCGTGTACCACCACTCTGTTAAACTTATCATGGATAATTTCTCCCTTGCAATCATGTAAAAAGCTAGAGTTATGGTGGTCTGCACGTGGGCTATGTTGGGCTGGCATGGGCAGGCGCCCACACCTGCCCCATGCTGGCTCCGCCATTGGTGCAAGTGCAGAGGCTGATGAGATCCAAGCCCAAATGATTTCAAAAAACAATTACAACGAGGAGTAAAGTGTACAATATCAACCAATAATGTGTTTGTATTCATATCTAGCAACCCTTCCCTTCATCAAATGATCGTAAGAAAATCAAACTTTTACTGATGAGTTTCCTTTTACCCAGGGGCAGAAATAGAAATTTTTCATGATGGAGGCTGAATTAAAGTTTTAAAATTTTGACACGAGCTAAAATATCATTTTTTAAAATTTTTATATAAGACAAGTAAAATTTTTTAAAATTTACATGTAAATTTTTCTTAATTTTTTTTTTCAGGTGGAGCCAGGGCCCATGCGGATCCTCCCTTGGCTCCGCCCCTGCGTCTACCCATAAGCAAAAGTAGAGTTTTTGGTACTGCATCATTTGAACTCTATTGGGTTGATCCTGCCATAAGAGAGAAAATAAGCTTGAAATCCAGCATGTTGGTTCTTTTTAGGATATCTGTACCATAAATATACTTGCATTGAGATAAGGCAAGGCTTTAATTCTAAGAAGAACTAAAGAAGTCCAAGATCTTTGATAGAAGACTATTTCATTGCTGGCAATGAAATAGCAAGCACTAATAACAGTTTTTTATAGATTTGACATAAGGATTGGGGAAGATTTGTGATAAATGAACTCATAAATTGTGCATGAATGTGTCCCAATCTTTGAGCGAGGAAGAATCTTGTTTCTGTTGCTAAACATTCAATTCCAGTTCTCAGTGTGTTTTTGCACTTCAGTTGTCCTCCTTAATTTGTTTTCTTGGGGACCAATCTCTGACACTGGTGACTATTTGTAATGTTTCTTTCATTAACAGATTTAACTTAATTTTTTCCATTGTTTTATTATTTTCTAATTTTTTCTATTTTATAATTTTGATAATTTTAATTACAAACAATATTTTCTAGTTATTCTGATTCAGTTCATTGATTCACTGAATAATTAGGCCATTTGATTCAAATTGCAAACATTGGCACCAAATTAAGTAATAACAAAAGTTCCCCTTTTTTTCCTTTCCCAGTTTCTACTTCATTGCAATTGTTCAGCTTTCTATTCAGTAATTAGTTAGTGTTCCAATACAGGAAGTGATACATGTGAGAGAAGCAGGGTATGTAAACAAGTGAAAAGCTTACATAACATTGATGATGATATTAAAGGAAAAAAATGTGAAGGGACGTTTGACGTAGCTGGTCGGACCACCGACTGGTACTTGGCCAGTCCCTGGTTCAATGTCCTTGGGGCACCAATCTCTTGCATACGTCGAACAAGGCATAGGCGCAAGGGGCATGGGCTTGTAGTAGGGAATGTATAATGAGCGAGTCCAGCTTGAACTCGGTCAGTTTGAACTCGACTTGACTCACATATAGCTTGACTTGAGCTCGACTCGAACTTCATGAAGTGAGCTCTAGCTCGACTCGCTTAATCTCATGTCCCTTAATAGATATATTATGCTTAAAAATTTCACATTTTTATTTACGCAATTTTAAGTTTTTTAAAATACAAAAAAATGAGTTTAATCGAGTCGAGTTCATCAAACTCGAACTCAACTAGTTTACAAACTTGAGTTATCAATTAAGCTTGAACTCAAATCATTTAACTTATGAGTTGAGCTCGAGTTGACTTGACTCTTCTAACATTCTCAATGTATAGGAGGCTTGTTTTTATACTGCATGCCACGTAGGTGACAACGGGGATGAAGCTAGAAATTTTTCATGAGAGAGTCGAATTATAATTTTAAATTTTTGACAAGGGCTGTAATATAATTTTTTAAAATTTTTATATTGTATAAATAAATTTTTTCTAAATTTACATATAAATTTTCTTACATTTTTTTTTTTTAAAAGTGGGCCAGCGGCCCCCTTTGTCTCCACCCGTGAGTGACAAAGCCGGTGAGGCCAACGATGGTTTCCCTTGACAGCCAAATCAAAGATTAAAAACAAAAACGGGTGAGGCACGTGTCGGGGGAACCTGTGAAGTGAGAGCCTTGTTAACTATCTAAAGGAAAATAGAGATGATGGTGGGCAGACATTTGAGAAATAAATATACATCGTCTCAATTCATTAGAAAATATTGGAGATGTTCTATCGGATTGTTGGTGACTTGCCAAAATCAGATCATCTTATCCTTGGAAACGATTTCGTTTCAATAGTATTTATATATATAAAGAGTTCGATATTAGGAAATAAATCTAAAATGAAGTTACATTTAATCTTGGTGATATATATTTATATTTGTATCCCGACTTTTTTAACATGTATTCACCACAATTTCTTCTCTATTTGCATATGTGAAATAAATAGTTGGATTTGAAAATTATTGATTGCTCATGAAGGCTTTTTATAATTAAAATATTATGCAAATTTGTTACATAAGCCAAAAAAAAAAAGGTAGGAAACCAAGGTTATAAAAAGATCACTACCTTTCTTTCTCCACGGTTGAGATTGATGAGTACATATATAAATTAATTAATATGTTAAGTACATTCCTCAATGTTAGAAAATATTTCTACAACATATCAATATGAACCTTCAGGATGGAGCTGAATATGGTATCCGTATAGAAGTTTTTAATTGTTTTTTTTTTTCATTTGTCATATAATCTAACTTAAATTTGTAAATTAATATTTGAAAATTGATGATGTTTTTGATGATTACTTGTCTCTATATATAGATGGTACATGTTTTCTTTCGGATTGTTATATACCATTTAGGTTGCAATAGTGACCATCTATCAAAGGCCACAGCTCATGGAATGACCATAACTCCTTTTGTTATTGTTTTCCTAACCTTCACTATTGGTGTTATTTTTATCTATTCAAGTTTTTTTTATCTATGTATAAATTTTTCTCTCTGCTTGTCAATCGATTAGTACTAGTTCAGAATCAACTAATTGGTTTTGATTATATTAGTTCTTTTTATGTTTTGTAAACTATATTGATAGGCGCAAAATAATAAAATTAGTGTTCTACTTGGATTATCCATGACTAATTTCTCATCTTCTTTAATTTCATTGTCCAGCATTTAGGATTATGAATGAAAGTGATAAATGAACAGTACTATTTTATGTTCTGCACCATATTTTGTATCCTTTTCAAATAAATGAATAGTTCTGATAAACTAGTCTTTATCTTTGTAACCTTATAAGTTGAATTAGATCTTTAAATTAAATTTAAAGTTTATATAATTCTTATCCCTAACTCTCTTGCTTTGTAATTGGGATTAAATATTTGACATGCTTATTTGTTGGTCATTTTGACATGCTTATTTGTTCATGCACTTCAGGTTTTTGTCAACCACTTATAGTTAGGTTGGTGACAGTGGCGGACAATAAGTTAAGTTTTATCTTGATTAATGGCACATTAGGCATTATCATGAATATATATATATATATATATATATATATATATATATATATATATATTCTTTTGTAAACATTTATACATCCAATATTGTCTCTAACAAAAATCAACGGATCATGGGAATTGTCACGTCATGGTTTTCTTAAAATGTAATTTGTGAAAATTACAACTGTAAATTAAGCATTTTTTAAATTACTCAAAATTATAAGTTAATTAGTGATATTACACAAATAATTAAGGAAGCAAATTTCTAAACTGTTATATTAGGTTTGGGTAGATGTATGTGAAAATTGTGGTTGATCATATAAAAATTGTACTCTTTTAGAAAAAGTAAAATATTAAGTGTATGCAAGTGGTTTTTGATAAAAAGTGGTGGGGAACCTATATATGTCTATAAAAGTATATCTTAAATTTAACAAGGTGTCTAACACCAAAGTTTTTTTTTTTTTTCGTTCGAGGAAGCAAAGTATTGATGGATGTTGTTTCCTTGTTAATTATAATTGACCTTCCTTCATTGGTTCTTCTTTCCATAAACACACCTATTTCAAGTAAGCCTGGGCAACGGGTTGGGCCACCGCCGGATACCCGATACCCGGCCCTGGGCCCGGGCCTTGAAATAATGATTTTCGGGCTGAGGTTAACGGGCTCAGCCCGGCCCGGTAATTAACGGGTCGGGCTCGGGCCTGTCGTTGTGATCGTCGGCGGCCCGAGAAGTCCGACATCATTATTTTTTTTTTCAAAAAACTGAATGTTGAGGTAGCCGAGCGATGCACATTGCCCGAGGTCTGCCAGAACATGACCATTCCCCTATATCTCTCCACTCCTATCATCTGAAAACCGCTACAACTTAAGTCTCCGTTTCTATGGGTCGCCGGTGCCAAGCTCACTTGTCTCCCTCCCCAAGTTCTTCAACTCCTTTAACCCGAAAAAGCCCAGCCAGGCTCGTTAATAATCGGGCCGGGCCGGGCCTCAGGCATAAGTTGAAGCCCGAGGCCTGATATTAGGTGGGCCCGACCCGGCCCGTTTTTAAACGGGCCGGGCCTCGGGCTGGCCCATTTATAATGTCGGGCCTCGTTTTTTACATTTTTAACGGGCCGGCCCGGCCTGGGCCGATTCCCAGCCTTAATTTCAAGTCACAAAGTCAAGCTCTTTCCCAAAACGTCATAATCGTAGGCACTATACGGGTGACGTTTTATTCACACAACATTTTTTTGTAAGTGCCCAACAACACAGAACAAAAACAACAATCCAAACAACTACACAATAATGGCCACCCCAAAACTCGAACCTTAGTCTTTAGAGGAGCATATACCAATTTTTGATATGCTTAGAAGGTTTGGCCCTACTTATAGTGGGAAAGGAGGATGGCGAAAAGGCAAAAGGCAACTGCTGTGACAACTGCTGTTTGCGTCTCCAAGAAAACGAAAAAGGAAAGAAAATTAGAAAAAGATGGGAACTCAAGTCACATGACCTAGTAGCGTATTGGGTGGCCAGGTGCTCCGGCTCCTCTAAGGACTCGGGTTCGAGTCTTGAAGTGGTTACTGTGTAGTTGTTTGGGTTATTGTTTTTGTTGTGTTGTTGTATGTTTCAGATAGAGATTCTTCGTCTCCGTAGATAGAGAATGTGTTTGCAGATGAAATTGATCCAAGTTCTTCAACAAAACCAAGCCATCCAATTCTGATAGAAGAGATCGAAACAAGCATTGCGGGATTTAGAGAATTCAAACAGTTCCATACTATTGTTGATTATTCAAATAATCGCTTTGTTGAAGTACAGAATCTTGGGAAGTTCTCTGTTTATGCAAAAAATAAATGTGATAAATTAACTAGCCATTTAAAACTTAAAAAAAAAACACGTTTAAAAAAAAACGTTAAAACTCACGTTTTTTTCAGTTTTTTTAAATGTCAAAGACTTTTTTTTTTCATTTTTTATTTTTTATTTGTTGCAAATATACTTATCTTTTGATGTTTGTGTTTTTAGTTTTTCACTTATTTTATTTTTTTTCCATTTTTAGTTTTTTCAAATTTTTAAAAATTTACCATATTTTTCTTTTTTTTCAAGTTTGTCGTATTATACCTAAAAAAAACCTGGCCGTTTAAAACTCTGAGATACGATTTGTGACTATAGAAGAAACCTTTCAATGTTTGTTTCCTTATGTCATTTATAAACATCGTCTATAAACGACTGAATGTACATGCATCTTTCTTAGCCACAACACATGACATCAAAGGCAAAGATAAGACACATAGAACATGCGTGGAGCATCCTGAAGAACTCACCTTTATATGACATGTCATTATTGATCTTTAAAATGTTAATATTTGCTCATGGGTGATTTTGATCCTCATAGGCTTTTGCTTATTAACAATGAAGATATATGGCCCGTTGTTCTTGTTCAACGGCCATAAAGGTGAGAAAAATTTGGCAAATCCTTCTCCAGGATGCTCTGCTCGTGTTGTATGCTGTCCATTCTTCTGATACCATTACAAATGCTGGGAAATGTGCATGGACAATTAGTCGCTTATAAGGAGAACAAACATGCAACGGTTCCATGCGCAATTGACGAAGTTAGTAATTTGAATTGAAAAAAGAGTGCTTCCCCGGATTCTAGAATTTAACAACAATGTCAAATTGCTAGCCCCACCTCAAAAAATAAATAAATAAACAAAATAAAATGTAAATTTTAGAAAATTTCACTTGTCCTATATAAAAATTTTGAAAAATTATATTTCGGTCCTAGCCAAAATTTAGAAATTTTAATTTGGTCACCCTCATGAGAAATTTCTAACTCCATCCCTGGGCATGGGTGAAACAAAGAATGATAGACAATGGAGATGGATCAAACATACAAATAAAAGAAATAAATCTATCCTAAGATCCACAATGAATCCAAATCCTGGACCCAGAAGCCACACGGCATCACAAATTGCTTTTCATGGACACTGTAGGGAGAGAAAGTTATGCACAATATGCCGTAAAGGAGGGAAGGACATTTTAGTAGTTTATTAAAAAGAAATATTCTTTATAGTCTTTTTACTTTTTTTATTTTCATTTTTTGTTTTTTTAATGTGAACTGAAGGTATTTTAGTCATTAACCATATTATTTGATTGCAGGACCACTAAAGCCAATTCATTCACACCGTGACCGAAGCTCTAAGTGATGTAACGAGTTCCTTCATTCAATACAACTTCCTATTACTAAAACCCATAGCAGATCGAACAAGTAGGTCAAGACATCGGATGCAAACTAGAGGTCAAAGGTTTAATGAATCAAAAGCAATGATAACCCATCAAGTAGTGGCGGAATTAGAAAATTTTGGCTGAGCAGCACTAATCGATCTCTTACTTAGGAAAATGAGTGATTGCAGGGCACTAACTTAAGTCTGACATGTGACTGGACCTAACTGAACCTAGGTCCAGCTTAATCACAATGCAAGATTTCAAGGGCTCGTGTGGACAGTTGGCCACGCTACAGTCGGCCACGCTAGTCACACAGTAGCTCCGCTTAGGGCTGCACACGAGCCGAGTCGAGTTCGAGCTTGCCCAGCTCGAGCTCGACTCGACTCAACGAGCTCGAGCTCGAACTCGACTCGAACTCGAGTCGAGCTACCTAACACAAGCTCGAGCTCGACTCGATTAAATAAAGTCGAGCTCGAGCTCGACTCGATTAACTCGATTAGCTCGTCTAAATAAAATATGATCCTTCTTTTTAAAATATCTAGTAAATTTCATGACGTGGGATGAAATTTGTTTACTCATCGAGTATAAACGAGTCGAGTCGAGTATAAACGAGTCGAGTTCTTAAAACTCGAACTCGACTCGTTTACTCATTCGAGTTTCATTGTAAGCTCGAACTCGACTCGTTTATAAACGAGTCGAGCTCGAGCCGAGTTTAACCGGGCGAGTTCGAGTCGAGCCCGAGCTGGCTCGACTCGTTGTGCAGCCCTAGCTCCGCTATTGCCATCAAGGAGAGACCGATTAGGGATAAAAGCATGTTGGGAATCAGCTACCAAGGAAGCCATGACAGTACTCAGACTGGTTGCCAGAACCTTGGTGACAACCCTTTGAACTAGCCCAAGTATAGAGATAGGCTAAAACTTAGAAATATCAATTGCATGTTTTTTGCTTAGGGGCTAAGGCAATGAGTGCTTAGTGCTGGGAGAGTTATCGGTAAGTCATTTATCTTTGCTTTATTTGAGCACACAAATGGAAATCAATGATTCAACTAATTTCATATCATGAAATCAAGACATTCAACAAACAATTTCATTACAAACACAAAGTGATATAGCAATTTAAAATAACAAACAATCATGTGTATTGGCGATTTATTCTAATAAATAATGATTAGCAATTCAACATACAACTAACCACATTATCACATAAAATCATGAGCTTTAATGCATACATTCAGTATTGAATATGCACATAGATAATAAAATGATTAACAATAACAATTACTTACAGTGGCATTATTGTGAGTTTGTGTGTTGATGCATACAATATTAATTATCCGTTTAGTGGGCATGCCCTAATAAACATATAGCAGAAATAATAAGAAGATGATAAAAACTTAGACGAGCATGAGCCCTGCTCAGCCTCACCTAGGCGGACATAATATTGAGGAAGCAAATATCTCCAAATATTCAGATCTAGATCCAGTTCTACCAACACCTTTCATTGCACACCTTCCGTTCTTAGGATACAACAAAATCACGTCAACTTACAAAATACGTTTGTGTACATGCAGCCATTTGGACTAGTCGAACCAGATCTGGGTTCGGATCTAATTGGAGTTCAATAACAAATATGGGTATAGGATTATCTGTTATTAATTAATAAGAAGTTAAATAATCACCATAATTTCTTTCTCAATATCTTAGAATGAGTTAAAAAATGGCAATCAGTGAGGATTTCAGTGTTTGCACAGGGAGCCCGTGGCGACGGAGGCTGTTCTACTCAACCTCGGTTCCCATCATTGCCGGCATTCATGGTTAAGGACACAGACTCCATCGGTCGGATCAGCATCAAATCGGGGATTGAATTGGATCCAGTGTAAGAAAAATAATGCCCTCTAATTGGACTGTGACTAGATTTTTTTTTATTTTTTCAATTTGGGAAAATAAGGTTTATTCTTTTTCTTTTCAATTAGTCTATAAGATTGAAAGTCTTTAGTCACAAAAAACGTGTTATTTTCGAGAAAAAAAAGCAATAAACATGCGAGAAAATGAAATGTTGTTCAAAACTTAAAAAAAAACGTATTTTTTAGAAAAAAACATCAAAAGCAAAAAAAAACGTTTTTAATACTTTTTTTTTGTGTTTTTTAACTTTTTTACATTTTTTTAATGTCAAACAGTTTTTTTTTTATTTATTTTTTATTTGTTGTAAATCTACTTCGTTTTATTACTTTCTCACTTATTTTACCTTTCTCATTTTTAGTTTTTTTTATTTTAAAAAATACCATTTTTCTCATATTTTTCAAGCTCATTATATTATACCGAGAAAAAGCAACTCTGAGACCTTATTTGTGAGCGGCACTGCGACTTCATTGGAAACAAGTGCAGGCACTTGGAGGCATGCTTCCATGGAAAGTGTGTGAACTTGATGCTGGATGCATACCACTGCAGACGCCACAACAAGAAGTGCAACAGCGGCGGTCGCCATTTTTTGGGATGTTAATATATTTCGATTAGAACAAATGAAGAAAAATCTTACACCATATCCAAATCCAAATCTGAATTCGCTCTGAATCCCAGTCGGACTTTTACACAAAATTCAGGCTGCCGCATCATATATGATATAACTTTCAAAATGCATGGACATTAAATATATATAGAAAATTTGTTTAATGTCAAATATGATCCGATTCGGAATTGTCTGATCGATCTTTACTTAAATGCGAACCCGATTGGATGTCATTTCGTAAATCGTCAAACAATCCACTTCCTTAATCAAATATCAAAATTTTCTTTCTAAATCCGATTTTTTTTGAAGCAGATCAGGCAGATATCCAATTTAAATCGGACATAATTTGCGATCGTTGATCACAAGATGATATACAAGCTGGAGAAAAGTAGTTCATGTGAGTTGTTGCTGATCAAACCATCCGGATATATTGTCCAAGACAATTAAGACCCAATTAAGTTGGATTTGACGTGGAGAACTGTAAGAAGTTTGGCATCATCTTTGAGTTGCAATCAGTTGGCCTTGGATATTCGTTAGATCCAGAGTTGGATATATATCGACCTAGTTAGTAAGGCCATGACGTTATATTTGAAATCCACCATATATATCTGGCTCAAAAGTCGAAGGATAATTTGTACTCCACCAAAAGTTGTGGGCAGTAATCTGCAATAGTTTCAATCATTAGTAAAACACCGTTCTTTTCAACATAGTCCATTTTGTACATATTAAAACCATCAGTATGGTTCCCAATTACTATACGTTGTTTCGTTTTCTATGTAAATGCTCGAAATGCATGTGGTTACATCTATGGATTTATGCATTGGCTTGGCTTTCCTTGTATCTGACATTACATGGAAGGACTGTGGAGCTGCCAAAATCTCTGCGGACTCTATTTTCTTGACACAAATTATTAGTGATATCAGGTATTTTCTTTTCCCAAATTCACCTGAACGCTGAAGCTCTCTGCACATCCAAAAAAGCAAGGATATCGATGCATTATTTAAGAAAACTCTGACATAATATCTGGATGAATTATTAATTAGATGGAAAATACTTTTTGTCAAATTAAATTGAATTTAGAAAAAACTCATTACAACAAAAGATGGATTCAGACGCTTAGGAAAAATGAACGTTTGGTGAGTAAATTGTACCTATAAATGCAATGCAGACGGATATGGGTTGATAAAAAAACAAAAATTAAACAAATCTTCATTGACGCATGATATTGCATCGACAAATATATAAACAACGTCCATTGACATGTCGATAAAATTTTTTACTGATGCACACCACATGTTGGTAATAATTTTATTGTATTGATACAGAACTCTACCCCAATGCGTGCGCCTGGAAAGCTAGTGATAGTTTTCACTGACATTTTCTTCACCATCGACCGCTTCGAACATCGGTAAACTTTTTAGCAATGAGTCGCCACGCCATGTTTTACCAACATTTCAGACATCGATGAATCCTCAGTTTTTTTTTTTTTTTTTTTTTATTTTTTATAGTGATTGATTATATTTGAAGCATGGAAATCCATAAAGAATGAATCAAAACAAACAAAATAACCGAAAAGTAGCGGGTGATTAATCTTGTATTATTTGTATGATCTTTAATGATGGATCTGCCACCAGGAAGGAATTTTTGGATCCCTGTGTGCCTTAAAAATTTCTTCCAGTTGAAGAAAAAACATATGAAACTTCCTAGCAGTGATTCAGTTTGTTCTTCTTAGTCCCGTTTGTAGGCAGCTAAATAATTCAGAGGTCAAGTCTCAAATCGATGAAAGTACGCAAAACATGGCAAAGCCACCAAACCAGATCCTGCCCATTTCCATCTCATTAAAAATTAGGAAGTCACTGTTTTGATTCAAGAAATTCAGCCACTTTTTTTCTTTTTTGTTCATGTAAAATGACATAAAACATGCACAAATACTCCAATGGAGAAAGTATCACAACTTGTGACAACCAATGTGAGTGCCGTTCAGGTTGCTTTATCAGCATCATCATCATCAAAGTTGTAATTCATGCTATTGTTATATAAAAAGCAGTTGTGATAAAAAAAAGTTATGTGGTGAATAGAAGTCCATAGATCACATCACAGTTCCTGTCATTGTGCAATCTGAGTTCTCCCATAATCAGTATTGTTGTAAAGCTTGATGGTCCACGCTCATTTTAGGTTTCCCCTCTTCAAAGGACGTTACTTATCATTTAAGGAAAAAAATAGGTAAAATAGAGTAATCAGATTGCACTCTACTTTCAGTTTGAAAACTTGTTTGAAGATAACAAAAATTTGTAGTTATTAACAAGAGAAAATGGCATACCAAGATATTGGTGAGAAACTGTGCTTGAAACCTTACTTTCAACATTAATTCCAAAATGACCTTCCCAAGAAATAGGCTATCACCCTTTTGATCAATTTTGCAAACCTAACAGCTTTAACATAATTCAAAACCACAAAGAAGCAACCTTCAATGTTCTCGTAAAAAACAATAAATCTCCCATCCCCAAAAATTATTTAGACAAACAAAATAGCTAGGTGCCATCACATATTCCTTTTGGTTGTACCTAGATACTACCTTGATACCATGGTCAAGATCAACATAAATAAATATGGACCTCCTTCACGTCCTTGATAAACTACTAATTTCATGATGATAACCCTTTTCCCACTTTGAGCACCAATCACAATCCCAGATGGCCCAAAATTATAAAAACATGGAAGAAATTGCTAATGGTGATCACCACACCGAAAAGCAATGAAGATTATGATGTTTCCCAGAATTTTACTTTTACATCAACCCAGTCCACTTTCCCAAAGCGGTAAATATGATGTTCCACCAAACTAATCAAATGCAAGCAAACACAAATAACCCCAATTTAACATAAACATTTAGATGCGAATAAAATACCAAATACATACTTTAGTATGAAATTGTTGACAGTCCCAGCTAAGTATAGCAAAAAAGAAAGAAAAAGGTTATACTAAAATCATAAAGGACACGACAAGAATATTGATTTTCAGTGGCGCTCTCAAAGTGTCACAAGAGCATTTAGTGGGGAGAATAGTGCGCTACAAGAAACACCAGTGAAAGTAGAGGGATGATTCCCTTCAGTGGCATTATTTGCATGTGCCACAAATGCAAAATTTCAATGGCAAAGATAATGGGACACTGAAAACCATTCAGTGACACTCAAAAAGTGTCATTGATGATTTTTGATGGCCGCTAAAACACGTCACTACAGTGACTCTTAGTGACGAATCAGAAAAGCCATCGTTTACTTCCACGGCAGCGAAAAATGCCATTGAACAATTTTCTATGGCAGGGTAAAAATGCCACTCAACAATTTTCTATGGCAGGCTAAAAATGCCATTGTACAATTTTCTTCTTGATACGTTCTGTTATACTTCACACACACAAAATGCCATTTAAACGACACACAAGACATGCAATGATTGTGTTTTGATGGCCAAATGTAATTGCATAGATCTTTAAGTGACACATGTCCACTTCCCATTATTGATATTCTATGGTAACTTGAGAAAACCATTACATGACTTACAATGACATACTCCACATGCTACTATTAGTGAATGGTTAGCCAAAAGGTCTAACCAAGCGCACCAACTTAAATTTATGATGTAAATATAATATAAACTTTATATGAAGGTATAATCTAATTAGTAGCTGATTATTTTTATGAAGTTGCATATAATGATATAAACTATTTATACCATTTAACTTAAACTATTTAAAACTATATCATATAAAACTAATAAAATAATAATTAATATTATATTTAATTAAACGGTTTTATGTAAACAAGCAATAGTTAAGGCATCAACTAAATAAGATATCTTAAATAATGTATTTATTTAATTAATAATAATAATAATAATAATAACTTCTATAAGGAAATTTCAATAAAATTAGTAGTTTAAAAAATATGAAAATTAATCACAAATAGATATGTTTAATATGAAAAAAGTCTTGAACACATAAAAAAGTTTTAATTTATGAAATTAAAAATTATTTATTCAATTAATCAAGTAAATCATTGTGTATAATCATATAATATGTCCAAAAGTCTTAGATATTTCATATATAACACATAATTCACAAATTTGAAAACAAAAGCCTTTAACTATTAAAAAAACAACACATTGTTCGATTTAATAAACTATCTTACATATCATTGGAGTAATTATAAAATTTTATGTAAAGAATAATTATAGTAATAAAGGTAAGAGGATTAATAAATTATTTTATATTATTAAACATTCTTTTTACGGGTGTAACACAAATTATTTTAATTAACTCAATAAAATGAGAAAAAAGAGAAGTTAAATAATATTTTTTAATGATAAATAATATGGGTGTCACGATTTAATAATTGACAACAAGTGATCAACTGATCATCATGAAATAATAGTTTACTCAATTTAAAATATGTTATTCGTTACAAATAAACCAATTAATGTTCAATGTTCACAATTTTGATAACGAAAGCAGGAAAGCTTCTTCATAGTGTATTTTAGCAGGAAATCTTAAATAATATATTTATTTAATTAAAAATAATAATAAAAACTTCAATTAAAAAATTCAAAAAAATGAGAATTTTTAAAATATGAAAAAGACATTTTTTAAAGCTATAAATTTTAATAGACTATTATGTCAAATTGGTTTCAAGTATAGCTATATTATATATTTAAGAAAGTAAAGGTGTCAAGAAAAACTACATGTATGTCACTTATGAAAAAAAAGTTGATAGCAAACAAACTGCTAAACTCATAAAATAAAAAAAGTTGATAGAAAATCTTAAACGCATTATGATATTCATTTTAGTTGAAAGCTTCTCCACTTGCATAATCGCAAATAAATATATTTAATATAAAAAATCTGTTATACTCATAAAAAAATTATTTATCAAATAAATTCTTATCCAAAAGTCGTAGGTGTTTGATATATAATACATAATTCACAAATTCGAAAACAAAAACTTTAACTAGTAGCAAAATAACAAATTGTTCGATTTAATAAATTATTTGATATATCAAATAATAGCTTTTTTATATACTATATACTTGGAAGTTGTTTTGTTGCCAGAGTCAAACTATAGTTTTAAAATTTAAAATGAAGCGTCGGGTGCGCACCGAACATGGGTGCGGCTCCGACTTACACCCGAGTCCAGTTAGAATGTCATATTATTAAATTACTTATATAATATATGTTCTCAAGTTTTCAACTTTCTTTAGGGTTGGACGAAATTAAAAAACCATAGTTTTTTAAATTACTTATATTACAATTTTCAACTATCTATAGGTTGGACGAAATTAAAAAACCATAGTTTTTCCTTGAAGTTCAATTTAAGTTGATCAAATTTAAAACGAAAATGAAGCTTACCGCCCATTTTGTTTGCTTGTAAAATGGAAAGTGCTGTCATGTATCACTAATTTCTGATTTCTATATGGCAGGCACGAAGCAAAGCTCATCCAAATTGTTGTGAAAGATGTCCTTAGTCGTCTGAAATGGGCCCCTATGGTTGTTGCAGAGCATCCTATCGGCATTGGCCTCAGGTTGAGGATGTGATGAAGCTGTTACAGACGGAAGCAAATGATGTTCGGATTGTGGGCATACATGGAATGGGAGGAATCGGCAAAACAACCATCTCCAAGGCCATTTATAACAGCATATACCGGAAGTTTGATGGAGCCAGCTTCATTCTTAACATTGCGGAAAGGTCGAAACAGCCTAATGGGCTTGTTGATTTACAGAAGCAGCTAATCACTGACCTCTTCAATGACATCTCGTCCACTGCTCCCGAGCAAGGTATCAGCATAATCAGGCATCGAGTTGCTTACAAAAAAATATGCTTGTACTCGATGACGTCGACCATCGAAACCAGCTTAAGTCATTGGCAGGTAAACGGTCTTGGTTTTGTCCCGGAAGCAGAGTCCTCATTACAACCAGAAACGACAGACTATTAATCGAGCATGACATAGGAAGCCATGAGATTTAGAACGTCAAAGATCTTGATGAAAGCTTGTCCCTTCAACTGTTCAGCTATCATGCTTTTAGGCGTGCCCAGCCACCAGCAAAGTACTTCAAACTTTCTATAGAAGTATCACGAACCGCTGGTGGCCTGCCCTTGGCGCTTGAGGTTCATGGCTCACTCTTTTTCGTTCTGAAAGAAATGGAGGAGTGGGAAGAAATGATGGGAAAGCTGAGACGTGCTCCTGATGATGATGTCCAGCAAAAGTTGAAAGTAAGTTATTACGGACTTACAAAGGAAGAAAAGTGCATATTCTTAGACGTTGCTTGCTTTTTTGTGGGCAAGCGTAAAGAGAACGCTATGGCAATGTGGAAGAATCTAATCACTTCCCCAATTTTATCTGTCAAAGTTCTTGTGCATAAAGCTCTTGTTAAGATAAATAGTAAGAATGAGGAGTTTGAGATGCATGATGTAATCAGAGACCTGGGTAGAGATATTGTCACGCAAGAAAGCCCTTCGGATCCTTGGTTGCACAGCAGATTGTGGGATGCTGATGATATATTACATGTATTGCAGAATCCCAGGGTGAGATACTTGCACATTGTGATTTTTTCTGTACCTCTTTGAACTTTTCTCTGCATAGAGCCTAGTATTTGTATTCTGAAGGCCTGAAGCAAAGAAACTAATTTCTTTAAGTAGTATCTTTCTTTGAAAAAGGGAAAAAATCTTGCGTGGCATCTGTGCTGGTTGCATATTCCATCAATTATGTACAAAACCTTTAGGCCTGAACCTAGCCGTTATGTAGCTTTGCTCCTGATGAGGTCTATGCTCTTCAGGTGTTTTTTGCTGGATATATATTTGAAGTATCAGATGCAGCATGTCTTATTTGTTTCTCCTTTAACAAATGCTATATTTGCATCCAGTTACTAGTAGTATATAGTATATATAAAAGTGTCCCCTGGTTCTCTTCAAGGGTGCTGAATTATTTTTGTCTAATGTAGATTCACATCCTTTTCTGCCAGTAGTTCTTTTTTCAGATGCATGGTTATATGAACCGATCAATGGATCAACTTGAATCTAGTGAAATGAATGAAGATAATAGGCTAACTTATCCTTCCATCTTCAGGAAGAATGCAGTCATGTCGAAGGCATCATGCTTAACTCGTATTCTACTATGAAGAGTTTGAGGACTGATGCTTTGAGTAAAATGCCAAATCTTAGGCTGCTTCAAATCCATCACGCTGCAGTGGAAGGTCATTTTTTGAAACTTCCCAAGGAAATGAAGTGGTTGGAACTTACATGGTGTAGATTGCTGTCTTTAGAAGAAGCTGTTCACGTTGGAGTACTAGGGATGGTAAGAATTTTTGCATGCATGTAACGAAGGCATATTTTCTTTATAAACATTCAATATTGAGTGCATTGTTCTCGGGATTTTGGCAGACTAAGGGTCCTTCATCTCAGCAACTGTGAGAGCCTCACTTCAACGCCTGATTTTTCTGGTATCCCAAGCTTGGTAAGACTGACTCTTGATGGCTATGTTAAGTTGATGGAAGTCCATGTTTCTATCAAGCATCTTAAATTACTGAAGTTCTGGAGCATGAGATCCTGTGCTTCCCTGAAGGAACTGCCAGCAGAAGTCTCTGCATTGAGCTCTCTGGAAATTCTAATCCTTTCATTCTGCTTCTTCCTTGAGACTTTACCAGAAGGATTGGGAGACATGAAAGCACTAACAGTGCTTATCCTTAAAAATACTCGAGTTAAGGAGCTACCTAATTCAGTGACACAGCTAAAAAGACTTTCTAAGCTGTCTTTGAAGGAGTGCAAGTTACTGATAGAATTGCCAGACCTAATTGGCAAATTGGAGTCCTTAAAGGATCTTATAATAGCAGGTACGAGATTAGAAACCATACCTAACTCCATTGGAGATATTGGAAATCTCCAAACACTGGATGCTACATCTTGCACGTCACTGTCTGCACTGCCAGAATCCATTGGCAGACTGAAAAAATTAAGGTGGCTGAAGTTAGACCAAACAGGCATACAGGAGCTGCCTGATTCTATTGGGTTCCTGGAGGAACTTGACACAATGTTCATGAGTGGTGGAAAACTTAAAGTTCTGCCATCCTCTTTTGGACGGTTGAGGAATTTGGTTAGGTTGGAAATCCCAGGGCCAGTATTTTCGAATCGTCCTGAAAACATGGTGAACTTACAAAATCTGATGGTTCTGAACCTAAGCGAAAATGGGGAAAATTTCAATTCTTGGTATATATCTTACCTTGATTTTGAGAATTTGCCGTCACTGAAATCCTTGATATTAGATGGCAATTACTTCGATCAACTGCCATTAAGCATCGGCAAACTCTCGTGGCTTGAGGAGCTCTCCATATGTGGGTGTGAAGGCATTCATTATCTCCCTCAATTGCCATCTTCTTTAAAAAGTCTTTCTGCCAGACTTTGTACTCAACTGAAGGCTTTCTGGGACATGTCGAACTTAAAGCACCTGAGGAAACTGGATCTAAGCGGATGCCGTGCACTCTTAAAAATTTATGGTCATCAACATCTGGAATCCATAGAAGAAATAGATCTGAGGTGTTGTCTGCAACTTGAACGAGAATTTAATATCATGTGTCAGAAGGTAATCTCTTTCATATCAAACTAAAGAAGCTATATACACACTTTTCATTTCGATAATTATCACAAATATAAGATAGAAAAGAAACGAAGAGAAGAAAAAAAAAAAAAAAACAGCTATCAGGGATTAACAATCTTGCCCAACCCTGATATATTGCTGCAAAATTTGATATGAAAACTGTCTTCACCATATACTTGACCGTACAGTTTAGCTTCATCATCAATGTTCACAGTGCCGTCCTGTATACTGAAAAGCAGTTCTATTTTTTATGCTTAATTTAGTTGGTTTATTAATTATTTGTTTCACTTGTTCACATCATGTGGTTGATTTTATATAGGAAGAGGAAGAATTGCAGTGGTCCTACATTTCCAATCCAAATGAACCTATCAAACTAATCATAGAATTCCCAGATCCACACTGCGGGAGAATGCCATCTATAGGTGTTCTTGTTTATGCCATGGTGGGTCCGGAAGTAATCTTTTGAGTCACAACGGAGGGCTGATGAATACACGTGCCAAAATGAAACAACAGAGGGGATCGGTACTTCTGAATTTGAGGACCATTTCTATGCCATCAGTATTGAAAAGGATGATGAACTATTTAAGTATATAGGAGATGTAGGCACCAGCTTACATGTTCGTCTTGGTTTGCAAGATCTCAGATCGCCCGAAATGAAACAACAGAGGGGATCGGCACTTCTGAATTTGAGGACCATTTCTATGCCATCAGTATTGAAAAGGATGACGAACTATTTAAGTGTATAGGAGATGTAGGCACCAGCTTACATGTTCGTCTTAGTTTGCAAGATCTCAGATCGAGGCATAGTGGAAGAACAACGTTCAAGCAATTGAGACAGTTCTATATTGCTAGTAGATCGTTTTCTGATTCTGAATGTGGAGAAGGGAAATTCTTTTTCTCTTTTATGATACCAAAATCCCCAGGAAGCATTTCTCAAGTATATATCAGGGAAGTGGTCCTAAGCTTTAAGGAAGGGGACGAAAACATGACACTGTTAAGGAATTCCTTTGTCGTGTACCTTAAAGTGATGGTACAAGGCATGCTAGTTTTTGAGACCACAAATTTCTGTGACAAGATTAAAGATTCCAAGGAGGACGATGACTCAATGTTGGGATCTCCTCTCAAATCAACAGCTAGATCTTGGCAGGTCAAATTTGGTGGGGATGATAAAATTCACAGGGTTTTGGAGAGGGCACCTGCTGTGCTGCATGTCTCCACATGTTTTGATTTTTGGCGTGACAGACTGGCGCCGGTTATCCTTCCTAGATCACATTGTCATGTTTATGAGATGCTAGGTTCACCGCTGGTGCGTGCTTCACATCAACCTCCTGTTTGGGCTCATGTATCCGTTCAATATTCTTCTCTTGACTATTATGACGAAGCTGTTCCTGGCATGAGCAACTAACAGGTTTAGATATTATTCTTCATTCTGAGGGATCCATGTTCCCATCTTTTGTTCTTTCACTTCCCTTTTATCTATCCTTTTTCCTCTCCTCTACATTCAATTGGACTAAATTGTTTCATCGGAAACTTAACTTGTTTGTTGCCTTCTTTGATCAATTTTAATAAGGGGCGATGCCCCAGCCGATTTTGATTGTTTATTGTCAAATATAGGCTTCTCCAAGCTTTAATCAATGACTGTCTAATAAGATCCTATCTCTGCCACTGTCCCTTTTTAACAGTAGTGAAAAACTTAAAATATTAGTTAAGAAGAGAGAAGTTTCAATGAAACTCTTTTGAAAGAAAATTTGAAAAATTTACTTTTCACCTTGAACACATAAATTCATGTGTCGTATTGGACCTACTTTTCTTTAGTTGCCAGCAAAAATAGAGATGTATCAAGAAATCAGAGGCCTGACCTGTATTTGGGAATGTTGCCAAGGGTAAGCTTCTAATAAAATTATTCCCTTTCCTTAATATCCGTTAACATTTTTCTTTCTTTTTCTTGGCAATGCTTCAGATCAAAAGGCTTCCACGGCTCACTGCACGTTAGGAGGCATTGCTTGCTCTCCCTGGGGGGCACATCAAGCTTCCAGATCGTGAAAGAAGACAAATATGTGGACTGTTGACATCTCACTACGGGAAATAACATCTTCAGTGGCATCGGAGGACCCCGGTGCCAATGAAGAACCGTTTTTGTGGCGTGGAGGGCAGACTACCATTGATGACTCCGTCTGTGGCGCTTGGTAAAATATGCCATGGCTCTTTGATGAACGTGACTCCATGCTATGCCATTAAAGACCCGAACCATATCCCAACGGCCACCCTGTGCTGTTGGCGACCGAACCATGGATGAAAGACTGATTTTGACGACGGGGCTTCGGTAATGAATAGAAGGATAAATTTCTCCTTCTCCTTCTTGCCCCAAAACTCCATTGCGAGGTTCCTTCTATGATCCATCGGCTTCCTTTTGTGCATAAGGCCCTTTCGTGCAGACCCTCCACCGCGGAGGAGGAGAGTGGACTCTTTTTTTTTGCTGCGGCTCAGATCGAGTTCGTTTTGTTCTCATCGATCGTTCACAACAGGTAATTTTCTCCATTTCAATTTTTCTCGGCTTCATTTTTACATAATGTTCTAATTCTTTTTGCCCTGTCTCTCTGTTTTGTCGCTGCATTGTTGTTGTTTCTTATTTCTCTGCTCTTGTTTCCTCCACTTCTTCTTTTTATCATTGTTTTCAATCTGGTTGATGGTCACAAAGTTAGCAGTGATCTTGTAGTCCTCACAGTTTATCTTTTGTTTTGCTGAAATGTTTTCTTTTTCTAACCTTTTTTTATGGCATTTGGTTGATCAAGCTAGTTTCTTGTTGTTTCTTCTCTTTCGGGTGTAATGTTGTTCTTTACTTATTTTTTATTATTTTGAAATGCTCGTTTGTACACGGAGGACATAAGCGTTGACTCTTTCTATCAAAGTGCTCGTTTGTACATAGAGGATGTTATTATTGATTCTTCTAAGCTTTAGAATGGGGGTTTCAATGAGGATCTGTCTGTACCATGGGTTTTTGTAGGTCCATGTGTTCTTCATGTCTTAGGGATTGAGGGTTAGGCATCTTAAAAATCCTGCATATTATGTTAATTCAGTCTTAGAAAAAAGTTAGAAAAGCTAATTCGACGGAAGCCCCATCGCTCATTAGAAGAGACAAAAATGGACTATAAAAGAACGAATTTTTGCACAGCATGTGTTAGTGTGTATGTCTCAAAGAGAGAGAGTCGAAAATTTTTCCATTGTTAAAGTTTACAAAATATGCAGAACTCCTTTTTCTTCTTCTTTCATTTATGTGGTGTGCGATGTATGAGTGTTTGTAGTACATAAATGCTCTCTCTCTCTCTCTTTCTCTGACACCAAACAGCACTCAGGCCGAATCACTCAAGACTCTTGTTTTTCGAGAGATATGCTGAACCAAACTTGCAATTACTTAGTGAAACAACGTAAAAAAGACTAGATATACCCCGGATTTCTAATGTTGGGATGTGTCAGTTTTTTTGTTAAAATCCTCATTTGGTTTTCTTTTTCTCTTCTGCAAAGTCTCTCGTTCAAGAGAAATCAAATAGGTTAGCTGTTTCTTCTTTGGCTCAAAATTATTTAGACCATCCTTGATGCAAGCCCTGATGTTGCTTATTTATGTCGAAGGAAAATGGGAGAAAGGGCTAGACTTGGTAAGACATCACTACTTTTGTCAATAAGAGGAAAGGATGGAGCACCTTCTGCGAAACTGCCCTTGTTCCAAGTTGTTCTCAACCTACCTGGTTAGACAGAAGGTAGTTCTGAGTCCTTTATATCCTCTACTTCAATGTGCTCTTAGGCTTTTTGTTATATATATCAGCAACTTCCATGCAACTGGCGGTCATTTAAGTAAGGAAATTAACATATTTCAATTTTCACCTACTAAATTTTTTGCAAGTTCTTGAGCTTTAATTAGCCCCATAACTGTGGTTTGTTAATATTGACTTCAGTTAAGATACCGAACAGTAAGAACAAGAATCTGCAAATATCAAAATTTCCTTTTAGAGAGCATGAACCCTGTGAAGAAACCAGGTACCGACTTTGTGAAGAATAATGACATGTGTCGTCGTATCTGTGATTTATCTCATGTCTTACCAATAGATCATTATATATTTTTTTACTTTCAATCAAGTATGTTTTATCTCATGTTACACCAATAGATTATATTTTTATACTTTCCATCAAGTATGTTTTTTTACTTTGAGTCTGACGACAAAATTATGAACTTTGAAGAAAATTGAATTTACGGAAAAAATTATGAGTTTTGATGACATTTTAGTTATGCACTTTATGCGTAGGTGGGAAGATAAAAAATTAGTGGAGAAAGGAGATGGAGATGGAGATGAAGATGGAAGTAGTAGTAGTAAGAAAATTATTTAACGTTTTGTGTATGTGATTGTAACAATCTTTTTCTTAATTAGCAATATAAAAGAATATGTTATTAATTCAAAAGGCACATGGTTTTGTAATGCTGGCATTTTTAGATGGCAATTGCCATAGACATCAACAATGACCCATTGCAAATTATGTAATGGGTCTCGAAACAAGCTCTATGAAATCCAGAGGATACTGATCTTGAGCGGTGGAATGAACTACTTACCCTTCAAAAAACCTGAAATGCTTTTCAAGGTTTATTTCCCATGTTGCAAATGAATGTCTTCCTGCATACATAGTAAAGTGTTGCTTACCTTCTTCCTCATTGCACTGGTAGATTATGATCATTTAGAAATTTGAGTCTACCTTGCGAACGTTTTATATTGACAGAACTAACCAAAACAATGTGGGTCTTGCTTTGCAAGTAATGGTGAGACCTCCACCTTGTGAAGACAAAGTTGTCTTATATATATATTATATATATACGTATGAGAGAGATAGAGAGAGATCTAGTAATCATTATTCAAGTTTCATGGGGATATTTCTGACCTATTTTTATTTTACAACAACATTTTGTAACATTAGTAGCTAGTAGGGGTTGTATATGAAAAATTACCGTTGTGAAGACAAAAAACCGTGTTAGATAATCTCCAAATAGATCAGGATGCACCTGCATCATTAAAAAAGAAGCAAAAGAGTTTAATTCAATCAATAAAACACAAACGAAAAGATGAAGTGATTTGCCTCATTATTAATTTGGACAAGGAAACTACACATACCACCCAACCAGCTTCAAGTGATGCAACATTATTATCAATTCGTCGTACAACCCACAGTTGTGACAAACTTATCTCCGTGATGCTTTCAATAAGGGGTTGCCAAATATTAATATTTCCCACAGCTCCTCTGTAAATCTCCATCTTTTACCTTCATTACTGCATACTATGATCCGTGTACGTGTTACAATTAAAGAGCAAGAAACTAGTAAGGACTTTGTTCTTTGAGGCACCTTACAACGATAATAATTAAGCTTTGATGAGAATAACAGTGCAGCAAAAATACTTGCATTTATAGCTAGCTTAGCAATTGTCTGAAGGGGCGTAACATAACTAGTCAACTTGAGAAGATTGTGTACTCGTCTTTAGTTTGATTTGTGTGAGTGTTATTTTTATGGGCTGCAAACGGTAACATGTGCAACACTCAAGTTCAAGGGTGTACCATAAGTTTACTCAGGTCCCAAAGCAGCCCTTGACTCTAAAGCCCCGGTGGATGCAGAAGGATTTTAGTATGCATCGAGAAAAAATTGCTGTTTTTGTACGGCTTTTCACTTTCAAATCAGACACAAGAAAAATTACCCTGCTGAAATAGATAGATCAATGTAATTTTACCCTGCAAAAAAGACGGACCTCTGACTTTTTACCATAGATTTTTTTTCACGACAAATTTACCGTTCCAAATTTTTATCTGCCATCAAACGGGTCCTAAGGGTAAAACAAAGGGAAAAGAGGAAAGACCACAATGTTTAAAAGTAGATAGCAAACCTCATGGTCTTCTGGCTTATCATCATCTTCGATCTTTATGGTTTCGGATCCGAGAAATGTTTAAAAGTAGATAGCAAAGGGAAAAGAGGAAAGACCACAATGTTTAAAAGTAGATAGCAAACCTCATGGTCTTCTGGCTTATCATCATCTTCGATCTTTATGGTTTCTGATCCGAGAAATAATTTGGCACTCGATCTTTTGAAATCATAGATAGCGCTCAGATTGAGTGGCCCTGCCTTGGTGGCCTTGAGAATTGGAATACTCCCTAGTGGGCAACTTCTGCTTTTCGAGCCAATCTTATCCAAATCGTCATTTTTCAGTTCTTGATCAGATTCATTCCCTGTTGTTATTGTTCGTTGTGGTGGAAATTTTGCTCTCACCTGCAATCACGTAGAGTAAATGTGCGCACATACACAAACACATTGTTTAGTGATTTTTACTTGGAGAGTATGGTCGGTGCCTTTTCCTACTCCTACATTATATATTTCCTTTGTGGGACAATTTTTAGAAAAATAGGATGAATAAGTTATATATGCCTAAAATAAGGTTATGTATGCCTCTATAAAAATTGTACAAGTAAGCAAGCTAAAGTATAACATCAAAACCGAAAATATTGGGTCTCTTTCTCTAGAACCAAGTTTGGTCTGGGTCAAAGAAAATAGGTTATTGAATGATGATGAATGAAAAGTACTCAACAAGGAGAGAAGCAATATTTGGAAATGAAGTGGGTAAGATCTTCTATATTAAATCCTTACTGACATGATGCATATAATTCCTTAATCTTTGAATTTTAAAATAAAGGAAAGAGAAAATATGAAAACCATACCTGAGGATTTCTTCTAATGAAAGAGTGTTTCATGGCAGGCTGACCATAAAAATCTATTCAGTCGAAAACGTCTCCATTATTCAACTGAAAATTATAAAAAACTACTGGGGTTAATTAGTGGATGAGCTAAGCCCTAAGGCTTTTGGAGGCTTGGTGTTCTCCCAAATAAAGAAGATTCAAATTTTACATATAAAATTTTTACGATATCTTTAATGATCTCCGAGCACTAGACTCTAATGCAAGTCTCCCTTTGGTTGGAGGCTATTGGACATGTTTACCGCTAAAAAGGCAAGTGCCCGTGTCGATACAAGTTGGGGTGCAAGCATGGACACCGCAGCGTTATTTTTTTATATTGTGGGTATATTTTAGTATTTTTTTTTGTTCAGTAATATATTTTTATGAATATAAGAAATGAATTTATGTGTTTATTAGGCTAATATATACATGGTTCATATCTAGTGTGGGTATTATAGCATTGAGCCGAGTGAAATAGAACATGAAACTGTGAGCTCCCAAGCAATGGGATGAGAATTTGATCTTTGACCATGTGCCTATTGAAGAATGAGCCGGTGACTCATAGGAAATGGCTTAATTAAGGGAACCCACTGGAGCCATAGCAAAAGAGAGTTTTCATAGGGCAATTGTTGTTCCTTATGGTCTCGAACGTGGGTAATCTATTCATGACCAACATGAAGCTTGGGTGGAACTAAGTGGAGTTTTGAACCGACTGATATTGAAGAATCAATGGATGAGTTGTGGTTAGGGATGAAATGCACTCGAACCTAGAGTTAGCTGGTTCTTCCCAAAATGCATTGAAGTTTAGCGTTGACTAGACTTAGGGGTAAAGTACTGTTTTGGTGTGGACCAAGAGTGTGTTTGCCTAATCAAAGCAAACTTTGCATACTAGATATAAGCCCAAAACAAAATAACATGGGTCCATGCCAGCCAGTGAGACGATGGGTTATAAACTTCATCGTCAAGAGGGAAACAGCTTGGATCACCATGCTAAGACCCTTAAATGACCACTCAGTGATAAAGGAGGTAGGGTTGCAGAGGCAGCTATGAGGTTTGCCTAGAAGCATCCACCCTCGAAAGAGTGCGTAATAACTCGCTGATCAAGCGCTCTTGCACTGAAGATGAACAGGGCTAAGCGATCTGTCAAAGTTGTGGGATGTCAAAATGCATATGTAGGGGAATGTTCTGCCTTAGAGTGAAGCACCCACGTGAGCAGGTGTGGGCGAAGCTTAAGCGAGAATGTCGTCTTCAGTAACACAAATATTTTTCCTTTCATGAACTAGCACGTGCACCGGGTGACACAGATTAGGAGGGAGGAGGGAACAAAAGGGAGTGAGAGCCGGATGGAATATTTGCACTTGTGCAAAACACATGTGGGTGCTTGTAAATGAAAGAAAAGAGGACCATAATTTGGATTCCCTCCCTAACATGGAACTAAAAGAATATTGTATTAAACTATTAGCTAGACAATAGCACATAAATGCATGAAAAATTTGGCAGAACTCAACAATAATGATAATAGCTAGTTGATAGTAGAAGTGGAGTTGCGGACATGAAAAATCTTCACTATCGGACAAGAATGCCTGCATTAGACGTTCACTTATTATGCCTGCTCAGAACGTCACAATGTTTCTTTTGATTAAGCACCAATATACATAAGGTTGTGTTAGCCTATTTTTCAATTTTAGTTAATTTCTAGATCAATTCGAAAAGTGTTTTGATAGACTTGACTTTCACATTAACTGTTTGGCAAAGAGCCGAAGCTTCCACCCAAACCCTTTATGGTGTTTTTGAATGTTGAGAATCCAGATGGCTGAATTTCACAGCCGTATTGGTTACATAAAAACTTAAAAGCATCACAAAGTGATTGACCAATTAAACATAGGTTACTAACCACGATTGTCTTGATTGGAGGCTCCTCTGGGTAATATTTTCTGATCTCTGGAGTATGCCTTCTACCTTCACTGACCAGCAAGCAGTGACTGAACAAGAAAACAAGAAGCACAAGCAGAGGTTCATGCCGAGTTATGGAACTCATATCTGAGGCGTCAGTCCTTCCACAGTGCACAATGGAATCCAAAAACTTTAGCTTTGATGGCTTTGATCACTTATAGTGTACGGCATACAACATGTTTTAAGGAAATAAAATTACTTGGTAGGTCTGCCAATTAGAATTGAGGGAAAGAACATGAAAGCGAATCACCATTTTCTTGAATTAAAAATAAATTGCCAAGTTTGGTGAGCCCTAGATTAAGTCATCTTCATACATTAATTATTATTATAACAATGGATACTATCCTTTTTGCTACTTGATTCACAAACCTCACATAGATGATGTCAATCCATATGTAATTTATTTCACAACTCTTTCTTAAATGATGTCAATCCAATGGCAGTTTTGACAGGTAACAAGTAAAATGGCAAAGCTTGGGTAGTTTTCTCCCATATTTTATTGCAAAATTTTAGTTAAGCATTTCACTTCATCAAGTTAATAATGTTGATTAATGGGAAGGAAAAAAAGAATAAAAGGCAAAATGGGAAGCATAAAAACCAAAATGGTAAGACAATAAAATCCAAATCTTATAATGAGAAGGCAACATCTCTTTTCTCAGTCAATCCTTGGTGGCTACCCAGACCAAGCAGTCAGCTATGATGTCTCGCATACTGCTAAGTAGCAGTCAATTTAGTTGTGCCAACTTCCCTAACAAAGAATTAATAAAGGAAAAGGCCCTATCATTCTATTTTACTTGTGATATGGGTGGTGTTCAAGAAAAAATTCATCCGTAGTCCTCTTATAGTTCACCCGTCCATTTATAGTTCACCCGTCCATACACACGTATGAACAAATTGTCTCATATAGAAGTGAATGATGAAGATCCAGCCGTCAAACCTATTGGAAATGATAAGTATTCCTTGTACATTGCCCATTAGTTTAAAACCTTAAATAATAGGCACTGGTGATGTGACCCTTAGACAAACAAAGAAAGCAATCAATACTGTAATACTTGAAGATCGCTTCATTTCTACTCAAATTAACTTCCTTATCCCGATTTAAGTTCTCTTACAGTTATTTAATTTCCTTTCCACCATAAAATCTACAACAATTGGGAATAACTATTACCAAACCTTACAGCGCTGCTAGTGTGCAGGTAAAACAGAATCATGCATTGATCCATGTGCAATAAGATTCAGTAGTTTATAGCAACTTTTCTGAAGTACTTGAAGGTATGGAGTCGCAAGCTATTGTTTTCTTGGAGGACGCACTTAATTAGAATTAAATATTGTGCTGAATCTATTACGGAAAAGGTAGCAATATTCTTCATTTTGTATTAATTATTTAGATCTTGATCTATATTTTTTTACATAATATTATGACGCATGTAAATTGTTAGTAAAAATATCAAGTACATAAACTGATTGTGAGCCATTGTACTAATTACAAATGTTTAGCAAAATGTCATACATAAAATTATTTGGTCAAAATTAAAGAGCTCATTGTAACGTACTACTACTAGCATTAATCAAATTCAATAGAGCACTCAAAACTAGTCTGTTTAATCTTTATATTTTTATTTAGATGTGTGTGTGTGTGTGTGTGTGTGAGAGAGAGAGAGAGAGAGAGAGAGATGTTAACAATGTTACACATAAATTGAACAAAAGCAAGGAATACAACAATTCATATTACAAATTAATTGGAAAAGTTGTTACACTTTCTGATCTAGAAACCAACACCACCGACTCATATCAAGCAAATAAAATAACCCACCACCAACATAAAATGTATTAAATTTTCCTACCATGTACTCTTCGTTTCATTGTACCACAATTTAAGCACAGTTACACAAATCAACTTAATGATAAAGAGCAAATACATTATGCTCTTACTACTTCAATCTATTAATCATGCATAACCACAAAGACCATATGAGCATGAATCCCCACTCTTGCATTTGTTGTAACAGCGGCCACAATGGTTTTTGTTAGAGGAAAGATCGACACACTCCCCTCCACAGCACGTCTGCCCATGTCTGCACTTCTTCCCACACCGGCCGCAGTTTCCCGAATCCACAAAGACATTAACACACGAGTTTTTGCAACAATCCGGCCCAGCACTCCCACGCAACCGGCAAATGAAGGGATAAATCCTGCAACTATAGCCTTTGCTCACACTGTGAGCAAGAAAAGTAGTCTGTGTGGCATTACTAGCATGACTCAACGGCTCAACTTGAGTTACTACAGAACCAGAAGTTAATTGGCATGAGTATATGAGCCATAGAGTGATGAACAATAGAGTAGAAGGCTTCATTTTCTGTGAATGAATCAAGAAAGTTGGGATAATATAGCACTTGGAAGAAAATTTAAAGAAGAAAGAAGTTCTAAGGATGATGAAGTCCTTGATGATCTTGAGGGTTTTATAAGATCATGGATTATGGAATCTTACCCAACCATTAGAGGAAGAGTGAAATTCAAAACAAGGAATGGAGATATCCAGGTTTGACTGGTATGAGAGAACTGGTATTCTTTGTTACATGGGTAGGATTGGATGGATGGTCCAATTCTATCTACTTTGATTATTGCAAATGGAGAGACAATTTGGTTGTTTACGTTGACAAGCGATCTTCTGGTTAACCGATAGTCCAATTAGTCTGGTACTAGCTAGTTTTCGACGTTGATAAATTCAAGTCGTTTTCATCCAAGACAATTGCGCAAACGTATTGACGATGGTTTCACCTTAGTTTGTATGTATATTTGACACAAAAAATTAAGTTTTATTTCATTGATAATTGATTACATCTTAGTGGAGGTCAGTTTCTCGCAATTCAATACTCATCTCTTTATTAAGTTTGTTGTGTGTGAGCACGACGAGTATTTAATCATATTGTTCATTGGAGAGTCGAAACTCTTACTTAATTCTCATCTCTTTAGATATAAGGTCTGCTTTAAGTGTCTCAGGGTTTCGCCCTTGCTATGCTTGAACTTGCACGTATGTAAGTCTCCTTTTTGCAAAACAAAGCATTTATGGTCTGAGGATTCGAAATAGGAACTGGCCGCCTATTAGCCCCTTCCTCGAATGTTGCACCAACTCCCTCAGAAACCCCCATTAAGTTTGTTCTTATGCTAAATTTTGTATATTAATGCTGCTGAAGTCATTTTCAATAAATCCAACTATATATATATATATATATATATATGTGAATGTACCTCGGATATCATATATTACACAATTGAACGAGAAAAAATCGTAAAAAATTTGATTTGAAAATTAAATTCTATAAAATGAATGGATTTAATAATCGGATTCGTCAGCTTATATGATCTGATCATCGACACATGACAAAATTTTTGAGATTTCTTTTCATTAGTTTATATAGTTTGGAGATTATAAGCTTATCTATTCAGCCGGATTTCACCCAAAACAACTTGCGGTAGCCAGAAGACCTGAATGAACCTTTTAATTAGTTGGCATATTAAATATTAGACGACAATGAATTTGACGTGTATGTGTGTGTGAAAACAGTCATACAAGAGCATTTGTTGGTAGTTAATGGCGTAAGATCTATTCATGGTAGTTCTAGCAAGAGCTTATGGTGCTTTTCGTGAGATATAATTTTTTAGTTTTTAGCCTTCCAATCCACCATGCAACAGTTTATATATATATATATATATATATATATATATATATATATATATATATATATATATACATATATATATATATATATGATGCACAATTCACTAAAGTTAAATTAATAAAGGTACGTAGTCAATTTGTTTTTTCCATCTGATGGCAGGTTTATATTAAGCCCTAGAATGATTCATGTGCAGGGCAAGTATGAAATGTTAGGCCGGCATACCTAAGCATTCATATTGAACGAATTAAACGCGCAAAAAGGCATCAGCAACCGAAGCGAAGACTCCTTAATTACAAGGAGGAGATCAAGTAGAATAATAATTGGTAGCTAGTTGAAAATCGCGATTTGAAGAAACTTCCTGATTTTGGTTTTGACTAGAAGGAAGAGATAATAGCCAAAGTTAGAGACGTATAAGGAAAAATGAAGCGCCAAAGAATTAGGTCGTTCCCCACGATCGTGAGGTTTCTCGAACGAATGCATGCATTTCCGATGAGCATGAAGCGAAACTCTCTGTTTTCTTTTTTTTTTTAAGAAGAATTTGATGTGATGGGAAGAGACGAAGCAATGCATATGGCTTCCGTTTTGACCGGCAACAGAGCCTCACTTTAATTGGCGTAGGGAACGGTGACATATTTTCTCTCTCTTTCCTTTCATTTTTTTTTTCTTTCCGGTGACTGAAAGCCACGAAGCGTAAAGTCCTCCTCTTTCTCCTTTTATCTAAGGATTGGAAACTTAAGTTGACCCATGTATACCCTTGCATTGTTAGAGTTTGCACTTCAGGAGAGTCGCATCAATATCAATGGAGGAGCCAAAAAAAATTTGTTTGATATATATATATATATATATATATATATATATATATATATATATATATATATATATATTTAAAGATGTCTATTTAAAAAAAATAAAAATTAAGAGACTAGTGTGGGCCACTGCCCCGGACTAGTCACTATACTATGTGGCTCCACTGATCAATAAAAATTGAAGAAATTCAACTGAGTTCTATCAATTCTATTTGTCGCTGTATTTGAATGATTAAATGATTGTGAAATATATCCAAGAGAGTTCTTCTAGCCGGAGTTTTTCATTCAAACCTGCGCTTTGGCAGCAACTCTAAACACAGGCTCAGGTTATTATTATTATTATTATTATTACTATTATTATTATTATTATTTTGTTGTAATCTCGTCATTTGCTTTTCACTTTTGCTTACAACTGGGGAAGAAGAGGAGAGGTATCGGTTGTGAAAATTCCCGGATTCTCAAGATTATACTTTAAGTTAAAAAATAGTTTCTACTTTATTAGAAAAAATGAAGCAGTAGCTAAAGAGCAACAACCACACAAACGCGGCTAAGTTTCAAGAAAATGTTTAATTATAAAATATAAAGTATAATATTTTACGTGCTGTTGAAATTAGTATATATGTTGGCGGACTTCGATCTCAGTCGACCCTGAAGAAAAACCAAAGAACAATGTTACATGTGTTCGGACCCGGCACAGAGTGTAGGAAACTTAAAAGATGAAAAAAATGTGTCCATGTTTTAAAAAGAAACCCCCTTGTAAGATCAACAGTGAATTTTTATAGAAAAGCTAAAATGCCCATGTACGGGCTTGAGCACAGTCTGATCTGAGCGCATGAGCGCATGCAGAGGTAAAGCCAGGAAATTTCAATAAAAAGGCACCGGTTATATAATTTTAAATTTTTAGGAGGTACTGGTATGTAAATTCAAAAACAGCTATGAAATTTTAACATAAAAATAACCATTTTTTGTGGGGCTGTGGGGGCAATTGCCCACACCTCCCTTCGTCCATGAGGGCATGCGTTATTTTGAGTTTACTAAAATTCTATGTTGTATATTTTGAACAGTTTGTATGTTATGGTCCGTAGCATGAGATCGTGCGTTAAAAGGTTGAAAATGATCAAACTACCCTTGAAGTTAAAGTGGAAAACATCGTAAGAGTAAAAAAAAAAAAAAAACTTATAAAATGATAAGAATGCCCCTCTAATTCAACCATCGAAACATGACTCCACTTAACACGGAAAGGGAATATTGTATTTTGACAATAACCAACAATCTCGAAAATAAGCTCCCTCTCATTTTAATTTCTGCAGCCCACCTGCAAATTGTAATAAATTGTAATAGTGATCCTGAAAAAAATGGGGAGACCCTCTATAAGTAGAAAAAAAGGTCGTAAAAAAAGGTGAAAGTCTAAAAAATTATTTTTTTAATCCTCAAACTATCTCACTCCTCTCTTTTGAGTGCATATTTTGTTGAGAGCAGGTTACGTGTGTACGGCATGCATTGAGCACAGCTTTCAAGAAAATGCTAAGTATACTTTTGGTCCACTTGTATTTGGTTGTGTATACTTTCGGTGGTACTTGACATACATTGGAGTGTGTGCACAATTGTGGGCAATTGCCCACACAACTGCCCACACCAATCTCTTAAAATTTTTTTATTTTTAAATAAAAAACTTAAATATTTATCCTTTATAAGTACTCCACCATACTAAATAAGTTCCTCCAACAGATTCTTTGACTCGTGGCTCGCCAAGTGTGAGGCTTGCATATCTTAGCTCCAAGATCTATGTAAGTATCATGCATGTACTCAAACCTTATAAACCGTTATCAAATACCAAGAAACCAACAGATCATGCGTATGCCTAGTAAGACTTGCATTATTTTTATATGTCTTATACACTTTTACATCTCCCATTCTTCAATTTCTCTTCTTTATGTGGCTCTTTGAGCTTAGAGCGAAGTTTAATGCAGGATTTAATTTGGAAAATTTTCATCAAGTGGCTACATTTTGCCATAATTTCAACTACGGCCATACTCATCTGATTTTTCTTTTACCGGCCTCACCGTGCGTGCACTTATATAATATCTTGGAAGAAGGAAAGCTTGTGCTTTCCAAGGTTGCCCTTTTAAGTTAAAAAGTAGATTGTCATTTTCCTCATCTTGACTTATCCATTAACTAGAGAAATAAGGACAACGGTAAAGCCAGGCCCTCATGTGACGGTTGTCGGTAAAAGTCAGGCTTAAATCAGAAATATCACAAACATGAGGCCTATGTTTGGGATAATAAAAGAGGTGCCTCAACGTGAATGAAATTTTTTTCTACACTTTTTCTTAGCGAAGAAGAAGAAAGATCAATGGAAGAAACGTTCTCGTTCCCACACGCGATGTACTGTGCCGGCACATCGCATCTTCATCCAAATACCATCTACACACAAAACACCTAACTCAGCAGAGAAGCACATGGAATTGTTCCTATATGTGAAAGAAGAAACTTAGATGAACTTGGATTTTTTTTTTCCCGCTAAGAGTCATGACCATCAAGTAAAACGATCACCAGTCAAACATGAAAACTCGTTCTTCATTTGAAATCCCAAATTTCCTTCGAGGTTGGCAAGATCCCACGATCCAGTTTCCTATATAAATACCTCTACAGCATGGAAGCATTTAACTACCATCCATAGAGTTGAAGCACTGTGTTAGATTTGAGCGTGTCAGCACCATCTCTTCCCCATCAAAATCTTCCTTTCTCCTCAAGTTCATATTTCAATTTCTCTGTGAAAATGAAATCTTTCACTCTGCTATTCACCATAATAGTTTTCATTGGTATCTGCCATCCAGCATTTGGAAGCAGCCACCTTGCCCGTGATGATGCTTCCGCAGGAGCTGCCATTGATATGGCATCTAATAGCACTAGTATTGATGCCATAACTAATCGTTTTCTTGCCGAAGCTCCGACCAAAGTTGCCAGTTGCAAGAAATATCCGTCCGTTTGCCGACTCCGCGGCAGCGCCGGTCCGGACTGCTGCAAGAACTCCTGCGTCAATACCTTCACCGATCAAAGCAACTGTGGGCGGTGCGGGAAGAAGTGTAAGCACGGAGAAACGTGCTGCGGAGGACAGTGCGTCAACCTCTCCTTCAACGCAAGCCACTGCGGTCGCTGCTTCAACAAGTGCAGCTCTGGAGATTCCTGCTCTTATGGTCTCTGCGCTTACGCTTGATGAATCGTGAAGTCTGATGCTAATTGGGATCTGAAAATTTAGCGTGTCCTTGCTTAGACTAGGAATATTTACTGTGACTTGACGTGTATGATAATTGGATAATTTGTTCATCTGTGGTCGATGATATGCTTATCAGTTTATGTATGTTGTATATTTGAAGATTCGTTAAATATATTCATCAAATTTTATTATGTCTTGAGTTGATTATTTCAAAGCAGCGTTTGGGGGTCGAAGACACTGTTTATACTTTATATAACACATGTTCCTGTTCCTGGGACACCTGGAAGACTGGAACAAGATGGTCCTGCTTTGCGTCTCTAGAGCAAGGTGAAAGATTAAGAAGGCATTTTGTTCCCTGTTTGCCGTGCAAACATCAGACACAACGCACCTATGAGAAGCCAAAAAGGCGTTCTGCTGCATGCACCAAACCCGGGCCCTTCCTGTTCCCGACACGCCAAAAAGCAGGACATCTTAATGTTCTTGGCATCCTGAGAACAGGAAAAAGTCGAAGGGCACGTTTCATCTTTGCATTTTTTGTGAGATCTTATTTGTGAGATCCTGGTGTATGCGCGCGCGTATACATCTTGAAGATATCATGCATGCAAGGCACCCATTGACTTTGAAGAAAATTTTCACTTTTATTTGAAATTTAACTTTTAAAATAATCCGTAACGATTAATATTTCAATATTATGCAACAAACACGAAAGTCTAATAAAAAGGGAAAAAATAGGCCGCGCTTTTATGAGAGGACTTTATGCTATTAGTTTTGTGATAATTTGTAACAGCTAATATCTCAATTATGTTGTTCAGAAAAAGCAAAATTAGATCAAATCTTACCATGCAACTAGAGGATTTCACTCCTGACTACTAATTTTGTTATCCAACCAAGGTCCCTATTTGGAAAAAGAGTGAAAGGTTAGAGACTTTCTAATATTCCGCTTTTCGGTGAAATTTGTTGTTAAAGATAGGATGGGGAGGGGTTCCAATTTCTCATATCTGTGCGAGACACTTTGGCCGGAGGTCCCCTGCCATGGCCATCAAATCAAAGACAAATATCCATAGCTTTTAAGTAGTGCAACGGGTCGAGTTGAATGACTTATAATAGGTCTGTCCCCTATTTGATTTTCAGCTAGACAGTATTATCCCGATCTATTTAGCCTTTAGTATCCCCCTCACCCCATCTCAATGATATGTCATCGTTCATTTTTTTTTTCTCTCTCTCTCTCTCTCTATATATATATACTCTCTCTCTCTCTATATATATATATATATATATATATATATATAGAGAGAGAGAGAGAGAGAGAAAATGGGGGAGAGAAAGAAAGAGAATGTAAATTCAACGAGCTTATGTATGTATAGATCCTTGAAGACAGTCCATGTAGTTCATAACAAAATCCTTGAAGACATAAATCCATCCCCAAACAAAGCAAATGAGCTACAATAAGATTTTATTCCAAACCATAGCCTTTTGCACAATGAATAAACTGCGTTAATGATACATGCACATATTATAATCTAGCTTGTTGAATCTTACATCAAGCATAATCGCATAGCCCATATGCGCAGGAGTCTCCATTGTTACACCTGTTAAAGCAGCGGCCACAGTGGTAAGAGTTGAAGGAAAGATCCACACACTCCCCTCCGCAGCACGTCTCTCCGTGCCTGCACTTCTTCCCGCATCTACCACAGTTCCTTTGATCTGTGAACACATTCACACAGGAGTGCCCGCAACAATCCGGCCCGGCGCTGCCACGGAATCGGCAAATGAAGGGATACCACCTGCAACTGGCTTTCTTCCCTTGAGAGTGAGCAAGAAAACGACTCACGTAATCGTTGCTAGGTGACAATTGATCGATTCGATCATCCTGATCATAAGAATCACTCTCAGTATTAAGATGGCCATGATCTCCCAGTGTTAGATGGCTGGCATCAAAGAACAGTAAAGTGATGAACAATAGAATACTGAAGTGTTTCAGTTTCATTGTGATGAGAACAGAAGCAATGAGGTTGGCTAGTAAGGAGATCGATGAATGTAAGCTTAAGAAGGTGAAGAAAAAGTATGTTTGAAGCAGACGAAATTGTACTGCTGAGGATGACAATGTCTTGGAGGTCTCTTCAGGGGTTTTAAGTAGGAAAAAGGATTGTGGACTCCTACCAAACAGTGATAAACTGCCAAAATTGCAAACCAGAAACAGAGTTTCCACGTTTGACTAGAAGCTCACACACAGCATGGATTGGAAGTTAACACGAACAGGGTTTAAATATTTATATGCTTATGTATGTATAGCTCTTCTCTCTTTAGTAATGACAAATGTGCCAACAAAGGAAATGGTCCTTTAGAATAAGCAACATTATACATTGAAGAAAAGGGGCTGACATTGCGTAGTCTGAATAAAATATACATTCTCCCAAGTTGAATTTCTTAGATGATGGCTATATATATATATATATATATATACCATTCTTTCAGATTTCTATTTAATCATGGCCATCTGATGCATTTCATTGACCAGACACGATCAACTCGATGGAAAACTGCTTGCTAATGTCTCATTAACATCTGATGAGTTGTAAAGCTGCGTAATTGAAGATGGAAAAGGGACCCAATTTGTCAAAAAGGTGGTGGGAATCTAATGCTGGTTTTGAAATTTGACCATGCAACTTGTCAACGAGAGCCATAAATAATTTGTCATTTGCTGATAAAATGTGACGCAAGTCTCTGTTAAGACAAGAAACAACAAATCATGAAACATATATGCAAAAAGTGTGAACACTTGACCATCTTGAATTTAAAGCTCCTAAATCATATATCTTAATAAGACCAAAATTCTTAGGCAAAAAACAAGCAATTATTTACCAAACAAAAATGAAATTGGTATTAAAGAATTACAGATTACATTATTATGTTTCAGTATGCCCAAGTTGTGCTCAATCTTCATTGAAGTTCTTGTAAAACAAAAAAACAATTAAATTAAATTAAAGAACAACATACCATCAGCCCACATTTTGTTTTGCCTGGAACAGCCAATTTCCCCCATTGTTTATTGAGTTCAAAAGAGAAGCGTTGAACTTAACCAATAGTCAGCGTAGTAGTACTGCGTGCATGTCAAAAAGCAGCCTCATGATATGATTGGACTTCCTGCGTTGTGGCCCATCGCCTAACAATTGGACTTCGTGTCCTCTTTACGTGATTTACGTCCCGGACAACTGTGTATCTTGTTTGGTCAATCCCAATGATCAACGTCTCAAACATCACGACTATCGATAACTGCCAAACCCGAATTTTCTAAATGACTTGGCCGCTACTTTTACCATGTTCTCATGCAAACCATGTCCATATGTAAGCACATATAATTTCAATTCTCTGAACGTCGATAAGGATGTGAACGCATCTAACAGATCCTTGTTATAAATCGATTTTAATTTCCTAATATGATCTCGTAAAAGAAATAAATTTGTATCTGTTTACAAATTAAATTTGCAACCGGTATGCAGGTAGGTGTGTGCCCCTCTCTCTCTCTCTCTCTCTCTCTCTATATATATATATATATATATATATATATATATATATATATATATATATATATATATATATATATATATATATATATATATATATATATATATATATATATATATATATAATGACTAGTAGAAACCAGACAATAGATTAAAGACAAAAACTAGACCATCTAAAAGATGACATTTAAAGTGTTTTTTTTTTTAATCTAACCTTACCAATATAATCTTAAGAATAAATTGATGCAAATATATATTGTCATTTTTGTGGGCAAAAATGAATGGTTTTCATAGCATCAATATTTTTTATAATAACAAAATCAACTTGATTCAAAGTATGTTTTATATCAAAATAGTTTCTAGAAATATGATAGGGCATTTATGTTTTATTTAAAATAATTCTTTAGCAAAAAACTTAAAGGTTCTGGTTTTTATCTCTTACTTAAGTATCTAGTTTTTACTACTCTCTCTCTCTCTCTCTCTATATATATATATATATATATATATATATATATATATAATATGTGCATGTGTGTGTATATATATATATATATAATCTAATTCTTTTTCTTCCTGGTAATATAAAAGTAATATTTTGACCGTTAGACTACATGCTATATATATACTGACCCTATCTCCGAGGACCCTTCATTGGATATTTTGACAGTTAGAACTATAGAATAGGAAAATAGGCCTGTGTTTTGAGGTTCTCTAGAAAGATGTGCCAAATGCAAGATATTTTAAGCATAAAGGAATTTAATTCTTTTCCAATCAAATTTGTATCAGTGATGCTAGAATACTGGATTTTCTTGTATCTTTCGGAAAAATTGTTCTAGAGCTAATTAAAATTAAAAAAAAAAAAATTCGTTAATCGCATAGTCCAAACATGCAGCGGATACTGAATGGCACAACACAAATCAACTCCACATCGGCGTATATTCAAAGACTCCTATTTGCCTTGTTGAGAAATACAGAAATGCGGTAAAATGTGTTCTTACGATGTAAATTTGCTATTAATACACAAATATTCTATTACTTGTACTTTTGCTCCTTGATTAAAGCAATGTTCTTATGAACAGCTAGGTTTATACACGAGCTCGAGCAAGGCATTTACTTAAAAGACCGTCAGATTTTGAAGTTGACACGTTTAAGCAAAGTTCAGACAAATAATAAATTCATCTTCAATAATTGATTATTTTGTAATATACGTATAAACGAACAAAAGCATAAATATAACTCAAAGATTGAAGACAATTCATGAAACTATTTAAAAATTTAGTGTTTTATGAATCTATCACAACTTTTAAGATAAATTTATTAAAAATTTATAAACTGTTACCAAACATTCTGCAAAATTACACAAGGTCACTCGTATTTAATGGAGTAACTCTCGAACTCCACTTATTTACAAACTCAAGTTTTATTTTAGTCTCAGCTCAACCGAACAAACTAAACACCCCGCATGAACGAAAAGCAGGTGGACGACTTGCTGTAATATTCTATACCGATTAAAGAACGAGTCCCGTATAGGCGAGGTGCTGTAATATTTTATATCGATTAAAGAACGAGTCCCGTATAGACGAGGTGCTGTAATATTTTATATCGATTAAAGAACGAGTTCCGTATAGTTTCTGTGTAGCATAATATGATCCTGGTTGACAACTGTCACGATCAAAGGTCAAAATGCTCGGTAGAAGCCAAACTGTTGCCAAAAAAATGGTCCCTTACAGTCCCGAACGAACTCTTAAGACTCTAAAACATTACTTAGTTATGAAAGGTAGGGATTGACAATGACATCACACGAAGTTCCGCTTCTTGTATTGAAACATGTCACCATCTGCTTTGCGCATCTCAACCAAAGGATAGAAATGATTGACCTTCACATATGCAAGTACCGGAATGTTATATGCACAGAGACCTTGTGAACCTTTGCATTGTGTATAAGTCCATATGTTAAAGTTTTGAGCATGATCCGCTACACGTTGTAAGGTCATTAATGTAAGTATGTGGTTCTGAGGCATTGCCCTTATTCCGCCTGGTTAAGAGGCATTTTTGTATTATGTATTTCCAAGTTAGTGAAAACCCTTACATGGCTATGGACTTCTGAGAACATGGATTTCCAAACCACACAGAAATTCTTGTGTTTCTTGTTATTATTATTATTATTATTATGCAATCATGAACAAGAGAGAGAGCTTTCATTCCTAATAGCTACTAATAGCTACCTCTTTTGAATCCACTCATTTCTGTTGCCATGATGTCTAGAGGCAAAGTAATAAATTTTTTATGAGGCGGGCCGAATTAAAGTTTCTAAATTTTGACTAGGTCAAAATATCATTTTTCAAAATTTTTATATAAAACAAGTGATTTTTTTTAAATTTAAATGTAAGTTTTTTAACAGTTTTCTTTTTTTAAAATGGGGTTAAGGCCATGCTTGCTCTACCTTGCTCTACCTTGGCTGTGCTCCATGTGATGTGGAGATTGAGTTGCCGCACGTCCACTCAACAAAACAAATATGCACAAGAAAAAAAAATAAAAGAGCTAGTGGCATTTTATAAATTATTCATAAGGTTATGCACATTTTAGTCTTTCAATATTTTATTAATTGAAAAGTTAAATGAAGAGAGGTATTTGAGCCTAGCAACTTGAAGAACTTCACAATCATACATAGTGAACTTAAAAGTAAACGGAGCATTATCTCTTTCATAGCTAGCTAGCGTCCATTAACTTTCATTAAAAACCATCATCGCCACAGCAAACTACGTGTGGAAGAAGAAAATTTGAACTCAACCTTTTTTATCCACATCCCGTCACCACCATGAACAAACCAAAAATACTACCAGTCAAACAACTACAACTCCGTTCTTCATTTTGAATTTCAACATTTTCTAATAGTTGGGCAGAAACCCATCATCCCTCTTTCCTATATAAACCCCTCAAGTGCACCAAAGGTTTTACCATCCATCAGGCTTACGATTTCCGCTTCTTCGTTAATAATTCCCTCTTAATCTCAGAAAGTTTGTACTTCTACGTACCAAAACTCTTCTGCAGCTAATCTTCCCTAACTTCTCAGGGAAAATGAAATATTTCCTTCTATTCTTCATCGTGATAGTGTTCGTCGATGTCTTCCATTCAGCATTTGGAAGCAGCAATCTTGGCAGCGATGATGCTTCTGCAAGAGCTGCAACTTATCCGGCCTTTTCTCGCAGCAGTGGTTCTGATGCCATAACCGATCGTTTTCTTGCCGAAGCTCGAAGCAAAGGTGCCGGTTGCAAGAAATATCCGTTCGTTTGCCGACTTCGGGGCAGCGCCGGGCCGGACTGCTGCGGGAACTCCTGCGTCAACACCTTCACCGATCGAAGGAACTGTGGTCGGTGCGGGAAGAAGTGCAGACACGGGGAGACGTGCTGCGGAGGGCAGTGCGTCAACCTCTCCTTCAACACCAGCCACTGCGGCCGCTGCTTTAACAAGTGCAGCGCCGGAGATTCCTGCTCCTATGGTCTCTGCGCTTACGCTTGACGACTAGCTAGATTCTTGGTCGCCATGCATAAAGATTGGTTTAATTTAATTTATTCATGTAATGCTCCTCATTTGTGCAACAGTCTGATGATTCTTTGATGCATTGTTGGTAAATTCGATTCGATTTTGTGTCGTTTGTTGTGCAGTCAGAACTTTGTAGCGTGAAGCCGTTAAGTAAAAAATCAGTTGATGCATTCATCTTACTTACCTCCTCCTCTTTGAACCCGGTTATAAGTGTCACTATTTTTTATGCATTAATGACTGAAATACATTTAATTTATACTGAAAAGAAATTTTTTTGTAAATACAAATATAGAAATAAAAAATAAAAAAACTATAAAAGATATTTTTAATGAACTACCAAAGGGCATGTTGGTGATTTTTTTATTAATTTTAACAATTTTTTATGGTTTCATTTTCATTTAAGGAAAAACAAATATGAATTAGGTAGCATGAGCTTAAACAAGTCGAGTTTGAGCACACACTCAATTTACTGAGTGGAGCTTGAGCACACCTCATAAAGATCTATTCAAGATCGAGTCGAACAATAGATGACTCAAGCCGAGATCAAGCTGGGACCAACTTTTGATATCTTACCGCCTGCGCTAATTATGGACAAAATCTGGACGAAACAGATGAGATTTGGAACACTAATGCACGGAGATCGGTTGATCGCTGGAGAATGTCTTGGAAAATAAATATAGACAAATAGAATTGAAAATGAAATCAGGACCTATTTATGAAACTAATTTAATCGAAAGATCAATATGACCAGAATTTCTTAATGGATAAAGAAAAAATACAAAAGCCCCTCGGTAAATGATAATTTTACACAATTGATGCTTATCAAATTTCAGGATCTACATTTTGCTGCTCACTTTTACCCCCATTAGCAGGACAGATGGATGTTCTTGTTACGCATGCCGTTAACATTGCTTGACATGAGAGTGTATATATTCAATTAGATGGTATGTATATAGGGATGTCAATATATTTGATTTGAATTGGATATCTCACTGATTTGATTAAGAAAAAAATCGGATATGAAAAAAAAAAAAAATATCTGATTAAGAAATCGGATTGGATCTAGATTTAATAAAATGACATCCGGTCGGATTAGTATATACATAATTATCTGATCAGATTCGGATACGGATTCAGATCAAATTCATTTTTAGACAAATCTTATATCTAATGCTATTAAATTTTGAAAATTGGCAAAATCCTATTCAAAATTTGGATTCAAATTCCAATATAGATATAAAAATCAGATTCGGATCGTAAAATCAGATTTTGAAATCGGACATGACTTTTCTTTATTCGAATTTGAATCCAAATTTGAATCCAAATATGTGAACATCCAAAATAACATATATGACTAAAGATATATCTGATCCGCTGACATCCCTATATATATCATATCGACTACCTGCTGTCGATACCACACACACATACTGAGGCTGTAAGAGTTTATATGTTTTTTCGTTTCTTTGGTTAATAAATTAAAAATAATTTTTAAATTCAAAACATAAAAAATAAAGCAATATAGCCTGATACATATCGATTGATATGGTGTATCGGCGAGCAAACTGATATGATGCCATGTTATTGATTCTTAGGGCCATTGCAGAATTTCAGATTTGAATTGGATATACTGTTCTCCATATCTATTCTTTTCAGAAATTCTATTCAAATACAGATTTGACTGAAAAAGAAGGAAAAATCTGTACCAAACCCAAATCCGAACCAAATTAGATTTATACACATTTGGACCGAATTTGATCTTGAAACCGAATCTAAACTACGTTCAATATGTTAAAATACAATTTATGAGGTCTTAGATACGTAGACATTTATTTAAAACTAGAGCGAATCCGAACCCGATGGATTATTTACATAAGCCTGAATTCAACACGATGTCTTATTTGGAAATCAAAATTTTTTCATATTTAATTTTTTGAGGTAGTCGGTTGTATATGTAAATCGGATTTATTGACATCATTAGGACATTGCACATTATTTAATCATTTTAAGGAAGTTCGCTTCATATTTCAGAAATTACATTTAGTAAGGATGTCAATAAATCTAATATAGATCTAATAATTTTCAGGCCTTAGCATTTCCATTGACGGCCATCTTTGAAGTAGTTCTAACTTCTAACCATAGCCATAAACAATGTTCTCAGGTTTTTACCGGCGAGATTTTTCATGTGTATTTTTTGGAAAAATCTTGAAAAAATCTCGAAGTTTTTTAAAGAAACTAAAAAATCAAACTGCCAAGTTAAAATACAAGAAATGAAAAACTAATAAGTATTGTGTTGCATTTAGGAGGTGACATTAAATACCTAAAAACAAAAGGAAATACAACAATGAAACAAAGTTTTTAATGTTTTTAACGTGAAAAAATCATGTTAAATTCCCGATAAATTGATTTTTAATTTTTTTTTCAAAATATTATGATACATTTTCTTCTTCTTTTTATTTTTACTTTTTTGTTAATATGTTGATATTTTTAAAAATATTGTGATATTTGTGGTCATGGTTCTAACACAGGCAGTGATGAATTGTATATGACGGCTTTTAATACACAGCCGAACTTTCCGCCAAAAATTTGTCCGTCTGATCACCAAATTTTCATCACCTGTTTACGTGGTTTATGTTCCGGACAATTTGGTTCCATGTTTGGTCAACCAAAAAAAATTACTAAAATCCCTGCAAACAAAAGGGTTTGGAGCAGCACCTGCTTTATCCTCTGCGCCTCTGAGGGCATTAAAATCTCTGAAAACTAAGCAGGGATCATGGTAGTTCCTAACCAGATGACCAAGCTGCGAGAACTCTGTTTCTCTTAGCCGACGATCCGGAGAGATAGGTATACGCCTTCTAAAAGGAAGCTTGCATTCGAGAATCTGTCAACACCCTTTATGAAGATCCAACCAGCATCAGAGGCCACCAAACATGCTTTAATCTGAGAATGATCCCAAGCAACGACGATTCTTGCCTTGTTCCTGCAATGAGCTGCATTTGTCTCCCACGCCAAATGCCCCATTTAAATCGAATTCTACATAATTCTTAAGAAGATGATCAACCTCCTGCTTTGTAGCTCCCCACACTAGACCACAAATATTCCAAGCTACAAACTTCATTCTGATAATCTATTCTGATAAGCTTCATGAGCATTACAGCTACATACTTTGGAGAACTAAAGAGCTCAGGAGTAAATTTGGACAGCCATATAGACATGGACATCCCAGACTGGATCTGCCCATACTCCTCTGCAGGAACTGCATCTATAAAATGTTATCCATACCATGAAAACAACCAGAATTTGGTGGGGGAATCATTTCTAATATTCCATAAACCTTTCTTGTTTATGCTCATCCAAGCTTTCATTATTCCTCAACAAAGTGGAGAATGGTTGTTATTTATTTTTGAAAATTCCAAACACTGTGATTAGATAAATACATTCTCCTACAAAGCCCAGGCCACAAATCAATCTCAAACAGAGCTGCACATGCCAGAAATGAGTCATTGAATTCCACAATTTTACATAGTACAAGACCGCCTTACATTTGAAGCAAAGACAATACCTCTGATACAATAGGAGAGATCTTTGACAAATATTTGAATCTCCCCCAAAAGAAAACCAACCATAATCTCTTCAAGAATCTTAGAAACTGTGGAAATTCTTCATGAAGAACGTAACACCAAGAGGCACAAAGCAGAAATGGCGAGTTGAATAGTTGCCCTTTTCATTACACAGTGATATATATACAAGAATGGTACAATGCAAGGGAAAATGCCTAATGAGAGAGTGCTAAACAAGGAAGGAGAATAAAAAGAAACGTTGGAGTCTTGAACGTTGAAAAAATGAGTTGCTTGGAGTGTACGACTCCCTAACGTTCAAGACAACCTAGCTAAATTTACAACTAATTTTAACACTTCCCCTCAAACTGGTGTGTAAAGATTTGTGACACCCAGTCTGTATAAAAAATGATTAAAACCTTCTTTTCCAATCGCCTTAATAAATAAATCGGCTATTTGATCATTGCTTCGAATATAGCATGTTTGCATTATCCCTTGAAGCAATTTCTCTCGTACAACATGACAGTCAAGTTCGACGTGTTTTGTTCGTTCATGAAACACTGGATTCACAGCAATGTGTAATGCAGCTTGATTGTCGCAATATACTGTTACTAGGGATTTCTGACTAAAACCCATGTCATGTAATAGATATCTTAGCCATGTAATCTCACATACTACATGAGCCATGGATTTGTTCTACAGATGATCTGGATACCGTGTTTTGTTTCTTTGTATTCCAAGATATAGGCACTGATCCAAGAAAAACACAATAACCAGTGATAGAACGTCGTGTTTGTTGACATGCGGCCCAATCTGAATCGCAGAAAGCACTTAATTGCATATTATTTTCTTTGCTCATAATAATGCCTTGACCAGGATGTTTTTTGAGGTAGCGAATGACGTGGAATGCTGCTTGTAGATATGGTAGTCTGGGTTGTTGCATGAACCGACTTAACAGATGCACCGCACATTGTATGTCTGGCCAAGTAATGCTCAAATATATTAACCTCCCCATAATTCGCCGGTATTGCGTTGGATCCGTGATCAAGTCACCATGCTCGATCTCCAAATTATGCTTTTGTTCCATAGGAGTATCAGTCGGTTTTGCTCCAAAAAGACATGCCTCATGAATAATGTCAGTTGCATATTTTTGTTGGGAAATGTATATTCCTTTGGCTGAGCGGACAATTTCAATTCCTAGAAAATATTTGGGTTTTCCCAAATCTTTCATGTGAAACTTTTTGCATAAGAAAGTTTTCAAGTTGTCAACTGCTTTTTCTGTATTACCCGCAATTAATAAATCATCAACATGTATTAGGATAGCGATAAAAACTTTGCCGCTTCTAAAAATGAATAGTATATGATCAGCTTTGGATTGTGTGAACCTGTATTATTCAAGAGAAGTTGAAAGCTTGTAAAACCAATTTCTTGGGGATTGTTTCAACCCATAAAGCGATTTGTGTAATTTACATACCTGGTACTCCCCTGTTTTGTGTTTCCTTCTGGCATTTGCATGTATACTTCTTCAAGTAAGTATCCATGCAAGAATGCATTATTAACATCCATTTGGCACATGATTCAATCTTGATTAGTTGCAATAGTGAGAAAGGTACATACCATTACCATCTTTGCAACTGGTGCAAAAGTTTCGTTGTAGTCCAGCCCCTCTTTTTGAGAGTATCATTTAGCCACCAAACGAGCTTTATATCGTTCAATAGATCCATCCGATCTCAACTTGATTTTGTAGGCTCATTTATTCCCAATTGGTTTCACTCCTTTTGGAAGCATCGTAATGGTCCAAGTCTTATTCTCTTGAAGTGCACGAATTTCAAAATCCATTGCATTTTGCCATTCCTTGTACTAGGCAACTTCATAATTTTGAGGCTCAAATTTAGACATAAGAAAGGTGAGAAACGCGAAATGTTTGTTACAAAAATATTGAAATGAGATAAACTTGTTCAAGTCATACATTGTTCCTTGTTTGCGATCTAACATAAGAGGACTATTGGTTGAAGGTGAGGCGAGAAGGGTACAAAAGTAGTCTTCCAACCATGTTGTGGGCTTTCTGACCCTTGCGGATCTCCTAATAGGTCCAGAAGTCTGATTCGGATCAAGGGAATAGTTTGACTCGTTGGAATCTAGGGATACAATAGAGTCTTCTTGTTGTCTATTGGATCCGGGAGTCGGATTTGGGTCTAGATCATAAGACGGATTGGAATTGATGGGTTCAAAAGATTCAAAGGGTTTTCTTTCTCTAAGTGAGTTGTGTCTATATCTAGTGGTGTGCTGGGGAACATTTTATTGGTTTTCTCTTGGTAATCAACTTCATCTTGGTTGTAAGGTAGGGGTAAAACAACATCATTTTTGTCATTATTTTTGTTTTAAAAAGGGAAAATATATTCATAAAACATGACATGTCGACTAGAAAATACCTTGTGAGTTTCTATGTCATACAACTTGTATGCTTTTTCTCCCTCGGAATATCTAATAAATAAGCATTTGGACGCTCGAGGCTCAAATTTATCTTTTTGTGGTAGTATTAGTGGCGTAGCATAGAGACCCAAAAATTTTCAAGTGTTTAATATTTGGTTTTTTCTTAAACAATCTTTCAAAAGGGGTTTTTCCGTCAACTTTTGAAAAGGAAATACGATTTATCAAATATGCAGCCGTTAAGATGCATCCCCCAAAAAATGTATTGGAATGTTTGATTCAAATCGAAGAGCCCTAGAAACCTCGAGGAGGTGTCTATGTTTGCACTCTGCTACATCGTTTTATTGTGGTGTAGCAACGCAACTCTGTTGCTGGGTAGTCCCTTGATTTTGTAAAAATTCTTTCATTTCGAGTGAGAAAAACTCAGTCCCATTATCGGATCGCAAAGATTAATTTGGCAGTTAAATTTGGTTTTAAGGCAGAAAAAATTTTGATAACGTGGAGTGCTTCAAACTTATGTCTTATTAAGAAAATCCATGTGGCAGGTGAAAAATCATCTACAATACTAAGAAAATTGTAGGCACCAGAAATAGTGGATTGGGTGTAAGGGCCCCAAATATCACAAAGGATCAAATCAAAAGGATGAGTTGTAGAAATATCATTCAAATAAAACTTAAGTCGTGTTTGTTTTGCACGATGACACACATCACACATATGATCATTATTCAAAACAAGACTTAAATCTAAATTTTTGTTCACTAATTTCATACGAGAAGATGAAATATGACCTAATCTCTTATGCCAAAGTTCATGCGATGAAAGGGAAAAATAAGTGTGAGCACATGTTGGTCCTTGTTGAAGAACATATAGACCGCCTTTCACCTCAACCCGACCAATCGTCATCTTTGATGCCAGGTCTTGGATAACATAATGATCAGAAAAAAATTTTATAGAGCACTTTAAGTTTCTAGTAAGTTCACTAACAGAGAACAAATTTACTTTAAATGATGGTATGCATAACACATTGTCCTTTTTAAAAGACGACATAGATATCTGACCTATTTGATGTACTAAAAGAGTTCTCCCATTTGGTAATGTCACAGGTAGATTACACGGTTTTAATTAATGAAGTGCATGCGGATTACAACATGTATGTCGATTGGCTCCCAAATCGATGATCCAAGTAAGAGAATATAAATTAGTTGAACCATTGTTACCTGTGTGAGCTATATTACCTGCAAAATTGTTGGTGGACGGCTGATCTTTCATCAAAGATAGAAGTCTGTGATATTGTTCAAGGTTGAAGGCTGGTGCAATGCTCCTAGTATCATGTCCTCCACTATCTTGACCATAGACGTCCTTAGAGAAGCTGGATTTTAGATCTGGTTTGGTTTGTTTTTTACTGACGTTGGCTGCAATATTCTGTTTAAAGCTGGGATCATAAAGACGATGGCCTGGTGGGTATCTAATCAGCTTGAAGCATTTCCCTTTGATGTGTCCCCAAGCCTTGGCAAAAACTACAGATTGGTCTGGTTTGTCATCCTCCTTTGTTTCGTTGGAAACCAGCACCATTCTCTCGGTATAACCTCTTTTCTTGGTTGGTTTTCATGACAGCTAGGCCAGTAATTGTTTCGTTTGTAGAACTTGAAACACGTGCTTTCCCGTTATTTTTCCTCCTATAGTACTATGGCATAGACTTTGTTTATATTTGGGAGAGGATCAATTAATAGAATCTACCCTCTAATTGAATTGTACGAGTCATTTAGACCCATAAGAAATTGCATAACACATTCTCGTTGAATTTGATTTGAATATGCCTTCATGGCACCACAAGAACAAATGGGGGTGAGAGAGTAAGAACCAAGTTCATCCCAAAGAGGTTTTAGTTTAGTATAATATGATGCAACAGACATAGTATCTTGCTATAGACGGCATATGGAACTCTGGATTTGGAAAAACCAGGGAGCAAGACTTTGTGTGAAACGCTCTTTTAAATCTTGTAAGACTTCTCTAGCATTAGTTGAGTATATGATGCTTGCTAAAATATCCTTAGTGACAGAATTTAGGATCCAAGACAATACAAGATTATTACATCTAACCCACATACGGTGGTTCGGATCATTCTTGTTTGGTTCTATAACAGAACCATCTATGAAACCGACCTTATTTTTTGCTGAGAGGGCCATCACCATGGCTCTACTCCGAGTTCCATAATTCTCCCCATTAAAACTTTGAGATACCAAAGCATTTCTAGGATTATCAGAATGATGAATATAAAAGGGATCGGAAAGCACCTGGATATCAGAGCCATTGCTGTTGAGATCTACATCATCACCAGACGGACCGCCATGGTTGATCTTGATAGGTGCCCATTCTGCCATTGAACTCAATGTTCTGATACCATGTGGAAATTCTCATGATGAACGTAACGCCAAGAGGCACCAAGCCGAAATGGCGAGTTGAATAGTTGCACTTTTCATTACACGGTGATATATATAGAAGAATGGTACAACGTCCCATTGCAATGGTACAAGGAAAAATGCCTAATGAGAGAGTGCTAAACAAGGAAGGAGAATAAAAAGAAACGTTGGAGTCTTGAACTTTGGAAAAATGAGTTGTTTGGAGTATACGACTCTCTAACGTTCAAGACAACCTAGCTAAATTTACAACTAATTTTAACAGAAACAAAGGGAGGACATATTAAAATCATAAGGAAAATAATAGGATGGATAAAAGGAATTGACTCAACCAAACATACCTTCCTTGCACACTAAGGAAGTCTACCTTTTTATAAATTGAGCTTATTCAGAAATTTAAGTAGCAATACATTCCAATAGGAAACTCCAAGATACTTGGGGGACAAAGGTAAACTGAGATACTTTGTTGGAAAATTAACTCATTCTGAGATTTACTTACATTAATTTGCATAGTTGAGCATGATGCAAATTCAATTAATACAACTTCTGCATCTCATTGATCTCCCCTCAGAGTGCAGAACAACAAGGTAACATCAACTTATATATATATATATATATATATATATATATATATATATATAGTCGCTCCAAGTCCGTCTATATTATTAGACCATCTTAGCATTTTTGTATTCCACATAATAAAGTCTTTATGGAGCCTCCTATTCGAAACATCCATTACTAAAAAACAATGGAGCATAGTGCAATCGGACGGCAAGATGGTTTCAAAGAAACTAAAGATTAGATCGTTATATTTGATCAATAAGTCCTGTTTATGCTCGATGTTGGTTGAAGTTGGTATGTGGCAATCGGGCGGCAAGATGGTTTTAAATAAATTTAAGATTGGGTCATTATGTTTCAATATGTCCAATTTATGCTCGACGTTGGTCGAAGCTTTTGTCCCCATAACAAAAGGCTAAAAGTAGACGAGATCCCACATTTTCTTTTGACAAGAACTGCTCTTTTGTTTATTGAGTTCCAATGCGTTGAACTTAAACCATGTAGTAGTACGGCATCCATGTCAAAAAGCAACTTCATGATTTTGTGGCCTACCGCGCGCCTAATAATTGAACTTCACCTCCTCTTTACGTGATTTACGTCCACGAAAATTTCATATCCTGTTTGGTCAACCAAATAAATATCTAGAAAAAACACGACCCTTGACTGCCAACCCCGAATTTTCCGTCATACTTCTCCGTGTACCCTTTTTCATGTTTGTATGTAAACCAGGATAATATGTACCATGTACACATATTTATAGCTTCGATTCTCTCAAAACCTGTATGGATGTGAATGCATCTGATAGATCCTGATTACACAACAAACTTTGAATTTGTCTAGTACGATCTTCTAAAGAAATTCGTGTCTGACTACTGATTCAATTTGAAATGTTACCTATAAAATGTTAGATGTTATACTGTCCAAAATAATTTGAATTCCATTATATATAGAATCAGATTAAGCAAATTTGGAAAAAGTTATCGTGGATTCAAACACAAATCGAGACTGTTAATTAATTATATCCCTAATCATATCTATATATAGAAGAAATTAAATAAAAGAACCTTCTCCAAGGGATGTCGGAATCATGTTAATTTCTTTCAATTTAAATCATGTTAAGTTCTTCCAATTTCTATTGTTTTAAAGTAGAACATGGAGCCTCGATTCTTGGTTTGAAATTAATTGGCAGTTTTAGCTGGGTAGGAGGAATCCACATTCAATTTACCCAATATAAACCCTTCAAGATCAGAACGAAGAGTTTGTCGTTGGTAAAAATTATCACCGATGTTAGCTTACTAGTAACTACAACTATTAGTGATGTTAGGCGAACCTTGGTGATTGTTTTCATTGACATTTTATTGTTGGCCATTTAGTATATATATATATATATATATATATGGCACAAATGGATTATATTAATTAAAGAAGAAGTACCGTACAACTTATGTATAGCGCCCGGAAAATTTCTGCGTGGCCCGCTAGTTCACAATTGTCTTGGTCAAAGGTCAAACTCTTAGTGGCAGCCAAACTTTTTACCGAAAATGAGTTCACTTGGCGCCCCAACTTAGCCGTACTCGTGTTTGATACTAAAATATTAGTCCAACCCTAGGGAAAAGGTCCCGACGCGGACTGTTATAGAACCATGTCACCGCCTGGATTCTTTTTTCCAAACAAACAGTCGAAACACTGCATCTTTTACATGTGCATGGGATTGGAAGGTCGAAAAAGGTCTAAAAGTTGCGTGGTGCCCAAAATTCACATCCTCACGTGGGCAACTTTTTTTTTCTATGGAGATGTTCATACGCACATAATCATTCAAATCGGATATATCTTCAATCATATTCGTTTTTTCAAATATTCAAATTTTCAGATTCAAACTTGGATTTCAATTCGAATAAAGAAAAGTTATATCTGAATCCGAATTTAAAATCCAATTTTACAATCCAAATCTGAATCTGAATCCGAATCTAAATTATGAACCGGATTTTGCCAATTTTCAAAATTTAATAGCATTAGATACTGGATATTTGTCTAAAAATGAATCTGATCCGAATCCAAATCCGATCAGACGCCATTTATGAAATTCGAATTCGATCCGACTTCGTAATCGGATATTAAATTTTTTTTCTTATCTGAATTTTTCGGATCAGTTCGATCGGATATCTGATTCAAATCAGACATATTGACATCCCTACATTTATATGTATACGTCTCAAAAGCGTCATTGAGAAGTTGGTTATATGCACCATTTTTGTCTTCAAATTTTCATGTTGTACGTTGCATAATAACTGAAATGCCCCTAACCTATCAAATTTCAAATCCATAGTAATATGAGATTATTAGAATCTCATCACCTTCATCCTATCTTAAATCCACAATTTTTTTAGATGTAATATAGAATTAAGATCCTGTTACTGAGATCCTCAGTTTGTTGCACCGAGTGCTACCAACTTTAAAGAGATATGCACTAATTTCAAGCAAGGATTAAACATAACTTTTATTATCGACCTATATCGTTATTTATTTCATACATTTGGAAGCCATTTTATTTTCGAAAGAGTGGAAGAAACCGGCCATTTTCTTAGGAACGTCAAGAACTTCTTCGCAAGCATAATGAATTTACAAGTAAAAGAGCATTATATCTTGACTCTTGCTTAGCAAGCATCCATTGACTGCCATGCAGAAACATCGTCACCACACCAAACACGCAGCTGTCTACCACGTCTGAAAGAAGAAAAATTATCCACATCAAATTCACCTACATGAACAAACTGTTCTAGTCAAACGACTAGAACTCCGTTCTCCATTTTGAATTTCAACATTTTCTAAGAGTTGGGTAGAAACCCATAATCCCGATTTCCTCTATAAAACCCTTCAGAACGCAGATGGTAATATCTCATCCTTTCGGCATACAATCCAGCTTCTTCATTTCCCAGTTTCCATCTTAATTCTTAGAAATTAAGTTCTACCAAAAAATCTTCCCCAGCTAATCTTCCAACCTCCTTAGCTTCTTAGTGGAAATGAAATCTTTCACTTCATTGTTCATCATAATATTGTTCATTGACATCTGCCATTCAGCAGTTGTTAACGGTGATGGTGCTTCCGCAGGAGCTGCAACTGATCACACATCGTCTCTTAGCAGCACTGATACGATATCTCGTTTTCTTTCTGGTTCTCCGTCGACCAAAGCTGCCAGTTGCAGGCGATATCCGTTCATTTGCCGGCTTCGCGGCAGCGCCGGGCCGGACTGCTGCAGGAACTCCTGCGTCAACACCTTCACGGATCGAAGGAACTGTGGTCGGTGCGGGAAGAAGTGCAAACACGGAGAGGCGTGCTGCGGAGGGCAGTGCGTCAACTTCTCCTTCAACACAAGCCACTGTGGCCGCTGCTTCAACCGGTGCAGCAATGGAGATTCCTGCTCCTTTGGTCTCTGCGGTTACGCTTAAATATTGGCGATTAGATTCGTTTGCCCATGCACAAAGATTTTCAGAGTTCATTTCATGGTTTTCATTAAGAAGTGCCGATCGATCGATTTGTGCCTGTATCTCTATGATTCTTTCAATGTAATTTAATTTAATATTTTGATCCATTCTTGTGATTGTCGTCACTATGATTCTTCCAATATACGTTTTCATTTATAGTCCACTCAAAAGTTGTAGCGTGAATTAATAAATCACTGATGTATAGTTAAATGCAACTTCGTTCGTGTTCATTTTCTCTCTTTCAAGGGGCATAGCGTAGCTGATCGAGCTAGGGGCCTATGTTAAGGTAGGTCTCTAGTTTGATTTTCATGTGCTATGTTCCTGTGTCTTAAGGCGGTAGGGCGCGGCACCCAAGCTGAAGGATGCACCGTTGCTATCGCTGACATCGACGCAGCTCAAAACCCCGAAAGCAGAGGGAATGGGGGGCCTTCGAGCATTCCCCTTGCTCACCCGAGACCTCGTTCGTGTTCATCTCTCTCTCTCTATCTTTAAATGAAATTTTGAAAAAACCTCAAGGTTTTTAGAAATTATGAAAATTAAGGCAACGTTTGTTGTAACTGTATATACATTGTCATGTGTCTGAAATGAATATATAATTCTTTAGATTCGTTGTGAATAGGAGCATTGTCTATTTTTTTTTTTTAATTGCAAGTACTTCAAATTAAATTGTCATTGAGCTTTCCACCGCCAAGTGATCTTTCTGCAGTTTAAGGGGCTGATCTTTTACCTCTTTGAATGTCAAAAATATTATAATTTGTGGTACATGTTTTCTACTTAATAAAGCATGAGAAACACATTTATCAACTTAAACTGACATTGTTGCATCGGCATTTGCTAGACTTAAGATAGGCATATTATGTATAACGAAGAAATGGGTATGAGGACACAGCTGCCTTTTTTTATATTTTTTATTTTTAAGCTGGGCATCGGGCCGGATACCTAGGTCTTTTCGGTATCTACCTCGCAACAGACTGAGCCAGGCTGGGACCGGCTTTTGGGTATCTAGCATGAAAGGGGTTCGCCCAGGCTTTTGAAAATAACTTGCTTGGAATGGTTTAGGACTACCCCGTTCCGGCTGGCCAAGCCTGACTTCGTAACAGACGGGGCCGGGCTGAGCCGAGCCCTACTTTTCTTGGTTGTTGCTGAGGAACATTTGAGCTGAATTGACAAAAAAAAAAAAAAAAAAAACTTGATTGGGTCAATTTAAGAGGTGGAGGATTGCAGCAAAAGTAAATAAATAAATAAAAGCAAGCTTAGATCAGCACCTGCTTAAGAAAATAATTTAATCGAAATATCAAGATAACGTGAACTTCCTACTAGAAAAGGAAAATCACAAAAAACACTCTCAACAACTGATTATTTTACGGAAGCGCACTATTCCCACATGTACGCTTTCTTACCAGTGCTGTGAATAAATGTCATCTATTTTTATTTTTTTCATTTTTAGACCAATTTAAAATAATACGCTGTCAATTTGCATGGCCAGACTTATACATACATAGGGATCACATATTGGCCACGCTGCATCGGTACTTGGGAAATTATTCCAACCCCTACCTAGTTTGCAATACTTGGGAAATTATTGGCTACATTTTTCCTTTTCAAACAAAAGCAAAAGTTCCTTTGTGGTTGATTGCCATCCTTGAAATGGTTGCAGCTGAACAGGCGGTGAGATGTAATTTCTTCGAAGAACAGCAGCTATGTTTGTAAACCAGCAAAAATTTGAGCGTGTATTTGCAATTTTTTTGAAGGAAACTTTTGCTATGAGTTTTTCAATGATCTGCTGAAGCTTTGTATATGTATTGCCATCACCACAAGATGGGCGCCTTACTTTCCTAATTAGTTGACAATTGCATGCAGGTGGTCCATGTCAAAATCGCCGCGGATAAATGCCACTTTTTGCCAAAAACGGGTTCCCCCTCACTATCATAGAACACCTTCTGACTTCCAACGCGGCTGCTTCTACCTAAAATATTATTAATAAAATATAAGAGAGAGGACTCTGAGTATCCTTTCAACGGGGTGTTTGATCACGTCAGCTCTCAATTTCAAGGTGACTTGAGATCACTACGGAGGTGTTTGCCTATTTCAGATTTGAAATCACGGATCTGATTAGATTTAACATAACATGCTTTATTGATACGGTAAAATATTCATAATAAAATTTACCGTTCATCAAATTAAGATTTTTATTGCACTTCTTTTTATTAAAAAAAAAGTAGGATTTAAGTTTGGAGGGCGGAGGATTTGATCATAAGTCCATGGTTATCAAATTTAAGACTATCAAACACCTCTAAACATCTTATATCCAAGAACTTACGTCAGAGCCCCTCCCATCAAGTCTGAATATAATGTCTTAGCCATATAATGAGGATTTCAAATTCCCTTAAGCTCTTCTAGAAAGAGTCACCAGATCTAAATTGCTGATGTTCAAACATGCCAAGATAGTTCCGAACTCCACCTCCTAAAGCAGATGACGCATAGTCTAGTTGGCACCCTTTTTTTTGAGTTAACGTTCCCCTTTCTTAAATCAGTAGCTGCTAACTTTGCAATAAAGTATGAAGAATTCTCTTTCTCTCATACATAATCGCTGGAACATCAATTCTATGCCATTAGATGGCCCAGATTTGGTCTGTCTCTCCATCAGTCTCTGTCCCTTCTTGTTCCTCCCTCTCCGATGGTTGCCCCATGCCATTGCCGTCACCCCCACCCGCAAGCACCAGTGATGCGGAGGGGGAGCTACCGGGGTTCTCAAGGATGGAAGCGAGAGTTCTCTAGGTTGTGACATGATGGGAGGGGAGTTGCCGGGGCTCCCGTCCCTTCCACCGACAATCGAGGATGGTAGGGGCGGAGCCAAGATTTTTTTTAGGAGCGGGCCAAACTCTACGTGGATCGGGCCAATTGGAGCGACGGATAGGGGACAGGGCCCTTGAAGGCCCTACCCCTACTGTTGTGCCCCTACGGCTGGCTGTCGATATAGTGACAGAGGAGCAGCACATTAAAAAAAAATAAAAAAATCAAAGGGATGCTTTTGGTTTGAGTATGATTTTGAATGTTAGAGATTATATATATATATATACTTATTTATTTATATTTATTATTTATTTATAATGAGCGAATGGTGACTCTGGTTATCACGGAGCTCATTGTTGGTGATCGTCTAAAATAAAAATAAAGAGAAAAAAGTTTAAATTAATATTGATTAACATAATGGTTTTCTTTATTTTACTCTCAACCATTTATCACTATCACCCTCATAAGCGACTCTAGTCACTCTCAATACCAATTCAATTTTTTTATATATAAAATAAATTGGTATTGCGAAAATCAAATTTAACATGTCGAAAAGGTCATATGTTTGGAGCTTGAAACGACCAATTTGCATTTTTCTTAAGAAAAAACAGCCAAAAAATTAGGAGCTGGGAAAATTATTTGTTATGTAAATTACCTAAATGCCCTTCACACAAGATTGTTTGAGACGTCTAACTTAACACCGAACACCGACCATACTTTTCTTAAGGAAGAGTACAAACCTAGCGTTTAAAATCAATTTACTTTGTTATTCAAAAACCGTTGCCCACAAATGCCAAACTTGCAGTTGTGCGCTGCGCCGCGTGTGAAAGAAGAAAAGCGGAACCCAAACTACTTTATCCATTTCAAACAATATATACTTCCAGTCAAACGACTACAACTCCGTTCCTCGTTCCGAATTTCTTCATTTTCTAAAGGTTGGTAGGAAACCATAATCTTCCTCTCCCATATAAACCCCTCAAGAGCGCCCGAGAATTTCATCGTCCGACGCTCGTTCGTTAACAATCACTTCCCTCCTAATCTCAGAACGTTCACGTTCTGCCAAAAATCCTCCCCAGCCAGCTGATCTTTCATCTTCCTTAGCTTCTTACAGGAAATGAAATCTTTCACTCTATTGTTCGTCGTGATCGTGTTCATCGATATCTGCCATTCGTCATACGGAAGCGGCAATCTTGGCAGCAATGATGCTTCTTTAGGAGCTGCAAGTAATGAATCCATATCTCGTTTACTTGCTCAATCAGCTCACGCCAAAGCCAGAGGTGCGAGTTGCAAGAAATATCCGTTCGTTTGCCGACTTCGCGGCAGCGCCGGGCCGGACTGCTGCAAGAGCCACTGCGTCAACACCTTCACCGATAAAAGCAACTGTGGCCGGTGCGGGAAGAAGTGCAAGCACGGAGAGACGTGCTGCGGAGGGCAGTGCGTCCACCTATCCTTCAACAAAAGCCACTGCGGCCGCTGCTTCAACAGGTGCAGCAATGGAGATTCCTGCTCCTACGGTCTCTGCGGTTACGCTTGATTCTTGGTGGCCATGCATAAAGATTATACAGGGTCATTTGTTGTTCCTTAAAATGTGCCGATAGAGTTGTGGTTGTGTAGGTCGAATCCTCGATTTAATTAATTTATTCATATAATTGTGTTCATCTGTATAATGGCCTGATGATTCTTTGATGTATTAATGTTATTAAAATTGTTTCGATTTGGTGTTGATCACTGTGCATTTGGTGATGCAGCTGCTTCTCCTCATTATAAATTTGTAACGTGAATTTAAATTGTTTTTATGGTAATCTCTCTGTCTGGTTTGAGAGGCGTCGGTTTAAAATCAAAATTAAAAATGACAAAAAAAGTAAAAACAAAAACTATAAAAAGCAATTATTTTTAATAAATTATCAAAATGTCCTTCCCTTTTTTACCAGAGGTTAACTTTATCTCCGATTTGAGAGGAGATGATCCCCTTTACTAAAACAACTTTTTTAGTTTTGAGTTCATCTTTTACCTATAATTCCAGGGTGTGTGACTTCTCTAGTGAGGACAACACTTTTACTGTACTGAAAAGTGTCTAACGAAGCATAAATTTATTTTTTACACGTTGATTCACTTTTGCCCTTGTGGAGGGATCTTCTGGTTTACTATTAAGGGTATTTATGTCATAATTTATTGTCATTAACCTGGAGTTTGGTTTTTGTTAGAGTCCTAAACACAAAACCTGTTCACAGAATGCCGTCTTTAAAACGAAAATTTAGCAAAAATGGTCATCTCTTCGGTGTGTGCACAGGTACTAACTATATAATTTTAAATTTTTAAAGAGAAATAGTATATAAATGAGACTGTCATGAAATATGATTAATATGAAAATAAATATTTTTTTTTGTAGGCCGCTCAGACCTGCCTCCTCTCTTATTGAACTAATGAAATTCTAAAAATGAAAATGCTTAACTAAGGAGATCCGGCTGATTTTGCATAGGTTTCTTATTAATAGTCAAGATGGTTGATATTTTAGATCCCTTAATTTAGAAAGTCATCTAGATCATATAATCCGCTCATCTGCAATATGATCTGTGGTAAATTTGGGAACCTCCATCCATCTTCTTCGAAAATTTTTAAAAATGTTAATTCAATCTTCTTAAAATTCCTAAAAATGAAATTTTGGTTCCTCCACTGCTAGACCTAATATCAAAACATGGGTGAGATTGCAGCAGCTCAAATGCAGGTTAGATCTTATAATTAGATCCAATATTTGGGTTTGAAATCCTAAAACTTGGTTTCATTACAAACTAGATCCAAAACTAAAAGTTGGATCTGGATCGAAAATAGGGGTGTAATACCATGACAAACATAAGCCACTTATGGTGCGAAGAGAAGCCTTCCCTAATGTTATATACATCTCATAAGCATGTTCAAGACTAACTACTTTCTTCCAATCAGTATGAGATAGCTCAGGTATATCACAATCGGCACAAAATTTGGTTGTGATTTACTCGGATCCATGTCCATAGTTTATGAGCTAGAAAGATCTGCACAAGAAAAGTGGGAAATGGGTATTGTGTTTGCGCTTAGGGATGTAAACGGATCGTGTATCTGTCAATGGCAATCTGACTACGGATCTATTCAGTGAAATCTGGTAAAAAGATTCACATCCAAATTATAATCAGATCCAGATTCAATATGCAGCTTCAAGAGGCCCATGGGAGCAGTAATTTATATGGGACTGGCAGCACATGTCTCGCCATAACTTAAGACTCCATTATGGTTCCATAAATATAGTATAAAGATTGAGACAGATTCATGAAACATCTTACAATGTGTTATGTGAATGTGCCTCAATCTTTTATATAAATTCATGAACAGTTATAAACTGTTCCTTTTATCATACAGGTCCTAAGTGTATCGCCATATATACACATTATTCTTCCATGCCTGCTGGCTGATGGTATATAACTGGTGCACATTGGTTTTCAAGGCTTTCATAACCGGATCATAAAGGCATAAGTCGATATTAGTATGCATTCTAATAAGAATATCAAATGAAGTAACTTTACTGAAGTTACCAATTTTAATATTGTTCAAAATTAACATGAACCAAAACAAGAAAAGCTTCTTCATCTTTTGTTGTATAACACTTTCCGGTAAGCCAAATACATTAGCACCGGATTCCAAAATTTGGCTACAAACTATTTAATTTTCATACAATAGCATTTGCAGCACTAGCAACAACTTATTTTCTTAGTAATATAAAAAGGTCAATCTATCCATATAAAGCTATAAACAACAAACCAAACAAAAACAATTGGCTGACTACTTCATAAATGTCTTATATTAGCGCCTTTCAGAAAAACAACTATATTAAAAATCATATTTAAGCTCATTTTTTAGCATACAATCAAATACCAAATACAATAAAATAATTACATCAAAAGATTAAACTGAATTCCTTATTTCTTATAAACAATGAAATGAACAATATAATCAATGGATAAATAAGAAGAAACGTGAACAAGACCAACATAAAGTTCTAGCAATTGTCATGAAAAGAACACACGTGAACAAGACCTTCCCATCAATCAAGGAAAGTCTAATGTCAACAAAGTGAACACGAATGAAAGAACTCTACAGGAATTGGAGCTCCTCTTGGAGCCCCTCCCAAACAGAAAATGGGGTTGCTGGACCAGCCCTTCACTTATATGCTCGGCAGTGGGGCTGATTCAAACCAGAAAAAAGGGGGCAGGTGCGGCAACCACAACACCCTAATTTGCATCAGTAATGGATCTAATTAGGGCTGTCAATGGATCAGATATACCCTTAATCATATCCGCTTTTTCGATATTCACGTATTTGGATTCAACTTCGGATTTGAATATGAATAAAGAAAAGTCTTATCCGAATACAAATTGAATCCGATTTTTATATTCATATCTGAATCCTAATCTGAATTTTTAACCAAACTTTGCCAATTTTTAAAATGTAATAGCATTAGATATAAGGATATTTGACTAAAAATGAATCCGATCCAAATCTGTATCCAAATACGATCTGATATTTATGTATATCTGAATCTGATTTCGAATCTGATCTGATTTCTTAATAGCATATTATTTCCAAAAAGATAACATTGTTTTTGGGTAACTTGAGCTATCCCATATCTCTAGATCGGTCGGCCAACAACAATGGGTAGAATGTTGCCTAAAGAAAAATGCTAAAATACCGCTTGATTATTTATGAAAGAAATAATCCTAACAACTCAAAGTCTAGATGCTGTCAACCCAAATATTTTTAAATCTGCACAAAAAAAGTTGGCTTCCACTCTATGAATTCTACAAAAATGTAAGTAAAAAACTCACTGTCCAATGAGAGCGGCAGCAGCTTGATGATCCTTCATGTAAAGCGTTCTTGCTTGATTTTCCACAAAATCGCTCAATCTAATAGTAAAACATCAAAAAGATCCATCCTATATCTATAAACTTTAATTTAAAAGCTAAGAAAATATGTCATTCATATCACTTTCTAATAAAATAATTATATGTTTTTCATATTACATACCATTGACAGCATTACATACTTAATTTCCAGCTACATATAATTGCAAAAATTGCATAAAATTCTAATTTCTTCATCAAGATGGAATTAATGTTGACAAGTATTTGGAGATCGGGTTGTGTTTTTAGAAGGCTGATGTTGAACCCAAAAAGAAAAGAAGAAGCTTGTCAAATTCATGTTGAGTTTTTTATTATTCAAACAAAACTTAAAGGTGGATAAAATATATCGAAAAAAATGTCTAATTATTTGAGTAGTCCCCACTTTTTCTTGAATGAAACAACTAATTCATTCCAAAGATCTTCCTACTCTTCTTTAGAATTATTATCAAGCACTGATTCGCTGGATGACCATCGCAATGCCAAAACATTTTTTTTTTACTCTTTTTTCTTGTTCCTTTTATCATGAGAGAACAAATAACTTCAAAAACAAAGTTTAATATTTTATTTTGGAATTCATTTTTATCAGACATTTTAAGCACAACAATATCCATGTGTAAACAAATTTTATACAAACAAAAATGATAGCTTAAAATACCCATAACTCAAATATCTAAAACACTAACATGAGACCCTCAAATGTACCCTCTTTGGCCCTTGCATCTCTCCAACATCCATTTAGTTTAAAACAAACAACTAGTCTTGTTACATTTTTTTAACCATATGTAAATCAGTATTATTTTCTAACATTATTATCAAGCTTTTCAATATGTATGATTCAAAAAATATACAAAGAACTAAATATATTCAAAACCAATTATTACTTATCAATTGCAAAACAAAGAGAAAAATGTATATATAGATAAAAAAAAATCCAGCATTAGACAATACCATTAGTGACTGTCCGCTATATGAAAACAGTGGCAAAAGGAGCTACAGTCACCCTGTGGCTATGGTCTTTACCAAAGTCTCACTAGTTGCTGCCTAGATTGTGTAGAACCATCCAATAACGAAGAAAACATGTATTGTCATTATATAGAGAGTAATAATTGTCAACAAGACCATCAACTTTCATCTATTTACAAATTGGAGTTAGATCCTATGACAAATGAGGAAAAAAATCAATGGAGATTTGGATAAAGTATTCAACTATATCCTAAAGATTTTATATGCCGAACATATTATATATAAGTACACATCATTTGAATCAGAATGAACAAGAAAAATCACTATCCTTTTACAACCATAGACTTTGACTCTTCAAGTCGTCTCTCCATCTGATTTCTTCCCATCCATCAAATGGACTTCGGCTTTTCTTGGCTTACATAGCAAATCTGCATAATCTTGGGATTTTAGAAAGCCTCCATTAATAACCAATAATTTTCATATCCAACACTTTTTCATATTTAGAAGTTCAATGTAATTACTAAAATCTGTGACAAATAGAGAGAAATGGTCAAGATTTCATGCAGTTGAAAACTTTTGGGTGCAAATATTAAATATATATATCTTCATCTCTGTGACCAAGATTTATATAAATTTATTATAGATTTATTTTCTGATATTGAGCTCTTTGTATACAATATTGATGGAATGAGATCAGCTCCAAGCAGAAGATGATCTGATTTTGGATGAACCATCAACAATGTTAGAGACATGCTATTAATGAATGAAACCTTACAAAAAAAAAAAAAGTCTGATTTAGAGTGAGCTAATTGGGCTATGGACAGTTTAGCAGTGGAGCGGCTGCAGCAATGAGCAGACCATGGAGTGAGATGTGGAGCTTTCAGGAATTGATCGTCGAACGTCGCACAACTGTTGACAGTCACCAGCGGAACAACAGTGATTTGCAACCATTTTATCCCCATGAAAGCAAATTAGAAAAAGGATAACTGAAAAGTGCGGAAACAGATTGAGAACTGAGAAATATGATTGGCAACATACACACTTTCATGAGTCTACTCCAAAGGTTGGGGCAGATTCACACAATATTATATCAATTCATTTTCCATAATTAGACTCAATCTTTGGGATAAATTCACAGAACATTTTGTTTGTGTTTGTCAGTATATTGCTAGCAGTCAAAAACTAATAACACAAATGTAGATTTTCAACAAATAAAAATTATAAAATGACGGGTAATTTATTTATTGCGTTTTTCGTGTTTTTTCTTTGTCCCTGTTCCAAACCTATTTTGGATCACGATGGCAGGGATTGCAATAAAATCGGATCTACTTTCAACCATACTTGTTTTTTTTGGATATTTATTTGTTTGGATCCCAATAAGAACAAAGGTAATTTTTATCCGAGTTTGAATTTGAAATCCAATTTCACAACCCTGTATCTGATTTTTCAATTCACATCCGAATTGGAATTCCAATGTTAAACCGAATCTAACTAAATGTAAGATCCTATGATATATGATACTAGTTTAAAACTAAATCTGACATGAATTAGAAACCAAATCCGAATTTGATCGGATATGTATGCAAAACAAATCTGAATCCAATTAGATGTCATTCTTTGAATTTTTTACTAATTTCTTCATCGGATAGTAAATTTTTTCAATATCCCACTTTTATTACATATATCTCTCTCTCATTTGAGAAGCGTCGGTTTTGGAAGAGATAATCCCTTTTTCTACTTGCAATCCTTATTTATATATATATATATCTTTTACCGATAATTTCAAGAAGCCACTTCTATGTGAACTCTCTAGTAAGGACAACACTTCACTGAAAAGTGACTAATAAAGCTTAAATTCAATTTTTACCCATTTATTCAGTCTTGCCCTTGTGGACTGGAGGGGATCTTATGGTTTACCATGATGGGTATTTATGTCATTTACTGGCATTAACATGAGGCTTGGTTTTTGTAAGAGGCCTAATCACAAAACCTGTTCACAAAATACAGTCTTTAAAAAAAAAAAAGGATTTTAGCAAAAAAATGGTCATCCCTTTGGTGTGTGCGCACCGCATGCTCGACGCTCCTCTCTAAGGGGAAAATAAATGCTTGCCTTTTTAAGAAAACATAATGCATATCCCATTCTTTGGGGCTCAGCTTGCTAGTTATATAATTTTAATCTTTCTGATTAAGATTTACTAGTTATATAATTTTAAATGTTTAAAGGACAATAGCATATAAATGAGAAAAACTGTTGTGAAATACCAATATGAAAATAAATATCTCTTTTGCAGGCCTGTATAAGCAATTGCCCACGCATGCCTCCGCTGATGATTGTCTCTTAATTTAACCAATCAAATTATAAAAGTGAAAATGCCTAATTAAAGGGATGGGCTGATTTTGCATGCGTGTTTCATTAATAGTGAATATGGTAGATATTTTAGATTCCGCTCATCTGCAATATGATGGTCATTCTTCCTCTACTCTTAAAAGCCAGGGGTTGAGGGAAATGATTGCTGGTAGGCGTCCTAGTCCTCTGCAAATTAAATTTTATCTGTTAAAATTTTAAATATTTTTACTCAACCTCTTTAAAATTTTTTGATAATCCCTCCTTAATTCAAGCTTTGCTTTTGATTTACTTGGATCCATGTCCATAGTTGACGAGCTAGTAAGAACTGCACAAGGAAAGCGGAAATGGTATTATGTTTATTCTTAAGGACATAAATGTATTAGGCATATGTTAATGTCGATCCAATTGTGAATCCATTTAGTGAAATCTGGTAAAAAGATTAAGATCCAATCTATAATCAGCTCCAGATTCAATATGCAACTTCAAGAGGTCCATAGGAGCAGTAATTTATGTGGGACTGGCCACAGATGTCTCGCCATGGCCTAAGTCTCTGTTTGGCAAACAGAACAACATGTAGCTGTTTCATAAATATAGCTTAAAGATTGGGGCAGATTTATGAAACATCTTACAAAGTGTTATGAGAATCTGCCGCAAATTTTTATATAGATTCATGAAATAGATATAAATTGTTCCAATGTTTAACAAGTGGGTGCTAAGTATATCATCATATATACACATTAGTCTTCCATGCCCACCGGCTGAAGGTTTATAATGGGTGCACATTGGCATTCAAGGCTTTCAATACAAGATGGAAACCAAGATCTACAAGATTATTGAATCAGAAATTAAATTGGATCAGTTAGAAGGAAAACCCGATTCATCTTGATAACAAGGGTCACAATTTTTTTTCTTTGAGCATCGTCAGTCTTGCTGATTGAGGATTGGGATCAGATTGTTGGTCCGGTCCATGCAAATCTTTTCCATTATTGAACATGAAGAGGCCAAACTACGACCCAATTAGAATGAAGAATTTCATCAACCACAGTCAGCTCCACTTACTAATTCAATTTCATGGGACCAGTCTATACAGTTACGCATCATGTTTCCTTGACAAACTCATGTCACCAAGTTCAGCATAACATAGCAAAGTGCCGTAGGTTGACACATCTAATAGCTGAGCAATTGCCCAAGATACATGAGCATAATGTATACAAAGTCATGAAACAGTTACGATTTTCTCTCTAGTTAAGGAACAGTTCTTGGAGTGTCAGCATCCATGAACTCTAGTTATTCTAGCAATAAGTAGAGAACATTTGAAGTTTCAAAAAGTATAATAGTGATTCTTCTCTGAACATACAATCTTGCTCGTCCACTGAGATATGGTCACTAGGTACATTTGCCAAGAATAATAAAGGCATGAATCTTTATTAGTATGCATTCTAATAAGGATATCAAATGAAGTAACTTTACTGAAGTTACTAATTGTAATCATGTTCAGAACTAAAATAAACCGAAAACAAGAAAAACATCATCATCTTTTGTTCTATAAAACTTTCCCACAAGCCAAACACAGTAAGCACTAGATTCTAAAATTTAACTATAAAACTATTTAATTTTCAAACAATAGAATTTGCAGCACTATCAATTTTTTGTCACAAAATCAGCATAATCCTTCCCAACAGGCCTTGTAAGCATTTATCCTGCATGAGCATATCAACATAGAAATTAGATGTCCATAAGTGATCATGTATGCAACTTATTTTTTCAGTAATATAAAAAGGTCTATCCATGTAAAGCTAAAAACAACAAACCAAACAAACACAATTGGCTGACTACTTCATAAATGTCTTATTTAAGTTCATTTTTCCAGAAAAATAACTATATTAAAAAGCATATTTAAGCTCATTTTTTAGCATAAATCAAATACTAATACAATAAAATAATTACATCAAAGGGTTAAACTGAATTCCTTATTTCTGATAAACAATGAAATAAACAATATAATCAACGGATAAATAAAAAGATAGCAACAACAAAGAATACTATAAAAGAACCTAATAACAACCAACATAATGTTCTTGCAATTATCATGAAAATAACAAATGTGAACAAGACCTTATAATCAATCAAAGAAAACCTATGGTCAACAAAAAGAATATGAACGAAAGGACTTCCAGGTACAAGAAGAACAAGAAGACAATGTACTTGGGTAACATGAACCATCCAATATCTTAAGGTAGGATGGCCCACAGCAATGTCTAGGTCGAGCAGATTTCTTTATCAATAAAATCGAGGTATATATATATATATATGTGTATATATATGTCAAACAGCCATGTAAGTAGATTAATCATCAAGATATTGAAACTTAAGTTTAATGCTAGAAGGGTAATCTATTGACTAATTTGGTGAGGAATCTGTCAAAACCCAGCTTGTTGCATAGAAACAACATACATACATATATATGTCAATCAGCCATGTAAGTAGATTAAGCCTCAAGATGTTGAAAGTTAAGTTTAATGCTAGAAGGGTAATCTGTTGACTGATTTGGTGAGGAATCTATCAAAACCATCTTGTTGCATAGAGAGAGAGAGAGAGAGAGAGAGAGATTGTTAATGCATATATAGATAAGGGTGTGTAATTGTTCTACTTCAGCCACTCAAGTTAGAAAGTATCCTTAGTTACTTGAATGACCATATGCAAATCAGGGCTGAATATGTATAAGTGGGCCTGCCTTTCTCGCTTCTGTAAAGTGATACCATTGATCTTACTGTACATTGTGACAGAACAGGTGTGATTAGTAAGGCTTTTGTTGTTTACGTGTTTAAAAGCAAAGTTTGGAATGATGTTAGAAAGTATGAAGTAGCAAAAGTAAAGGAGAATGGGTTTGTACAAAAGAATTGAGGAAGATTATTGAAGCAGTGCCTATCATGTAACCTTTTGCCTGAACTATCCTATTCATGAAATAGGTTGTAGGTGGTTTATGTCTCAAGGGCATATTGTTTCTCAATGGATCTTTGAGATGTGTATTCTCTCTCTTTTTGTAAGTGTCTCAAAGCTCCAAGATATGATTGTCTTCACTTTCATTATTAGATTTTCCTTCAGCCCAATGGTTAAGATTATAAACATAAAGTGATCCGAACAAGTATCTTGTTCATGAATTTTTGTTCATTAATAAATTTGAAGATAACTACCAATTTTTTGTTTACCTTCATGGTCATGCCTATTTACATCATTCCTTAGTTTTAATAACTACTAATGTAGCTTTTTTCTACTGTTGTTATCCTGTAGGTGTATCAACTAAGCTGTATAACTTCTCACTGAAAACAATAAAAACTGCTTACTTTAAGAAAGTTAATATTTTAGCTTATGTTATTGTCTTAATGCATATTTGTTTAATGTGTTTATATACAATGTGTAGTGAAAAAATAAGATAAATTATGATGTTTTAAAAGTATTATTTGAAAAGAAGATTAATTATATGTTTAAGAAGGTATTTCTAGAATAAGAATAATGTGTTTTGATGTTCTAAAAGTTACACTATGATGTAAAATAATTTTTGAATAAATGTAATATTTTAGAAGATATTAAGAATGTTGCCT